>NC_084841.1:94953665-95267462 GCF_033115175.1 Lepus europaeus | reverse complement strand
CGGCGGTCTTGGTTTTTAAAAATTTTAGTAATAAAATAAAGACTAAAATTACAGATTTCTTAAAGAGGAGTACAGATTAGTAAGTGTTGGAACAGACTGTCCCAACCCCCCACAAACAGAGAAAAAATTCCACTCCAGCCTGTGTCTGAGTTCTGTGAAGCAGCAGCCTGGGAGGCTGGGTGGCTCCAGTGTGATTTGAGAAACTTGATACTGCCTGGGGACGGCATTTGAGCAAGTTCAAAACCAGAATATATTGGCGTTAGATAATAAGGCAGGGGGGGTCCCCCCAGGACAGTATTCACAAAGGTCCCTTTCCAGTTGTCCTTTGATATTTTTCTCACGTAGACAATGACCTTGTAGAAATAAACATTTTGCCTCAACGCTCTCATCCAGTTTGTTTAACACATTGAGAAAAAAACCCTAGAAGGCTTTGAACTTTCTATTTCACAACTTTCCCCTATGACAATTCATGTTTGATATTTTCCCAACACTTCCAAACAAAGGTAAGGTTATTACAAAGTGTGATAAAAGATATTCAAAGTCATGAAAAATGGCATATCTGTTATAAATAGTTTTCTTACAATCCTGTCATACTTTGAGTATAAAGAATTCTTTTTTTAAAAAAAATCTAATTTTAGAATGATTTTTTTTTTTTTTTTTAAGTTCGCTTTTGGGAGGCAAAAAGACAGAGAGAAAGAGGCAGATCTTTCATCTGCTGGTTCTCTCTCCAGATGTCCGCAGCAGCTGGGGCTGGAGCTAGAAACTCCATCTGGGTCTCCCACGTAGGTGGCAGGGACTCAGAGAGTTGTGCTATCATCTGTTGCTTCCCAGGTGCACTGGCTGGATTGGAACCAGCGGTGAGACTCAGTCCCAAGAGCTCTGATTCGGGATATGGGCATCCCATATCCTGTGCCATAATGCCCATCCTTAGATTTACAGAAAAGTCGCAAAAATAATAGAGTTCTGATATACCCAGTTTCCTTCATTGCTCACATCTTATATTATGGTGGTACAGTAGTCAAAATGGAAACACTGAAATGAGCACATTGCTGTTAACTGAACTCCAGATACTAAGTGGATTTTACTTATTTTCTTGTTGGTGTTCTGACTCTTCTAAGAATTGATCCAGGGAACTGCATTGGCATTAGGTCTTGTGTGTGCCCAGTCGTCTGTGGTCTGTTTCACTTTCTCAGTCTCTTCTTTTTCACAACCTTCACAGTCTTGAGAAGTACTGGACCAGGTATACTACAGACGTCCGCACATCTGGGTGTATCGATAATTTTATAATATCGCCCAGGGTTCTGGGTTTTGGGAAAGATTGCCTCAAATGTGAATGCCCTCCTCATCACATCCCATCAGGAGCATGTGACAGCCACTTGACAGCCTCCATCTTTTTGATTCTCCACTGTGAGCTACTGCTTTCCCCTGGGAAGTAAGTCAGCAAGTCTAACCCACCCTCAAGTGAGGAAGGGCAGAAATTAAGTTCTACCTCCAGGAGCTAATAAAATACACATAACATAAATTCACCATTTTAATCATTTTTAATTAATGATTCAATGATATTAAGTACATAACAGTTTGTGCAAACATCAGCACCGTTCATCTCTGGAACATTGTCCTCATCTCCACGTGAAACTCTGTAAAGGAATTTCTGAGAAATTGTTTGTCCTAGTGTCTGGCATACAATGGGCACACAGTAACCTTGATCTACCCAAAAGATGCACCAGTGAGGCACCTCCTTACAGCTACTGAATTAATCTCTAAAAAGAGGTTTAGTGACAAGAAAAGTGATCAGTTAACAGTGTTCTTTATATAAAGATCTTTTATAAAATTCAGTTGGGGGCAGGTTTTATTGCACAACAGATTAAGCCACTGCTTGGGACTTCTGCATCCCGTGTTGGAGTGCGTGCTCCATGCTTCTGATCCAGCGTCCTGCTGCTGCACTGGGAGGCAGCAGGTGATGGCCAGAACACTTGGGTTCCTACCAACCATGTGGAAGACGCGGATGGAGCTCCTGACTCCTGAGTTCAGCCTGGTCCAGTCCTGACAGTTGTAGGTGTTTGGGAAGTGAACTGGTGATTGGAAGATCTCTTCCTCACTTTTGGTCACTCTGCCTTTGAAATCCATGAAATTTTTTTTAAAAGCAATCGGTTGAGAATGGTAATGATGATTTTTGGCTAAATTGGAGTTTCTAAATTACTCCTGAGTTTTAGTTATTCCTTTGGACCGTTTGCATTACTGTGTTCCCTCAGTGACTGATCTGCCTGCCCCATTGTATGTGTAAGTGGAGACCTAAAGCCATGTGTGACGATGTCTTCCGTGTGTGGCAGGGTAGAACTGTCACTGTGAAGCTGAAGAATGTGGATTTTGAAGTAAAGACACGAGCGTCTACAGTTCCATGTCTTGTTTCTACTTCAGAAGAAATCTTTGCTGTTGCCAAGGAGTTGCTAAGGACAGAAATTGATGCTGATTTTCCACATCCCTTGAGATTAAGACTTATGGGTATGACTTCATTTCTTGTTTTTCCTTAAATCTACTAGATTTTGCCATCAGTGTTGGAATATTATCACCTCTTGTTTATTTCTTAATCCCATTTAGGAAGTTCTCATTGTGTGCTGCTATTTAGCTTAATCTTTAGAACCAGATGTATATGAAACCAGGCTCACATTTAATTCCAGTTCTTTTCCTTACTACTTATTGAAATCCTGGAGGCAAGGCATGTTTCAAAATACAGAACTTTACAGCTTTTGAAAGCAAAATTCTGTGCATGGAGACAAGAGTGTTAGGTCCTACTGTGGGTCACTGAGGTGTCATCCCACTGTAAAACACGTTATTGTTTCAGTAGCAAAGCAAAAACACACCAGCAGTCTGTGAAGACTCTAACTATCCTCACAGTATTTCAGTCCTTGGTTATTACTTGCTTTGTACAATTTTCACAACTTTGGATTTCAGAAGTATAAGGGACTGTGACACTACTGAAACGGTGTGTCCAGTTACTGTGTGGTAGAAACATAAACACAAGTGTGAACTGGGGAGAGAATGTATGTGACAAGTGTTTTGGACACTCTCCTGACTGCTAACAGCGCACTATGAGCCAAATTTTCTCATATAGGAAAGTCAACTGAATGAAGCCTGCTAACTGAAAAGCTAAAGAGCAGGCATCTATGGAAGCTTTGTTCAAAGTCGCCAGGCTTGCAGGTACCCAGCATATCCTTCAGTGAGTGAATGGACGAGTCAATTGCAGTATCTCCAGACAGTGGGACAATAATGTTCAGCACATGAGAAAAACGAGCTCTCAAGCCATGAAGACACATGGAGGAACCTTAAATGCATATTGTTGAGTCAAAGCAACCAATCCAAAAAGGGCACACAAGGGATTACAACTGTGTGACATTTTGGAAAAGGCAAAACTATGGAGACAGCGACAACGTCAGTGACTGTCAGGTTCCGGGAAGGAAGGGAAGAGCGAGCAGAGCACAGAGGATTTTAGGACCGGGAAGGGGCTCTGTGTGCTGTAGAGGTGGGCACGTGCTGCTGCACACTTGTGTCAACACATCGAAGGCACAACACCCAGAAAGAACCCCCATGTCAGCTGAGGACTTGGGGAATAAAGTTTTCTCAGTGCAGGTTCCTGCGTTTAACACATGGTCCAGTCTGGTACAGGAAGTAGGAAAGGCTGTGCATGTGTCAGGCAAGGAGTATACAGGAATTCTCTATTCCTCTGTCCAGTTTCACTACGAACCTTCAGCTGCTCTAAAAAATAAAGCTTGATTTTACAAAAAGAGCGGGACAGCAGTTGTGGCACAGTGGTGTAAGTTGCTGCCAGGATGCCACATCCCATGCTGGAGTGCCAGTGTGAGTCCCGGATGTTGTAGCTTCAGATCAGCCGCCTTCTCGTGCACCTGAGAGGCAGCAGGAGTGCCCCAGGTACCTGGGCCTCTGCCAGATGGAGTTCCTGGTGCCTGGCTTCAGCCTGGTCCAGCCCTGGCTGCTGTAGGCATTTGGGGAGTGTTTTCTGTTGTTCTGCCTTTGAAGTAGATTAAAGTAAAGAAAAGCATTTTTAAAAATAAAAGTTAAGAAAAAGAGTTTTAGAACAAGCTAAGGAGTCAGTGTAGTTGATTCTAGTTAGTTACTTGTATATAATGGCATGAGTGTCAAATACTAATTGAAAGTCCTAGATCAGGCCAATTCCAAAAAATATTTGAGGACAGTGCTGTGGCACAGCGGATTAAAGCCCTGGCCTGAAGCACTGGCAACTCATGTGGGCGCCGGTTCTAGTCCCAGCTGCTCCTCTTCCGATCCAACTCTCTGTTGTGGCCTGGGATAGCAATAGAAGATGGCCGAAATCCTTCTCCCCTGCACCCGCATGGGAGGCCCAGAAGAAGCTCCTGGATACTGGCTTTGGATTGGCGCAGCTCCGGCCATTGCAGCCATCTGGGGAGTGAACCAGCGGATGGAGGACATCTCTTTCTGTCTCTACCTCTCTCTGTAACTCTGTATTTCAAATAGATCTTTAAAAAAAAAAAAAAAGAAAATATTTAATGATACCCAGTTTTATAAAGGGAATGTCTTCTCACAATACCCACTTTAGTTTAGAAAACTATATCCAGGCCGGCGCCGCGGCTCACTAGGCTAATCCTCCGCCTGCGGCACCGGCACACCAGGTTCTAGTCCCTGTCGGGGCACCGGATTCTGTCTCGGTCACTCCTCTTCCTGTCCTGTTCTCTGCTCTGGCCCGGGAGTGCAGTGGAGGATGGCCCAAGTTCTTGGGCCCTGAACCCACATGGGAGACCAGGGAAGTACCTGGCTCCTGGCTTCGGATCAGCGCGGTGTGCTGGCCACAGCGGCCACTGGGGGGTGAACCAACGGCAAAAGAAGACCTTTCTCTCTCTCTCTCTCACTGTCCACTCTGCCTGTCAAAAAAAAAAAAAAACTATATCCAATGTTTTCGTATTGTTGTCAGTCGTCCTCTCTGTATGTGTCGCAGCAGTATTACACAAAATGTTTTTATGCACTGTGAGTAAACTGGCTTTGTTTTTTGTTGTTGTTTTTTTTTTTTTTTTTTTTTTTGACAGGCAGAGTGGATAGTGAGAGAGAGAGACAGAGAGAAAGGTCTTCCTTTTTGCCGTTGGTTCACCCTCCAATGGCCGCTGCGGCCAGCTCATCACGCTGATCCGAAGCCAGGAGCCAGGTGCTTCTCCTGGTCTCCCATGCGGGTGCAGGGCCCAAGCCCTCGGGCCATCCTCCACTGCCTTCCCGGGCCATAGCAGAGAGCTGGCCTGGAAGAGGGGCAACCGGGATAGAATCCGGCACCCCAACCGAGACTAGAACCCGGTGTGCTGGCGCCGCAAGGCGGAGGATTAGCCTGTTAAGCCACGGCGCCGGCCTAAACTGGCTTTGTTGAATTTGGGATTGACTGGCTGTGACTGGTTTAATGCAGGTGTTCGGGTGTCTGGTTTTCCCAACGAAGAGGACAAGAAGCAGCAGCAAAAGAGTATCGTCGGCTTCCTACAGACTGGAAACCAAGTCCTGCCCGCCACAGGGCCTGTGCTAGAGAGAACTGGCATAGATCCATTTGAAAAACCTCTAGAAGTGTCTCATAAGAAGAGTTTCTTTGATAAAAAACGATTAGAAAGGAAAGGGAGTCACCAAGACACATTGAAACATGAAGCTGCAGATGAACAGAGTTCACAGACCTCACAGCCACTGCCAGTTTTACAGAAGATGAATGAGAATTTAGCATTGGAGAGTGCGGGTGGCCTTGGCACCTTCACCTGTCCTGTTTGCTACAGAGAGCAAGAAAGCGTCAGTCTGGAAGCCTTCAACAGGCACGTGGATGCATGTCTTGATGCACCTGCAGGCAGCGAGGCCACCAGGGGGTCCCTAGGCTCACAGGCTGCTGCCACTGAAGTCAGCAAGAAAGAAAATGCACATCGCTCTTTCTCTTGTGAGAAGCAGGATGATCAGGAAAATGTAGACATTGATTTAGTAGGTTTGGAAGAGTCTACAGGTAACCCATCTGAAGTACAGAGTGTAGACACTTTGAATCATAAGCACAAGGAGGAGTGTGATGGTCTTCCAGACAAATCTTTCAGTATGGAATATGGTCACCAGAATTCTTCTCACATTGTTGCATTGGAAAAGGAAGATCCTGGGTCATTAGGTGGGCAAGAATGCCCCCAGCCTTATTTATATGAAGTGACAGCAGGCCAAGCTCTAGTATGTCCTGTTTGTAACCTAGAACAAAGGACTTCAGATCTTACCCTGTTCAATGTGCACGTGGATGTCTGCTTAAATAAAGATGTTATACAAGAACTGAGAAATGATTCGGTTAATCCCGTTCATCAACTCAAAGAAAATTCCAGAAATGCTGGTGAGTCATTTTAAAGAATGTGATTTTCTATGAAATTTTTTTTAATTAATGAGATTGTTGGTAAAGTAGAACAGAAAGGTTTGAGGAGCTGAGCAATATAATAAAAAAATAACTTCCTTTGGAGAACACTTGCCAAGACACAGTAGTAAATTAACCATAGTCACAAAGCCAGAAAGCCTCTGTGACTTGTTTTATGGTAGTGCAAACTAGTCAGATTTCAAAAATGAAATTAGGTCTAATGCTGAAAGAACTAGTGATAGTAAATTATGAAGAAATTGTGCTGTATAGTTTCTAGTTTGTATAAGTAAAAACTGTGTAGTACCAAGAAAGTTTTTATTAATCAGCCAGTTTTAATTTTTAAAATGTTTATGCAGCTTTTCAATTATTTCATGTTGTTCATTATGGAATTTCTTGACTTTTCTTCCCTCAAAAGGCAACTCAAGCAGAGTACAGAAGACGTTAGCAAGAACAAAAAGGTATGGTTAATTTGAACTTCAATATAATGAGCTACAAAAATGTCATATTTTGAAGTTTAATTTTTAGGAGGCTTTAAATTTTGATTTTTTTTAATCATCAGGTCATATTTTTAAAAAAGAGCTATTTGCAGAATTATTTTAAAAAATCTCTTCCTGTCTCTTAGTTGTGTGTTTCTTTTTATTCCAGGCCAGCACTGATGAAAAAGAACTCAGCATCAAAGAAAGTAAAGCCAAGCAGTGCCACACGTACCCTTGATATATTTTTTAAGTGAGCATTTTATCATTAATTTTTAATTGAAACTAATTTTATAATCAGTGGATTTAATATTCATTTTAATTTACAGATTCCTTTAATGGAGACAAATGCATAATCCCTCTGCAAATGACATTTCCTTTTCTAAGAATGAAGGATGTACAAATTTACTTCTAAGAATGTGGAATGTGCATGAATTTACTTCTAAGAATGTGCAATATGTACAGATCTACCTCTGTGTACGTTTTCTATAATATGAGAACTTTTACATCCATTATGGATCAGGTGGAAATCAGTCCTGTTAGAGATCATTTTAAAAAGAGGAACAGGAATGGAATCTGAATATGATTTGTTATTTTTACAGTGGATATAAAAATACAGGCTCAGGGCTCTCAGTGGTCCCTACAAGCATTTATCCACTCTCTGGGCATTGGACTGCTCTGATCTTAGTATCTTCTGATACGTTATGGACATTCATCATTAGAACCTATCATAATTTCTATGATGAGTATTAACTTAGCAGAACTCCTATGCCTAGTTTTGTTATCTTCAGGAAAATAATATCACAGTATTATCTGTGTTAAAAGGATCATTGCTTAAAATATCACTATTTATTGGTTTTTCTTATTTATAATTCCTTTATCTTATGAATGAACACTTGATTTATTTTATACAC
Organism: Lepus europaeus; assembly: GCF_033115175.1. Classification (NCBI taxonomy): domain Eukaryota; kingdom Metazoa; phylum Chordata; class Mammalia; order Lagomorpha; family Leporidae; genus Lepus; species Lepus europaeus. Next base: position 95,259,684 of record NC_084841.1, on the reverse strand, counting down.
AGTAATTTTATATGTGGGACTTTTAAGTGGCAGGTTGTTGTTTCTGGCAGTTACATCTGATTTTTCCACAAGTATGTTAAAAAGGATAAATTATACAGTCATTTTAAGAGGGAAATGTACAATTCAAAAGGTTAATGTGTATCAAAACATCTCCTTATCTTAGCTGCGTTTCTGACACAGCGTAACATCAGTGGGTGTGCCGAACACTTGTGCTAGAGAAGTCTCTAAAGACAGTTGTGTAGCTAGAGCAGGAGACGCAGTCGGAGTCTTCACCACAAGAAGGAGCTGCATCTTCTGTTCTCTTAGAGCTTTGTTTTCTTTTTCCTTTTTTTGCTCATTATTTAACCATATAAGGAAATAACATTAATTAGCATCTCGCACAACCTTTGGCCACAGGGGTATCTTGAGTCTGAACTCCTAAACTGTTTGGAACCAGGCTGAGTGCTTGTCGGCCTGGTGTGTCGCCTGATGTGACGCACCACAGCAAGCACAAAGCTGCTGCACTTATGTAAATTCCAGACCCAGCAAAACTGCTTTAAATATACTGGAAAGATAGCACTCTGCTTGTTTTCTGTCTCGCCTGAAGTTTATTGTTTTAATATTAGAGCAAATATCAAATTATCTTCATTTATATAATTAAACTGGATGTTATCTTTAGTAATATTCAATAATAATTGAAAATAAAATTTATTTTTAGTCAATCTGTTAGTCAACAGAGATGCATCCTTTTTTTGTGTGTGTTCTTTCCCTCTGATGATTTCATTCATGTTTTTTTTTTTTTTTTGCTCTATTCTGCTTCATTCACTCTGTTTTTTTAATATGCCAAATCCACTTTCTTATATAATTTTGATTTGAGGAAAAAGTACAGCAAGACTACAAGAAGTGGTAAGAAGCACCCATGATCAGATACAGAACCACTGGGGGGAATACACAACTTGTGGCTGTGTGGTAAAAACCAGTATCTGGAATAAATTTATATAGGTGATTCTTGTGGATCAGTAAGAGAAAGACAATCAATGGAATTTTGTCAAAAGACTTTTTTCCCCACTCTGTCTGAAAGGCAGAGAGACAAAGAAATCTTTCATCTGCTGGTTCACTCCCCAAACACCCATGACAGCCACAGCAGAGTTAGGCCAAAGCCAGGAGGCCAGGACTCAGTCCAGGTCTCCCATACAGGTGGTAGGGATCCAAGGACGTGAGCCATCATTTGCTGCTGCCCAGGGTGTGTGTCAGCTGGAAGCTGAACTTGGAAGCAGAGGAGGGACTTCAGGCACTCTGACAGGGGAGGCTGGTGTTGCAGGTGGCATCAGCTGCCGTGCCAGACATCTGCCCCAGTCAAAAGACTTTCAGTGACCAAGAAACATGAAAGCATTCGTAGTCACATTCGTAATCCGATATGAAAAACACAGAGACATTATTACATTCCTGCCACATTCATGAAAAAATAAACAATGATATGAAGTTTCACTGATGATATGAATTCTTTTCTTTTTTTCTTTTCTTTTTTTATTTATTTATTTTTTTTGACAGGCAGAGTGGGTAGTGAGAGAGAGAGACAGAGAGAAAGGTCTTCCTTTTTGCCGTTGGTTCACCCTCCAATGGCCACTGCGGCCAGTGCATCTCGCTGATCCGAAGCCAGGAGCCAGGTGCTTCTCCTGGTCTCCCAGGCGGGTGCAGGGCCCAAGCACTTGGGCCATCCTCCACTGCCTTTCCGGGCCATAGCAGAGAGCTGGACTGGAAGAGGGGCAACTGGGATAGAATCTGGCGCCCCAACCGGGACTAGAACCCGGTGTGCCGGCGCCGCAAGGCGGAGGATTAGCCTGTTAAGCCATGGCGCCGGCCTGATGATATGAATTCTTAATTTGAAAACATTTGGTGAACAGCCTGTCCTTTACGTGGCAGTAGTCTGCCCCGCTCTCTGAGCAGAGACACCAGTGCAGCAGGGGTGCCACTGCAGGAGCCGGAAGGAGGAAGAGGGGTGGCAGGACCATCGCGAGCTGGGTAGGACGCTAGCAGAGGAATCCACCCTGCCTCCCTTGTGCAGGTTCTCCTCCTCCCCTTCCCTCACCCCTGCAGGCCCAGGGCTGGCAGAGAGCCTTGCTCTTATTATTAATCCACAGGGTGTGCCTCGCCCTTTGTGCTTTCTCTACATCTGCCTGGGCGTTTGTTCGTAAATGGTCCCTTATCTCAAAATACAATGTTTTCCCTGCCAGAGACCTAACCAGTGCATGGCTTAGGAAGACTGTTGAGCTTGTGCCCTGTTCACAGCAGCACTGTCACAGCGGAAAGTCTGGAAATGAGCCCAGTGTTCAGCACTGGAAAAACAGTTAAATCCCGAGGTGACGTGGTGCTGTATATTCAAACAGTGGGATTAAACACAGTGGGGCAAATGAAGGAAATAGATGGAGCGCAGTGAAGCCAGGAGCAGAGGCTGCTGCCTACGTGGGTCCACTCGGGAAGGTTTAAAACATTCACAGCCGAGTGCCATGTTTTAAGGGTGTGCCCACATGAGATAAAACTCCAGTGAAAACCCAGTGTCTGTCGTCACCAAAGGCAGCAGTGGTGCCTGGAGAAGCAGAGCAGTGGCACAGAGCACGGGGTCCTGGCAGGCCTTTCCGTCCACGCCAGTTGGTAGCTGCATGGATGTTCAGCTCTACAGACATACTTTGTGCACTTGGATTCCTATACAAAAATTAAAAGACAATGAAGTACCCTCACACAGCCTGTGTCACAATAAAACGTGGGTGGGGTTCCCGCTCCTCTGCAGGCCCCACGGACAGGGGTCCACCCCAGCCAGCAGAGTGCTCACAGAAAGGTTTTTCTGCTCACGTCTTCCCTTATGCTGCAGCCTCACCCAACACTTGAGTGGTTTAAGGGAAAACAGTGTCACAATTTCACCAAATATCTGTCAGCACCAAACAGGCCACTGGTTTGCCAGCCTGAGCTGCTCTGTCCCTGCTTCCCACGGACCCCTCAGGCACTAAGTCAGTTCCGTAGGTCTGTTTCAGAATCACATCATTTGTGAGTTATGGAGACCCAAAGCTGGGTCTTTTAAAGAGAGATCACTTGTAGGTTGCTCATGGGACGTGAGCTTCGTTGGCTGGTGTTGGTGCAGCGGTTCAAGGGCAGGCTCAAAGGCACTGGTTTCCTTGGGCTTTCAATAGTTTACTTAAGGCTTTCCACTTCAGCCTTGAGTTTCCAGGTGGGGGCAGACAAGGACAAAGGGGCAGCTCTCAGACACATCTGGGCTACTCTCAGGGAGCTTCCTGGAATCAGACACAGCCAGGCCACTCAAGGAGTTCCCGCAAGGCCGGCAACAATTCTCCCATCTTGTTGCCTGAAATGCATCATGGCGTCCTCATCGTAAAGGGAGCCTGGAAACTTGTCATCTTGGATGAGCACATTGCTGCCCCAAACAAAACCATCAAGAGGATCCATAAGAACAACATGAAGCCTGCTGTTGTTCTGTTAATATTACAGATTTATTTTGGAGACAGAGTCCCCTCTGCTGACTCACTACACACACACACACACATACACACACCGGCCCCAGTTGCTCACAAGAGTCAGAGCTAGGCTTAGCAGAGGCCAGGAACTCGGAGCTCAGCTCGGGTCTCCCGTGTGGGTGGGGCCATCACTGCTGCCTCTAGGATCCACATTAGCAGGAAGCTGGAGGCAGCAGTCAGAGACAGGTATTGAACCCAGATATTTCTTTTTTTTTTTTGACAGAGTGCCGCTGGTTCACCCCCCAATGGCCGCTGTGGCCAGCACACTGCGGCTGGCACACCGCGATGATCCGAAGCCTGGAGCCAGGTGCCTCCTGGTCTCCCATGTGGGTGCAGGGCCCAAACACTTGGGCCATCCTCCACTGCACTCCCGAGCCAGAGCAGAGAGCTGGACTGGAAGAGGAGCAACCGGGACAGAATCCGGCACCCGCCCAGGGAGCCCCACCCCCTGGTGTCCAGGGCCTTTTCTTTTAAAGACTTATTTATTTAAGAGAGAGAGGGAGAGGTCTTTCACTTACTGGTTCACCCCCCAAGTGGCTGCAAAGGCAAGAGCTGAGCCAAGGCGAAGCCAGGAGCTTCATTCGGGTTTGACATGGGTGGCAGAAGCCCAAACACTTGGGCCATCTTCTGCTGCCTTCCCAGGCCAACAGCAGGGAGCTGGATTGGAAGTGGAGCAGCCAGCGCATGAACCAGCACCCATATGGGAGTCGGTGTGGCAACTTTACCCGCTACACCACACGCCTGCCCCACCCAGGGCTGGGCCCGAGTCCTGCAGAGGCCGGGAGTAGCTCATGGCCACGGTCAGACTTCCAATGTTAGCAGAAATCTCCCAGCCGACTAACTGATCAGATAGCGCCAAGGCGGCAGCGCTCACTCCCCAGGAGCTGCGAAGCCTTCCCCGGGAAGGGGCCGGTCCTGGACAGAGGTCACGCTTCGGAGAAGCCGGCTGCACCCTTAACGTGAATGTCGAGCCGTTAGCGCGTGCAAGCCTAAGGATGAGAGCCCTGGGCTCTGCGGCGCGCTCAGGACGGCCGTGCGTTAGCACCAAGCCACCGCCCGTGTGCAGAACAGAGCGACGCCTGCACACCTACTCCGCGGGCCGCTGTGTGCGCTCTCTGCAACTCCAGGATCTCCTTAGCAGCGCACTTCGCCTCGCTCCCGGAATCCGTCGCCGCGCAGCGGCACTCAGCCTTCCGCGATAACACCGAAGGCCGGCTGCATCGAAATATTTACACGGAGGGGAGATGAACACCGGGCGGCGGCTGTGCGCGTGCGCAGCGGGACTGGGGGGGGCGGGGGCGCTGGCTATGCGCGTGCGCGGAGGCCCCAGGGGGCGGGGCGTACGCAGGGCCCGGCGCAGACTCGGAGCGCAGTGACGTCCTACGAAACGGGCGGGCGGGAGTGCGCCTGGGGCGGCGGTGACGGCGGCGGAAGTGGGGCGTGGGCTGGTGCGCAAGCGGCGCGCGTGTGGTGGACGCCCCGGCGGCAGAGGCTGGGCGGGGCCACCGCGCGGGGGTCCGTGTGTTCAGGTTCCGGGATTTCAGGGAAGGAGCGTGTCCGGAAGTTCCCAGAGCGGAGGGCATGTGGGACCCTGCTCTGTCCGTCTGCCCTGAGAGGGGCGGCCCCGGGGGACCCTGCCCTGTCCGTCAGCCCTGAGAGGGGCGGTCCCGGGGGGGACCCTGCCCTGTCCATCTGCCCTGAGAGGGGCGGTACTAGGGGGACCCTGCCCTGTCCGTCTGCCCTGAGAGGGGCGGTCCGGGGGGACCCTGCCCTGTCCGTCTGCCCTGAGAGAGGCGGCCCCGGGGGACCCTGCCCTGTCTGTCAGCCCTGAGAGGGGCGGTCCGGGGGGGACCCTGCCCTGTCCGTCAGCCCTGAGAGGGGCGGTCCGGGGGGACCCTGCCCTGTCCGTCAGCCCTGAGAGGGGCGGTCCCGGGGGACCCTGCCCTGTCCGTCAGCCCTGAGAGGGGCGGTCCTTGGGGACCCTGCCCTGTCCGTCAGCCCTGAGAGGGGCGGTCCCGGGGGGGACCCTGCCCTGTCCGTCTGCCCTGAGAGGGGCGGTCCGGGGGGACCCTGCCCTGTCCGTCTGCCCTGAGAGAGGCGGCCCCGGGGGACCCTGCCCTGTCCGTCAGCCCTGAGAGGGGCGGTCCGGGGGGACCCTGCCCTGTCCGTAAGCCCTGAGAGGGGCGGTCCGGGGGGACCCTGCCCTGTCCGTCAGCCCTGAGAGGGGCGGTCCTGGCGGGGACCCTGCCCTGTCCGTCAGCCCCGAGAGGGGCGGCCCCGGCGGGGACCCTGCCCTGTCCGTCAGCCCTGAGAGGGGCGGTCCGGGGGACCCTGCCCTGTCCGTCAGCCCCGAGAGGGGCGGCCCCGGCGGGGACCCTGCCCTGTCCGTCAGCCCTGAGAGGGGCGGTCCTTGGGGACCCTGCCCTGTCCGTCAGCCCTGAGAGGGGCGGTCCCGGGGGGGACCCTGCCCTATCCGTCAGCCCTGAGAGAGGCGGCCCCGGGGGACCCTGCCCTGTCCGTCAGCCCTGAGAGGGGCGGTCCGGGGGGACCCTGCCCTGTCCGTCAGCCCTGAGAGGGGCGGTCCGGGGGGACCCTGCCCTGTCCGTCAGCCCTGAGAGGGGCGGTCCTGGCGGGGACCCTGCCCTGTCCGTCAGCCCCGAGAGGGGCGGCCCCGGCGGGGACCCTGCCCTGTCCGTCAGCCCTGAGAGGGGCGGTCCGGGGGACCCTGCCCTGTCCGTCAGCCCCGAGAGGGGCGGCCCCGGCGGGGACCCTGCCCTGTCCGTCAGCCCTGAGAGGGGCGGTCCTGGGGGGGGGACCCTGCCCTGTCCATCTGCCCTGAGAGGGGCGGTCCCGGGGGGGACCCTGCCCTGTCCGTCAGCCCTGAGAGGGGCGGTCCTGGGGGGGGACCCTGCCCTGTCCATCTGCCCTGAGAGGGGCGGTCCCGGGGGGGACCCTGCCCTGTCCGTCAGCCCTGAGAGGGGCTGTCCTGGGGGGGGACCCTGCCCTGTCCGTCTGCCCTGAGAGGGGCGGTCCGGGGGACCCTGCCCTGTCTGTCAGCCCTGAGAGGGGCGGTCCGGGGGACCCTGCCCTGTCCGTCAGCCCTGAGAGGGGCGGTCCCGGGGGGGACCCTGCCCTGTCCGTCTGCCCTGAGAGGGGCTGTCCTGGGGCGGACCCTGTCCTGTCCGTCTGCCCTGAGAGGGGCGGCCCCGGCGGGGACCCTGCCCTGTCCGTCTGCCCTGGGAGGGGCGGTCAGGGGGGACCCTGCCCTGTCCGTCAGCCCTGGGAGGGGCGGTCCGGGGGGACCCTGCCCTGTCCATCAGCCCTGAGAGGGGCGGCCCCGGGGGACCCTGCCCTGTCCGTCAGCCCTGAGAGGGGCGGTCCTGGGGGGGGACCCTGCCCTGTCCATCTGCCCTGAGAGGGGCGGTCCTGGGGAACCAGGCCTCGGTACCCCCGCCCCGGGGCCTTGCCGCGAGGTGCGCGGGCAGGGCGGTCCTGGGGGTACCCTGTCCGGGCGATCTGGCCACCCTGGCGGGACCCTGCCCCCTTCGCTGGTCCTCCGGTGCTCGGCCGCGCGAACTTGAGGGGACATGGGCTGGAGCTGAAGCTGGCCGAGTCTGGGCGATAGGGTTGGACCCGGAGGAAACCCAGGAGGCCCACGCAAGTCCCGTGGGTGCCGTCGGTGCGGTGTGCTTCCCGCAACCAGAGTTCGGAGGGTGACGCAGGTGGGTGACGCAGGCCGCCGCCGCCAACAGTTGGTGAGTGACAGATTGCTCGCGCGTTTTTAAAACAAGAGTGAATCTTTTTGGCTTTTAGCCTTTTATAATTATGTTTCAAATCTCCTACATTTAAGAAGTAACCATCACGGGAATTTATTAAATTACCGGAAATAGCTTTTTAAATTAGTGACATTTCCTCTTTTTTTTTTTTTTTTTTTTTTTGATAGGTAGAGTTAGACAGTGAGAGAGAGAGAGACAGGGAGAAAAGTAAAAGTAAAAGGGCAGTAGAAAGGTCTTCCTTCCGTTGGTTCACCCCCAAATGGCCGCTACGGCTGGTGCATTGCTGCAGTGCATCGTGCTGATCCGAAGGCAGGAGCCAGGTGCTTCTCCTGGTCTCCCATGGGGTGCAGGGCCCAAGCACTTGGGCCATCCTTCACTGCACTCCCAGGCCACAGCAGAGAGCTGGCCTGGAAGAGGGGCAACCGGGACAGAATCCGGCACCCCAACCAGGGCTAGAACCCTGGCTGCCAGGGCCGCAGGTGGAGGATTAGCCCAGTGATCCAGGGCGCCGACAGACATTTCCTTTTTTAAAACATTAAAACTGGGGAGAGGGAGGGTTGCGGGTGGGAGGGAAGTTATGGGGTGGGGGGAGCCATTGTAGTCCATAAGCTGTACTTTGGAAATTTATATTCATTAAATGAAAGTTTAAAAAAACAATAAAACATTAAAACCTGCTTTGGTGTGAAAAGGAGAGAGAAGTATTTATAAAATCCAGGTCACCCCATCAGCAAGGATGGTGACAGCCAGGTGGCACAGACGTGAAGAGGGAAGGAGCTGCGTGGCAGCAGGTGTGCGGAGGCTGGGCGTGCAAGGAGACAGGCGGTCAGCAGGCGGCCTCTGCTGTCCTCACTGGGGACGCCCTGTGTGCTGCCGCCTCGTCCGCCAGCCCTGGCTCTGCTCCCGAATGCCGTTGGCAGAGCCTTCGTTCCATTGCGTTCCTCAGGCCCTCTTACCTGAACACTGACCGGCGAACAATTCTTCAGTTTTCCCTGCTCCAAACCAGCCCGTGCTTTTCTTACAGAGTAGCCAAAAACAGTGCTTCCGCAATATCACTCTATGGTAAAAGCAAGACAAGGAAGTTCTCCAGGGTCAGTGGGGAAGTGATGATAGCGTAGATCATTTCTGCGATGTAATATGACAGATTCCAGATGTAACATAGATTCCAGAGTTTGCCACATTCCAGAAAACTCAGCAGTCAGCGCCTGCAAACGCCTCAGCCCCGCTGTTGCACTTTCAGTGATGCCGTCGCGACGCTCACCTGGAGTTGGGCCGTTGACCACACTGCATGGCTTTGTGGATTCTCCAGCAGAGCCCCCAACGGCTCACTTCGCCCAGGAGAGGGCACACGGGGGCCCCAGGGGCTGGGGTGTGTGTGTGTGTGTGTGGATTGAGCTTCTGACAGGACTAACCTGTGTGAAACAGGAAAAAGAAAATATGATCCACAGTATACTCACGCTTGTCAGCTAGTTCAGGCTCTCAGGGAACGTAGTCCCTCCAAGGCTGTAGTTCCCATAGTACACCGCCTTGGGGTTTGTGTCTGTCTGCGGGGGCAGGGGGGGCCCCACCACACCCCTGAAGAGGACGTAGCATAACGATGCATTTTCTCCTGGGTTCGAGAGGATTCTAGCAAAACTACCTTTCCTGGTTAGACTTGGAAGCAGTTGTGTGGCATAAATTACTTGGAGCAGACCTTTCTGACCTGTCGTCGGCTTGCTTGCAGTCTGATGCTGTTTCCACTGCAGATTTCTCTTTTTGTGTGCATCTTCTGATTTTCAGAATTTTGGCTGTAAATATAATATTATATAGAGATACATATCATTTAATGTCCTGTTTTTCCATTTACATAGTATTACTTTCCATATTAGTACATAGACTGATTTCTGCGTTCTATTCAATTCACCATATTTGGTATTTTTAAATTCATTTTTCTTTGAAAGGCAGATACATGCACATACATGCACACACACACATGCATGGGGAGAGAGAGAGAGAGAGAGACAGAGAGAGAGAGAGAGAGAGAATACCTTCCATTCATTGGTTTACTCCCCTGTCACTCACAGCCAGGGCTGGACCAGGCCAAAGCCAGGAGCTTGAGCTGGATCTCCCAGGGGTGGCAGGGCCTGGGGGCACTTGTGCGCCTGCTGCCTTCCAAGTGTGCACCAGCTGGAAGCAGGGAAGTGAAGCCAGGACTCGAACCCCTGTGCTCCCACAGTGGATGCAGCCGCTCCCACCGGCTCCATTGCAGACATCAGCCCCACATCATTTTGTCTTGCAGGGAAAGTCTGAAGTTATGGGAGGTGTTCTCAACACAGTAGGTAATTTTGTCTTTTTTTTTTTTTTTTCTAAAGATTTATTTGAAAGTCAGAGTTACACAGAAGGAAAGGCAGAGAGAGAGAGGTCTTTCATTTGCTGGTTCACTCCCTAAGTGGCCGCTACGGCCGGAGCTGCGCTGATCCTAAGCCAGGAGCCAGGAGCTTCTTCCAGGTCTCCCACACATGTGCAGGGGCCCAAGGACTTGGGCCATCTTCCACTGCTTTCCCAGGCCATAATGGAGAACTGGATCAGAAGTGGAGCAGCTGGGACTCGAACCGATGCCCATATGGGATGCTGGCACTGCAGGTGGAGGCTTTACCCGCTACGCTACAGCGCCGGCCCCGCCATATGGCCATTTTCACTGATATGGAAGCATACTGCTTTGTATTTAATATTTCAAAACCTGTAAGTTTGAGATGAACACTGATATAATTTGTATGAAAACGAAATGTTTCATAAATTCATTAAAATAATTCAAAATAAATGAAAATGAAAATTGGATTGCCTCTTGCAATTGGTTTATTTTGGAGGTCAAAACTTACTTGCTTTGAATTATTTCATGTTTCAAAAGAATTACCCAGGAAAGATAATAATTCATATTTATCAAGTGGGAAATTAAAAGTCTCACTTTATTCAAAATAAAATTCTAGAAGCCCGTTTAGAAAAGATTTAATACTGAAGTCGCAGCCGTGTCTGATCCTGCCAACCAGACTACACAGAAGCACAGGGTTAGGGCGGACCCATCCCGGCAGGGCCGCGACGTCCCGCCCGCAGCCAGAGGCAGAGGCAGGCGGACAGACGGACGGACAGGTGGACGGACCGCGGCGCCTGAGCCCGGCCATGCACCGCCTGTGGCTGAGGCGGGCCCGGGAGCGGCAGGCTGCAGGCGCGGACCCCGAGTCCCGTGAGTCCTGGGCTGGGGTCGGGATGTCGGCGCCTCCTGGCACCCGGGCGGGCGCGCAGTTGAGCAGGTGCGTGGGGACCGCGGCCCCAGTCTCCCGCCCTCGGGGAGTCCCGCGGCGCCTGCCGCCGGCCGTGCGTGGGGGAGAGCCTGCGCTCCCCCAGGCGGGAGGCTCTCCAGGGAAATGATTAAGACGTCCGCAAGCTGGCAGCTTCCGTGCGGTCGCCCCTGCGTCCTGCCCGGCCCGCGCTGTCCTCTCGCGCGCTCTGCGGCCCCTGCGCACGGCGCTGCCAGGTGCACGCGCAGACCGGCGCGCCTCCTGGAGGACTGAGTTCGCGCTTCTCTGTGCACGCCGCCTGCATCCCCGTGGGTTTCTCCCTGGCTACTTTGGTTTCTTTGCCTCTCCACGAAGATTTTGGAATCCGCGTCTCTGCAGCGACAGAAGGCTCGCTGGCGCCTGACCCGCAGTGCGCGGAGCCTGCAGCTCGCTGCGGCACTCCTGACAGTCTGCTAGTCTGCCGGCTTGCAATACCTTTCTGGTCAGCTTAGTCGTCTCTGATTTCTTTCTTTCTTTGCTTTTGTTTTTGTTTTTGTTTGTATGTGGAAACTACATGTTTTGTTGTATACACAGGCAAATTTTTTTTTGCTGTGATCAGCATTGCTTTTTTTTTTTTTTTAAATTATTTATTTATTTGAAAGGCAGAGTTCCAGAGAGAGTGGGGAGAAAAAGAGATAAAGATCTTCGATCCACTGGGGGTCACTCCCCAAATGTCCATAATGGCCGGGGCTGTGCCAGGCCCAAGCCAGGAGCATCTTTGAGGTCTCTCACATGGGTGCAGGGGCACAGGGATTTGGTCATCTCTGCTGCTTTCCCAGGCCCACTAGCAGGGAGCTGGGTCAGAAGTGGAGCAGCCGGGACTTGAATGGCACCCGTATGGGGTGTCAGCACTGCCAATGGCAGCTTAACCCGCTGTGCCACAGCACCAGCCCCTCCCAAGCGTTACGTTTTAAATCTTGGTTTTCATTTTTTTTTTTTTTTTGCCAGCATCTAGAAACATGACTGACAGTTACGCCCTGGCCTGTGTCCTGTAGCTTTGCTGGACTTGCTGGTCACCTCCAGGAGTTGTTCTACGCCTTTCTCTGGACTCTGTAAGCAAGCAGTCTACAACCAGAGCAGAGGCCCTTGGGCTTTTCCGGATCCGGTTTCTTTCTTCTGCTTTTGTAACCCGTGATCTGAACCCTGGGAACCTGTTCTATCGATGACAGTTTGTGGCCAATGACAAGTGTATGAGAGCGCTGTTAGTAACGAATTCTATGGGAAGAAGTGAAAAGACAGAAATTCCTGATCTGATAGACCAGGTGGGCGGCTCAGTAAGGGCTGAGAGCCCAGCTGCATTCAGACTGGGCTTCTTATGGACACAATGTGGGTTCCCCATTTCTTCTCCCCTCCTCCCCATCCTGGGGAAGTGTGTGTGTGTGTGTAGGGGGTTTGGATGTGGGATTCCCTAAACAAACCACTCTGGACAGTACTGGCCATCAAAGTTCTTAGCTGCTGGAGAAGCAAATGACTCCTTCAGTGCAGTGATTCTAACCGTGTTAGACCAGCTGTGTCGCTCCCTCAGGTCAGTGAATTCCTTTTGCTAAAGGCCAGGCAAGGGCGCCTTGGCTGGGGGAGACAGACCAGGGGCTAAGCCCTGCTCTCAGGACGTTTCCTTGCTTCATTGCATGTAACTTTGTTTTCTTAGAACTTCTCTTACACTCAGAGGCTGCTGTCTACCTAGCTGCCTTAATGCTTTGACCGCCTTATCTCACCAGCTGGGACTTTCAGCACAGTATTTTATGGGAGTGCTGAGGGTGCTGAGCTCTGCTCTTGGGCTTGTGTTTTTTGTGTGTTTTTAAGATTTATTTATTTGAGAGGCAAAATTACAGAGAGAGGGAAAGACAGAGAGAGAGAGGTCTTCCATCTGCTGGTTCACTCCCCAAATGGCAACAACTGGAGTTGATCTGATCTGAAGCCAGGAGCCAGGAGCTTCTTCCAGGACTCCCTTGTGAGTGCAGGAGCCCAAGCACTTGGGCCATCTTCCACTGCTTTCCCAGGCTAGAAGCAGAGAGCTGGATTGGAAAAGGAGCAACTGGAACACGAACTGGCACCCATATGGGATGCTGGTGCTGTAGGTGGAGGCGTAATCTACTGTGCCACAGCACAGGCCGCTCACTCCATCTTAGCTACAGAAGCACTCGCACTCCAGGACAAATGAGTCTCTAGCTGTCAGTTCTTCCTCAACCCCCTCACCAGGTCAGGAAGCCCCTCCAGGCACAGTCTGCAGACAGCTGTGTGTCTTTTTGTTTTCTTATTCTTTTTTTTTGACAGGCAGAGTGGACAGTGAGAGAGAGAGACAGAGAGAAAGGTCTTCCTTTTGCCGTTGGTTCACCCTCCAATGGCCGCCGTGGCCAGCACGCTGTGGCCGGCGCTCCGTGCTATTCCGAAGGCAGGAGCCAGGTGCTTATCCTGGTCTCCCATGGGGTGCAGGGCCCAAGCACTTGGGCCATCCTCCACTGCCTTCCCGGGTCACAGCAGAGAGCTGGCCTGGAAGAGGGGCAACCGGGACAGAATCTGGCACCCCAACCGGGACTAGAACCCGGGGTGCCAGCGCCGCAGGCGGAGGATTAGCCTGTTGAGCCGCAGGCGCCGGCCTGTTTTCTTATTCTTGAATGGATATTACGTTTTTCTGAATGCTTCTTCCATGTCATTGATAAGATCACATGTTTTTTCTTCTGTAGGCTGTTGATATGCACGATTACATAATTGATTGTCAGGTTGAGCCAGCCCTGCACCCTCAGGATGAGCCCTGCCTGGTCAAGGTTTGATTGACTTTGTATTTGTCACTGGGTGTGGTTTGATAACTTGGAGGAGTTCTGCACGCTATGTTCACGGGGATATTGGCTGTTAGCTTTCTACCCTTACAATGGCTTTGACCACCCCCCACTCTCCCCCGCCAACCATGTTCCGTAAGGGATGGGGTCCAGTTGCTGTTGACCTTTAAACATTTTGTAAAATTCACCAGTGAAGCCATATGAACTTGGAAATTCCTTTTTTTGGGATATTTTAAGCTAAAAATTTAATTTTCTTAATTACTACAGGGTCACTCAGATTATGTGCACAATCTTGAGTGAATTCTGGTGGTTTGTGGTTTCATGGAATTGTCGAATTTGTGTGGATGGTGTTCATGGAATTCCCCTGTCATCTTTCCCACGTCCGGGTGCTGCAGAGATGCGTGCTGTTTCATTCCTAGCGTTGGCCATTCGCATCTCCTCTCTTTCCTCATGGTCACTGTGGCTACAGCTTGTTGATTTAGTGATGTCCTCATGGAGCCAGCTTCTGGTTTTGTTGACCTTCTGTGTTGTTTTGTGGTTTTCAATTTCATTGGTTACCACTTTTACTTTTGTGATTTCTCCTGTCTGATGCTTTGGGTTTATTTTGCTTTGCCCTTTTTGCCTCTCTTAAAGTAGGAAATTAGTTTCTTGATTTGAGACCTTTGTTCTTTTCTTTTATAATTATTTAATGCTGTAAATTTCCCTCTAATCATGCTTTAACTTCACCTCACACATTTTGATATATTTTATTTTATGTTCATTCTTTTCAAAATACTTTCCAATTTTCTTTGAGATTTGCTTTTTGATCTATAGTCCAAGAATTGTTTTTGATGGGAAGATCTGATAATCCTAGGCCTGCAAGCCCTCTTGGCAATTCTTTGGAGTTGGGTATGGACACCCCCACCTCACTGGTGCAGCATGCCAACAGTGTGCAGTGTGCCAACAGCTATTCGCAGCATCCTAGTGCTCTCAGGTCCGTGGATGAGTGGGTGCTGGTGGCACTGGCTGAGTGGAAGGTCAGGCTGGTGAGCTATGGGCGACCCTTTAGATGTCACCGTGCAGCCGGAATGCCCTGGCCAGGAGTATCGCCATGTCCTGGGATTTAGAGAACCCGATCTGGGCTGTTACGGTGACAAAGGACTGAGACATAGAGGTTTGGGGGATGGGACGTTGACCAGTCGGGTAGCAGGTGGAGAGGGAGGCAGGTTCGGGAGTGATCCAGCCTCGGTGGCATGCAGGGGAGTGAACCCCTGGAACAGAGGTCGGATTCTGGGAGGCTGACTGTGCAATCCCTGAAGAGATCTGAGGGGATGGGGCCCACAGCCGAGGGCAGGGTGAACTTGGGTATGCACAGAGAGGCTTTGTATGTGGTACAGCAACGAAGCAGGGAGCCTGCTGTGCAGAGTAGGTCGGCTGGCGACGTGGGGTGGGGAGGCCGTGGTGCAGAGGGGACGTGAGCTGGAGGACACCGTGTGGGGGGGTCTGAATGGTCAGGATGGCAGTGTCTACACAGCATGGTGAGGACTACATGGTCAGGATGGTAGTGTCTACACAGCATGGTGAGGACTGCATGGTCAGGGGCAGTGTCTACACAGCACGATGAGGACTGGATGGTCAGGGGCAGTGTCTACACAGCAAGGTGAGGACTACATGGTCAGGATGGCAGTGTCTACACAGCACAGTGAGGATGGATGGTCAGGGGCAGTGTCTACACAGCATGGGGAGGACTGGATGGTCAGGGGCAGTGTCTACACAGCATGGGGAGGACTGGATGGTCAGGGGCAGTGTCTACACAGCACGATGAGGACTGGATGGTCAGGGGCAGTGTCTACACAGCAAGGTGAGGACTACATGGTCAGGATGGCAGTGTCTACACAGCGCAGTGAGGATGGATGGTCAGGGGCAGTGTCTACACAGCATGATGAGGACTGGATGGTCAGGGGCAGTGTCTACACAGCATGAGGAGGACTGGATGGTCAGGATGGCAGTGTCTACACAGCATGATGAGGACTGGATGGTCAGGGGCAGTGTCTACACAACACAGTGAGGATGGATGGTCAGGGGCAGTGTCTACACCTCACAGTGAGGACTGGATGTCAGGAGTGTGAGCTGAACTTCTGGACTTGGAGAACTGGAGCAGGGGAGCTGAATGGGTAACAAAGTTGGATATTTTAAGTGAAAATTTCAGTTGGCGTGGAGTTCCAGTGTTGACTGAGAGTCTGCCCCTTGATTGGGTGGCTGAGGCCAGAAGGGGACAGGTGTTGGAGGTGAATGAGACAGGGAACCAAGAGGCTGACATCTGGACTTAGTCTTCTCAAGAGTGGTGACGTCACCCAGGATGGTGGCAAGAACGGGAGTAGAAAGAGGATTCCAGGTGCTGGAAGGAATGTGTAAGCCTGTGTCAGTTTGCTGGGACTGCCACACGAAGTGCCCCAGAGACACTGGAACTACAGAAATGCCTTTTCTCCCAGTTCCAGAGGCTCAGGCCAAGAACGGGGTGAACAGGGTTGGTTTCTGTTTGTAGCCGGGTCTCCTGTTGCTGTGGATTCGTTCTGAGAGGAGGAGCATGGTGGGCGCAAGAGGCATGGAGTCACCACACAGGCCCTGGGAGTCGGGTGAAAGCAGGCCAGAGGTGAGCAGCCCACAGACTCCTTTATTTCAGTTGGTACAGCAGCTTATTTAGCCAAGGCAGCCAATCCAGTCAAGGGGCAGTTTATGCCCTAACCAATCACAGCCTGTTGCCAGGCAGGCTCCGTTGCCAGCAGCCATCTTGGCATGGCCTTCTCACTCCACCACAGTTCCCCATGGCCTTTGCTCTGTGTCTGTACTACAGTCATCTCTCCTGCAGAAGCAGCCCTCAGCTCACCTTGGACCTCACGCTGCCTTTACGTTAAGGTCTGATGTTCACAGCTGCGGGGGTGGGGGGCTGCACTGTGACTGTGGGGGACACAGCCCCGCCCTCACAACCTCTCCTGTGGAGGAGCTGCTTGGCCAATAAGAGTCTTAGGAAACCACTCAGCAGCATAGCTACAAACATGCCCAATGGGGCCGACACTGTGGCACAGTAGGTTAAGCCTCCACCTGCGGCACCAGCTTCTCCATCGGCCCTGCTTTGAGTCCCAACAAAATTTCTGATCCAGCTCCCTGCTAATGGCCTGGGAAAGCAGTGGAGAATGGCCCAAGTGTTTGGGCCCCTGCACCCACGTGGGAGACCCAGAAGAAGCTCCTGGCTCCTGGCACAGCCCCAGCTGTTGCGGCCACTTGGAGAGTGAACCAGTGGATGGAAGATCTCTCTCTCTCTCTCTCTCTCTCTATCTGTAACTCTGCCTTTCAAATAAATAAATGAATAAATAAACCTTTTTAAAAATGCTCAGGATCCCCTCCTTCTGGAAATGGCCTGCTGTGAGTGCACGCACCATCTGATTTTGCCCCTGTGTTGGGGCCGTCCCCTGAGAGCCCTCCAGCTCCTCTACATGACAGAAGCCTCAATACATGCTGAGTTGTTCTCTGCTCCTTACCAAGGGCAGCTGTGGGAGTGTGTGTTTGTGTGTGACAGGGGTGTTTGCAGTGGGTGTGACCTTTCCTGTAAGTGTCAGCCTTTGTGTATTTATGGGATGGGCTGCGTTTTAAGGTGTGGTCCCTGTATGGGTGGCGTCTGTGCAGAGTGCTGTAGGTGGCAGCTTTATCACTATGGGCTGACCTGTGGGCCTCCTCCCCAGTGAATCTTACACACATTTTCACCAACAGCGACCCCTGGGAAGGGAATGCCTCCCCCCCCCTCCACCCCAAGCCAGACACCACCTTGCTGACCTCAGGGTAGGCCTTGTGAATAAGATTTTGTTTGGGACCAGGAACACTTGAAGGACGTGGGAACAGTCGGAGCAGCAGAAGTGGATCTTGACTATGCAGCTTTGCAAAGTGCTGAGGCCCAGCTGCCCTCCTCAAGGGCAGACTGTGGAAGGCCCAGCAGGTGTTTCCCGTGTCCCGGGGCTTTCTCTTAGGCCTCCTTCAGCTCCCTGTGTCAGCCGGGCTTGCTCTCTTTCAGTGCTGCCCAACGAGAGGTGCTTTCAGGATGCGGCCAGAAACAACGATCTGGATCTGATGGAGAAGCTGTTTAAGAAGAAGGTTAACATTAATGCTGTCGACAGCGTGAGTGGAGGTCACAAACGGGCAGGGCTCCAAGTGGGCTGGGGGTACGCAGGTCGCCTGGAAAAACAATGAAAACGGGTATGCGGCAGAGACGAAGGGATGGCCTTGTTGACGGTCCCAGGGTTTGTTTAAGCCACCAGTGGAATCCAGCCATGGAACAGACTCTGGGGGATGTGCGCGGGGTTTACGCACATCTGTGAAAAGGCGCAGGGTGGGGTGGTGGAACCCAGGTCAGGATCGTGGCCCTGCCTCTTCCTGGCCTCACACATCTGGGAAGGCAGATGTCTCTTGCTGCACAGTCCGAGTGACATCTCTGGCCAGTGGTGTCCTTTGTGGTTAGGTTTTTCCAAATTTAAAATGCAAGGGAGTGTGTGGATTTTCATTTCACTGCTTTTGAAACAGCACAAGTGTGTGGAGCAATGGGGCTGCCGCTGACACATCGCTCCCCCTGCCGGGCTCAGGGCAGAGGTGCACCTGCTATCCTTTGCCTGCCATGGGGTTGGTGAGGACTTCCTGCCACTCCTCAAGCGGGCAGTTTGAGTGCCGTGTCAGCTGCGTGCGGTGACTTGTGCAGGGGTGCAAGGTGAATTTCACACTGAGGGAAAGATCAGCTTAGTCTCCTGCACGTCCAGGCCCTTCTGTGGCGCTGTGTCCCGTGGTCACACAACTTACAGTATGCAAATAGGACATTTTAACTACGGAGAGTTGAGCCTCTGACTCTGGTGGGCATTTGGGGCAATGATTAAGATGCCGCTTGGGATGCCCACATCCCCTGTCAAGTACCTGGGTTCACGTCCTAGCTCTGCCTCCAATCCCGGCTTCCTACTAATCCTCACCCTGGGAGGCAGTGGGTGAGGGCTCAAGTGCTCGGGTCCCTGCCACCCACAGTCTCTATCACAGGTTGTAAGGAGGTCCACAATGAGCCTGACAACGGTTTGCTACAAACAGGAACAAGTGGGTATCGTCTTGGCTGGGGGTTCCCCAATCTCCTGCCACTCTGCCCATGAGCCAGGTGACCCAGGACATGCTGTCGTTCCAGGACAAAGCTTAAAATATCAGAAAGGTAGATGTAGAAACATGCAATGGCTGAGAAAGCACACTGGAGACTCTCCTGCATTTGAACAATGGCCCCGGCATTACCGGTTCGCCAGCGAATCTCTGTAGTCATGACCTTCAGAGACACAGATCCATATGCTTTTGAAACTATAATACTACTTTCAAAGACCCTGCTTTCTTTCTTATCCCCCCTTTATTTATTTATTTGAAAGGGAGGGAGGGAGAGAGAGAGAGAGAGAGAGAGAGAGAGAGAGCGCTTCCATCTGCTGTTTTCACTCCAGGATGCTTGCAACTGCCAGAGCTAGGCTCTCCCGCCTGTCACCTTCCCCAGGAGCATGTTAGGAAGCTGGATTCAAGGCCGGCGCCATGGCTCACTAGGCTAATCCTCTGCGTGCGGCGCCGGTACTCCAGGTTCTAGTCCCGGTTGGGGTGCTGGTTCTGTCCCAGTTGCTCCTCTTCCAGTCCAGCTCTCTGCTGTGGCCCGGGAAGGCAGTGGAAGATGGCCCAAGTGCTTGGGCCCTGCACCCACATGGGAGACCAGGAGGAAGCACCTGGCTCCTGGCTTCAGATTGGTGGAGCGCACCGGCTGTGGCAGCCATTTGGGGAGTGAACCAAAGGAAGGAAGACCTTTCTCTCTGCTTTTCTCTCTCTCACTGTCTAACTCTGCCGTCAAAAATAAAAATAAAAATAAAGGAAGCTGGATCCGAAGCAGAGCTGGCACTCGAACTCAGTGTTCCAATATTGGGTTTGGGCGTCCTAAGTGGTGTCTTATCGGCCCCTGTGGTGGATTCTAAACAGGTGGGTGGCTTTATTGAGTCATCTCGGCTGCTCTTTAGCTTGCACACTTACTGATGAGTGAAGTTTGCAGGGGAGACTGTGAACCCAGGTTCCACAGAGCAGAGCCCTAGATGGGGCTCAGTGGCAGGCTGACTCATGTTTTGTCAAACAGATCTTATCACCAGTTTAAGAAATCAAATATTTAAACAATTCTCATATTTTTGTGATTATTTATATGGAACAAAATGGGAAATCCATGCCAGGCACCTTCTTTGGGAGTACAGATGTTGTCTGGAGTCTGGAAACAGGACACGCATGCGACTTGCAAGCAAAGCATCTGTGATCTGAGATGCGTGCAGGAGCCACGTGCAGCTTTCCCGTGTAGCAACAGAATTCACGGATTTGTCCCTGTGTCTGCCTGTCTCAGGGTCTGCGTTCTCCCCTCCCTCTTTCCAGAACAGTTTATTTCAGTGAAATTCATGGTCTAACAAGTCATAGAAGAAAGAACATGAATGGATTAAACATAAAGGAGAATTGTTGTTACGCATTGATATGTTCTAGGAAAGGAAGTCACAATAACACACGTGACACAGCCTCCTGTTGCAGAGGGCAGGGTGTGCCGAGGGCATCGGCTGTGGGGGGGCTGCCACCACCCCCGGTGGGTTCTGCTGGGCATTGTCCTCACAGCTCTAGGGGAACACAGAGTGGTGTAAAATAACCCAAATGCAAATACCTGATGGAAAATGACTGCTGTTGGAGCAGCAGGGCCCTAGGGGCTAACTGCTGACTGCTGACCAGGCCAGCTTTCTGTCCCTCAGATGAACCGCACAGCTCTGCACTTCGCTGTTGGAGGGAACCACTTGTTGGCTGTGGATTTCTTGCTGAATCACAAGGCCAGGGTGGACATGGCGGATAAGGTAAGCTCGCCTCCATCTGGGGAGGGGCTTGCACCTGGCGGCTCTGAGTCACCTGCACCTCCCCGTGTCTGCCTGGGAGAGGGCTCTTTAACAGAGTGTATGTGTGCTGTGCTCGCAGGATTCTGTTACGACTACCTGTGGAACTTGGCCAGTTACTTACTTTCATCTAATGACCTGGTGGCCAGTAGCCATGAGAGGATCCCCAGTGTGGAATCTGGGGAGAGGAGGACAGAAGCTAACTGGCCCCAGGGATGTTAAATCTTGATTTTTCCCTGTGAACTCTGGTAATACTTATTAATGTTGTGCCCAGCTGTATGAGAAAAGTGTTACTGGCTGAGCATTCCTGAGAGCCTGGACTTTAAATGCTCTCAGGTATGACCTTTGAGTGCTGACACTACATGCGGAAGGAAAGTCCTATCCCTGGCCAACATACAGGTGCACAATCTATGTAAAATCACCTTCCAGGTACGTGGGTAGAGTGTTACAAAACAGACCCGAACTTCATTTTTAAAGGTTTATTTATTTATTTAAAAGTCAGAGTTATACAGAGAGAGGAGAGGTTGAGAGAGAGAGAGGTCTTCCATCCAATGGTTCACTCCCCAGATGACCGCAATGGCTGGAGCTGTGCTGATCCGAAGCCAGGAGCCAGGAGCTTCTTCCAGGTCTCCCACGTGGGTGCAGAGGCCCAAGGACTTGGTCCATCTTCTACTGCTTTCCCAGACCGTAGCAGAGAGCTGGATTGGAAGAGGAGCAGCCGGGACTAGAACCGGCGCCCATATGGGATGCCGGAACTTCATGCCAGGGTATCAACCTGCTGCACCCAGCGCTGGCCCCCCAAACTTCATTTTTAGTCTTGAGTCTTACCCCACAAGATATCTCACACATGTATGCAAATACTCCAAAATCTGAGGAATCCGGAATCCAAACACTCCTGGACCCAAGTGTTTCACATGAGGACTGGAGCTGTATATGTAACACGTGGTGTACAGGTGAGGCGGCTGAGGCACAGCGAGATGACCCCTCCTGCCTTGCAACAGACAGGAGGCAGGATTCTTTCTTTTCTTTTCTTTTCTTTTTTAATTTAACAGGTAGAGTTGTAGACAGTGAAAGAGAGAGAGAGAAAGAGAGAGAAAGGTCTTCCTTCCATTGGTTCACTCCCCAAATGTCTGCCATGGCCGGCGTTGCGCCGATCCGAAGCCAGGAGCCAGGTGCTTCTTCCTGGTCTCCCATGTGAGTGCAGGGGCCCAAGCACTTGGGCCATCCTCCCCTGCTGTCCCAGACCATAGCAGAGAGCTGGACTGGAAGAGGAGCAACCGGGACTAGAACCCCGCGCCTATATGGGATGCCAGCACAGCAGGCGGAGGATTAACCAAGTGAGCCACTGCGCTGGCCCCAGGAGGCAGGATTCTGACTCCAGAGACCCACTATCCACACTAAGGTCAGCCCCAGCCCTAGGGCCCCCCGTTTCCCACCTTCTCTGAGGAGCCTGCTGGGGAAAGCCTCTCACTGTGAGTACCCCAGGAGCAGAAGAAGGCGGGAGCCTTGCTCTGAAGTTCTCTTTCTGCATCAGCCACAGGACCATGGTTCCTGAAGGCAGTTCGAGTCTCGGCTGCTACATTTCTGATCCAGCTCCCTGCTGATGTGCCTGGGAAAGCAGTGGAGGGTAGCCCAAGTGCTTGGGCCCCTGCACCCACCTGGGAGATTTGGAGGAAGCTCCTGGCTTGTGAACCAGTGTATAGTGTATAGAAGATTCTTTCTCTTCTCTCTCTATACCTCTGCCTTTCAAATAAACAATCTTAAGAATAAAAAAAAGAAGTCACCAGGTGATTGTGTGTGGGAAGCACAGGAGAAAGACACAGTCCCAGCTCTCAGGGGCAGTCTGCAGCTGATGAGAGCTGTGCAAGGCGTTGCACGCTAGGGATCACCACATGGCCTGACACTGAGGACCCCCAGGCCTGGAGGAGAGAGACCAGGTGAACTGAGGCTCCTCTTCCACAATGACTGAAGGATCCCGGGTGGGAGCGCAGGAGGAGCTCAGAGGTCACCGACAGGCATCTGCTCTCAGAGCTGCTTGCCCTGGGGAAGCTCCTCAAGCGTGTGTGTCCCCAGGAGGAGCTGTGGCCCCATGGTGACCATTCAGGCAGCGACTGCCAGGACCCACTCACTACGACTCGTGGTGAGGCAGGTGTGGCTGTGACCCACAGCTTGCTCAGCAGTCCCAGGTGCGCTGGTTCGGTCAGAAGACTTGGCTTAGGGAAGGTTCTGGGGTATTGCTCAGAGCAGTGACGCCCTGCTCTGCGCTGTGGTTCCAGAGACTCAGGTTGCCTGCAGCTGGAATTCCCAGCTTCTTGATTTTAGACTCAGTGCTTGGAATTTTTAGTTCTGAGTGCTTTAAATTATGAGTGGCCTGTCAGAGCAATGGAGCTCCTATGAAACCAGGATGCGTGCCTGTCCCCACAGGTGCTTCAGAAAAGCTAGTAAAATGCACAGTGTTAAAAAAGAAAGAAAGAAAACATGAATTTCATTTTTTTGGCACTAAAATGTACTTATCTTTTAAATTCATTTTTCCATGAACTTTTTGAACTACCTTCATATTTTGGTGCAAAAATGTTTTGAGAGCTTTGTATTGTTCTCTCATAATGTACATTTTCCGTGGACTTTTTGAACACCCTCATACTTCTGGTCTCTTCCATGACCAGATTTGAATGCAGACTTAGGAGTGCTGAGCAGCATTCCTGCTTACCTGTCCTTTGTACAACAGGCAGGACGGTTTACCGAGAGACAGGCACAGTTCATCTAGAGAGGCAGGAGGCCTTGTGGCCAGGGCTCTCCATGGGCAGGTGCTTACAAGGGGGTGGTGATTAGTGTTGATGGGGACACAGGGTCAGGAAAGCAGACACGGCTGCAGAGGCCAAGGCTGAGACAATCAAGTGCTTCACAGAAGGGGGACTGATCAGAGTCAGGGCCTCTTCTGCCAGAGCCTGGTGCCTGCTCTCTACCGTGGCTGTGGCATGGAGCCCAGTGCCCTGATCAATTGCCCAGCTCACCTCTCCTGCACCACCCACCCCACAGCCAGGCTCTGCTTCCCGCATCTCTTGTGCTCATCTCGCACACACATGCCCATTGCATCCCTCCAGCTCAGAAGTCCTGACCTGAACCTCTACATGTTGTATACATGGGTGTGCAAGGAATATTTTTAAATTGGCTTCTACATAAATGGGATCTCTTTTTAAATAACTTGCCGTTCCTGGTTTTCTTCTTATTGGATACCACCTAGTGATGACATCTGACACCTGAGCTCTGTGTGTGTGTGTAAAACATTTATTTATGTATTTGAAAGGCAGAGTTACAGAGAGGCAGAGAGAGAGAGAGAGAGAGAGAGAGTGTGTGTGTGTCTTCTATCTGCTGGTTCATTCCCCAGATGGCCACAACGGCTGGAGCTGCACCAATCTGAAGCCAGAAGCCAGGAGCCAGGAACTTCTTCCTGGTCTCCCACATGGGTACAGGGGCCCAAGGACTTGGGCCATTTTATACTGCTCTCTCAGCCCATAGCAGGGAGCTGGATAGGAAGTGGAGTAGCCAGGACTTGAACCAGCACCCATATGGGATGCCGGCGCTGTATGCGGGCGGTGGCTTTACCCACTACACCACAGCACCGGCCTCTGTGGTGTATGTTCATTTCTGTGCTTTCCTGTGATCAGAAGCCTTGTCTGGACTGATGTATCCACCTGGCTACTGATACCATGGAGATAGTTGGAAATGTGTTTGTGCACACGCACAAAGCTTTTCTTCATCTCTTCTTTAATAAAGAACAGGATGACATGTTTTCTCTCCATCTTTTTTCCATATTTAGCAAAGCTCATGGAAATCTTTCCAAGTCCATTATTATAGCTCCAATTAATTATTTTCAGTGACTGCGTGATAGGGTATAGCTACTTCATCATTTATTTAATATTCTCACATCGACAGACATATTCCTGGCTCCTGGTTTTCTTACTATAATTAACACCCTCAGATATATAACTTCAGGGGATAGATTCCCAGGTGGGATGCTGTATTTTAAACTTTGGCAGAGACTGCAGATGGCCTAAACAGCCATGGCTTCCTTCCCCCTCGTACCTTCCCAGAGGACGTTTCTGTAAATACTTTTTATTGGTTTACTTGTCTTTTCTTGTTGAATTTTACGAGGGCTTCATGTGTTAGAGAATTACTGCTGCTTGTTAACGGTACATTTAAACATTTTATGGCGTGTTGGCTTTGTTTGTTATGCCTTTCCTCTTGTAACTCTGGGTTGAGAGTGCACATTATGGTCTAGAGCTTGTTCTAAGGCACTTGTTTGTGTGCTTTCAGAGGAACTCAGTGCCATGTGGTGTTCACTCTCGCACGAGTGCTGTGTTACACAGCATCCCACTTTTCCTTCCGGACGGCAAACCACCTCTTCCTGAACTACTCACTACACCTACTCATTTCCTCCATGGAAATTAACGAACACTTTTCTTCTATATTTAATTCTCTCTTCTTGATTTTCACAGTTGAATCTTAACTTGGTCTCTGTGGGCAAGGCTGGGATGGCTTCCTGACTGACAGGTTCTCTTCTCTCTCTCCTGGGAAGCATGGCCTGACGGTGATGCACCTTGCAGCCTGGTCTGGAAGCCTGGAGACCATGCTCATGCTGGTGAGAGCTGGAGCAGACCAAAGAGCCACGACTCAGGTGGGTGTGTGGTCACCCCTGCACCCCTGCAGGAGGGGGGTTCCGAGGTCACAGTGAAGAAGCTCACGGCTCCTGGCTGACTGCAGGACGGGATGAATGCTCTCCACTTTGCAGCTCAGAGCAATAACGTGCCGGTTGTGGAGTACCTCATTCAGGATCTGCATCTCACGGACTTGAACCAGGCTGACAAGGTGTGTGTTTTGGCGGTGTGACAGTCAGCCTCCTCCCTCAATTTCACATTCTTCTTACCCCAGGGAGGTGATGGAACTCACAGCTTATGTGGGCAGTGGGTGGTGGGCCCCAGAGACCATTTGGGAAGTTACCAGAGCCGAGTGGGGCCATGTAGGGGAGAGGAGGATATCAGCTACAGGTAGGAACTTTCATTGTTTACAGGAGTCTCTGTAGTCAAAATGAAAAGAATTTTCTTCTTTGGAGAAGGGGAAATTGTCACCCTAGGTAACAACACAAACATCAGAGAGATTCTCATAAGATGGTATTTACTGGGCAACAGCAGTGTATGGCAAAGGGGGATACACATAATGTAGGAAACCGAGGTACACCTGATGTAATACACCATGGGATACAGGTGACATAGGAAACTGTGAGATACTCCTGATGTAGCACACCCTGGGATACAGGTGACAAAGGAAACTGTGAGATACTCCTGATGTAGCACACCCTGGGATACAGGTGACAAAGGAAACTGTGAGATACTCCTGATGTAGCACACCCTAGGGTAGAGGTGACAAAGGAAACTGTGAGATACTCCTGATGTAACACACCCTAGGGTAGAGGTGACAAAGGAAACTGTGAGATACTCCTGATGTAGCACACCCTAGGGTAGAGGTGACAAAGGAAACTGTGAGATACTCCTGATGTAGCACACCCTAGGGTAGAGGTGACAAAGGAAACTGTGAGATACTCCTGATGTAGCACACCCTAGGGTAGAGGTGACATAGGAAACTGTGAGATACTCCTGATGTAGCACACCCTGGGATACAGGTGACAAAGGAAACTGTGAGATACTCCTGATGGAGCACACCCTAGGGTAGAGGTGACATAGGAAACTGTGAGATACTCCTGATGTAGCACACCCTGGGATACAGGTGACAAAGGAAACTGTGAGATACTCCTGATGTAACACACCCTAGGGTAGAGGTGACATAGGAAACTGTGAGATACTCCTGATGTAACACACCCTGGGATACAGGTGACATAGGAAACTGTGAGATACTCCTGATGTAACACACCCTAGGGTAGAGGTGACAAAGGAAACTGTGAGATACTCCTGATGTAACACACCCTAGGGTAGAGGTGACAAAGGAAACTGTGAGATACTCCTGATGTAACACACCCTAGGGTAGAGGTGACAAAGGAAACTGTGAGATACTCCTGATGTAGCACACCCTGGGATACAGGTGACAAAGGAAACTGTGAGATACTCCTGATGTAACACACCCTGGGATACAGGTGACAAAGGAAACTGTGAGATACTCCTGATGTAACACACCCTGGGATACAGGTGACAAAGGAAACTGTGAGATACTCCTGATGTAGCACACCCTGGGATAGAGGTGACAAAGGAAACTGTGAGATACTCCTGATGTAGCACACCCTGAGATACAGGTGACATAGGAAACTGTGAGATACTCCTGATGTAGCACACCCTGGGATAGAGGTGACATAGGAAACTGTGAGATACTCCTGATGTAACACACCCTGGGATACAGGTGACAAAGGAAACTGTGAGATACTCCTGATGTAACACACCCTAGGGTAGAGGTGACAAAGGAAACTGTGAGATACTCCTGATGTAGCACACCCTGGGATACAGGTGACAAAGGAAACTGTGAGATACTCCTGATGTAGCACACCCTAGGGTAGAGGTGACAAAGGAAACTGTGAGATACTCCTGATGTAGCACACCCTGGGATACAGGTGACATAGGAAACTGTGAGATACTCCTGATGTAGCACACCCTAGGGTAGAGGTGACATAGGAAACTGTGAGATACTCCTGATGCAGCACACTCTAGGATAGAGGTGACAAAGGAAACTGTGAGATACTCCTGATGTAGCACACCCTGGGATACAGGTGACATAGGAAACTGTGAGATACTCCTGATGTAGCACACCCTGGGATACAGGTGACGTAGGAAACCGTGAGATACTCCTGATGGAGCACACACTGAGATACAGGTGACATAGGAAACTGTGAGATACTCCTGATGTAGCACACCCTAGGGTAGAGGTGACAAAGGAAACTGTGAGATACTCCTGATGTAGCACACCCTGGGATACAGGTGACGTAGGAAACTGTGAGATACTCCTGATGTAGCACACCCTAGGGTAGAGGTGACGTAGGAAACTGTGAGATACTCCTGATGTAGCACACCCTGGGATACAGGTGACAAAGGAAACTGTGAGATACTCCTGATGCAGCACACCCTGGGATACAGGTGACAAAGGAAACTGTGAGATACTCCTGATGCAGCACACCCTGGGATACAGGTGACAAAGGAAACTGTGAGATACTCCTGATGCAGCACACCCTGGGATACAGGTGACAAAGGAAACTGTGAGATACTCCTGATGCAGCACACCCTGGGATACAGGTGACAAAGGAAACTGTGAGATACTCCTGATGTAGCACACCCTGGGATACAGGTGACAAAGGAAACTGTGAGATACTCCTGATGTAGCACACCCTGGGATACAGGTGACAAAGGAAACTGTGAGATACTCCTGATGCAGCACACCCTGGGATACAGGTGACAAAGGAAACTGTGAGATACTCCTGATGCAGCACACCCTGGGATACAGGTGACAAAGGAAACTGTGAGATACTCCTGATGTAACACACCCTGGGATACAGGTGACAAAGGAAACTGTGAGATACTCCTGATGTAGCACACCCTAGGGTAGAGGTGACAAAGGAAACTGTGAGATACTCCTGATGTAGCACACCCTGGGATACAGGTGACAAAGGAAACTGTGAGATACTCCTGATGGAGCACACACTGAGATACAGGTGACATAGGAAACTGTGAGATACTCCTGATGGAGCACACACTGAGATACAGGTGACATAGGAAACTGTGAGATACTCCTGATGTAGCACACCCTAGGGTAGAGGTGACAAAGGAAACTGTGAGATACTCCTGATGTAGCACACCCTGGGATACAGGTGACGTAGGAATACAGGTGATGTATTCCAGGGAGTTAGGCAGGGGAAGTTGTTAAAGGCAAGAACAAAGAGGATGCCCTCAGACGTCTTGGAATAGCACACTGGCCACCATACCAATAAGCATGGGGACATTAGTCCGAGGTTGAACACGTGGTGCTGGACAGATGTCCTGTGGAACCTGTTTTTGTGTAGGTTGTGGTGGCCTCTTTGTCGTGTTGTAGCTCTGACAGTCTTTTGTGACAGTTACTCCCAGACATTTGTGTTGAAGAGTCCTGTCTTTGTCGCCTCCTGGCTTTGTTATTTTTGCAAGTCCTTTGGGATTCGGACAACTTGCACAGAATGGGTGTACCAAGATTCTAGAAGCCAGGTGTTCATATAAAGTCGTTCGGCCCGGGCAGATGTGAAGACTGAGCGCTCAGGTCTCTCACATGAGGCGGGATACGGTGCGGCTGTGGACGTGGACCCCGCAGGTGCCAGCCACCCAGAGTGCTGTCTGCACCTTGAGCACACGCAGTGCCCCGGCCACACCACCACTCAGATCCCACGGCCTCTGGTCCTGGCATGAGAGGACCCAGGGTGTGCGGTTGTGGAAATGAGAGGACTCGGGCGTCCGGTGTGGGAGCCAGAGGATCCTGGGCATCTGGGTGTGGGAGTGAGAGGACCCGGGGCGAACGGGTGTGAGAGTGAGAGGACCCGGGGCGAACGGGTGTGAGAGTGAGAGGACCCGGGGGGTCAGGGTGTAGGAGCAAGAGGACCCGGGGGGTCAGGGTGTGGGAGCGAGAGGACCCGGGGGGTCAGGGTGTGGGAGCGAGAGGACCTGGGGCGAACGAGTATGAGAACAAGAGGACCTGGGGAATCCGGGTATGAGAGCGAGAGGACCCAGGCGTCCGGTGTGGGAGTGAGAGGACCCGGGGCGAACGGGTGTGAGAGTGAGAGGACCCGGGGGTCAGGGTGTGGGAGCAAGAGGACCCGGGGGGTCAGGGTGTGGGAGCGAGAGGACCCGGGGGGTCAGGGTGTGGGAGCGAGAGGACCCGGGGGATCAGGGTGTGGGAGCGAGAGGACCTGGGGCGAACGAGTGTGAGAACGAGAGGACCTGGGGCATCCGGGTGTGAGAGCGAGAGGACCCAGGCGTCCGGTGTGGGAGTGAGAGGACCCGGGGCGAACGGGTGTGAGAGCGAGAGGACCCGGGGGTCAGGGTGTGGGAGTGAGAGGACCCGGGGCGTCCGGTGTGGGAGCGAGAGGACCCGGGGCGTCCGGGTGTGAGAGCGAGAGGACCCGGGGCATCTGATGTGGGAGCGAGAGGCCCCGGGGGGTTAGGGTGTGGGAGTGAGAGGACCCGGGGCGTCCGGGTGTGGGAGCAAGAGGACCTGGGGGGTCAGGGTGTGGGAGCGAGAGGACCCGGGGGGTCAGGGTGTGGGAGCGAGAGGACCGGGAGGTCAGGGTGTGAGAGCGAGAGGACCCGGGGGATCAGGGTGTGGGAGCGAGAGGACCCGGGGGTCAGGGTGTGAGAGCGAGAGGACCCGGGGGGTCAGGGTGTGGGAGCGAGAGGACCCAGGGCGTCCGGTGTGAGAGCGAGAGGACGCGGGGGTCAGGGTGTGGGTGTGGGAGTGAGAGGACCCGGGGTGTGTGGTTGTGGAAATGAGAGGACCCAGGGCGTCCGGTGTGGGAGCGAGAGGACCCGGGGGGTCAGGGTGTGGGAGCGAGAGGACCCGGGGGATCAGGGTGTGGGAGTGAGAGGATCGGGGGTCAGGGTGTGAGAGCGAGAGGACCCGGGGGGTCAGGGTGTGGGAGCGAGAGGACCCGGGGCGTCCGGTGTGAGAGCGAGAGGACCCGGGGGTCAGGGTGTGGGTGTGGGAGTGAGAGGACCCGGGGTGTGTGGTTGTGGAAATGAGAGGACCCAGGGCGTCCGGTGTGGGAGCGAGAGGACCCGGGGGTCAGGGTGTGAGAGCGAGAGGACCTGGGGGGTCAGGGTGTGGGAGTGAGAGGATCGGGGGTCAGGGTGTGAGAGCGAGAGGACCCGGGGGTCAGGGTGTGAGAGCGAGAGGACCTGGGGGTTAGGGTGTGGGTGTGGGAGAGGACCTGGGGTGTGTGGTTGTGGAAATGAGAGGACCTGGGCGTCCGGTGTGGGAACAAGAGGACCCGGGGGGGGGGTCAGGGTGTGGGAGTGAGAGGACTCTGGTGGGGGAGGCGTCCCAGTGTGTGAGTGAGAGGACCCAGGGCGTCCTGGTGTGAGTGAGAGGACCCGGGGCATCCGAGTGTGGGAGCGAGAGGACCCGGAGCATCCGGTGAGGGAGCGAGAGGACCCGGGGCGTCCAGGTGTGTGAACAAGAGGACCCCGGGTGTCCGGGTGTGTGAGTGAGAAGACCCGGTCGTTGGGTGTGAGAATGAGAGGACCCGGGGCGTCCGGATGTGGGAACGAGAGAACCTCAGGCATCTGCCGTGGGAGCAAGAGGACCCGGGGCATCTGAGTGTGGGAGCGAGAGGACCTGGTTGTCCAGGTATGGGATTGAGAGGACCCGGGTGTTGGGTGTGAGAGCGAGAGGACCCAGGGTGCATCCCGGTGTGGAAGCGAGAGGACTCTGGTGGGGGGGGGCGTCCCAGTGTGGGAGCGAGAGGACCCGGGCGGGGGGGGGGTCCCAGTCTGGTAGTGAGAGGACCCGGGGCGTCCGGGTGTGGGAGCGAGAGGACCCCGGGCGTCCTGGTATGTGAGTGAGAGGACCTGGGGTGTCTGGGTGTGGGAGCGAGAGGACCCGGGGTGTCCGGGTGTGGAAGCGAGAGGACCCCGGGCGTCCTGGTATGTGAGTGAGAGGACCTGGGGTGTCTGGGTGTGGGAGCGAGAGGACCCGGGGTGTCCGGGTGTGGGAGCGAGAGGACCCGGGGTGTCCTGGTATGTGAGCGAGAGGACCCCGGGCGTCCGGGTGTGTGAGTGAGAGGATCTGGGGTGTCCGGGTGTGGGAGCGAGAGGACCCGGGGTGTCCGGGTGTGGGAGCGAGAGGACCCCGGGCGTCCTGGTATGTGAGTGAGAGGACCTGGGGTGTCTGGGTGTGGGAGCGAGAGGACCCGGGGTGTCCGGGTGTGGGAGCGAGAGGACCCGGGATGTCCGGGTGTGGGAGCGAGAGGACCCCGGGCGTCCGGGTGTGTGAGTGAGAGGACCTGGGGTGTCCGGGTGTGGGAGCGAGAGGACCCAGGGCATCCGGTTTTGGAGTGACAGGACCCTGGGTGTCGAGTGTGGGAGCTAGATGACTTGGGGCATCGAGTCTGGGAGCCGAGAGGTCGCAGGGACTCCGAGTGTGGGAGTGTGTGGGAGTGAGAGGACTCAGGGCACCAAGAATAGGTTTGAGAGGATTCAGTGGTCCAGGTGGGTGTGAGGGGATTGGGGTGTCTTGGTCCAGCACTGGGGCTTCGGGGTCATCCAGTGCATTCCTGGGTTTCCCTGAGGATTCAGGGGTGTATGGGTCAGGGTATGAGTTGCTTTAGGGGGCATCCGGTTCCCAGCATTGGGGAATTCAGGGTGGAGGTGGGGGGATCATCCAAAACCAAGATGAGAGGATTCCTTGTGTCCGGGTCAGGACGTGAGGGGATTGGGGGGGGTCTGGGTCTGGCATGAGGGGCTCAGGGGCCGTCCACGTGCAGGTGTGAGGGGCTCAGGGGCCGTCCACGTGCAGGTGTGAGGGGCTCAGGGGCCATCCACGTGCAGGTGTGAGGGGCTCAGGGACCGTCCACGTGCAGGTGTGAGGGGCTCAGGGGCGTCAGAGAGTAGCTGGAGGGGATTCAGAGGTGTTGGAGTCCAGGTGTGGGGTGCTTCAGGGGCTGTTTGATTGGAGGTGGGGGGCTTTAGGGACGTCCAGGGGCAGACATGAAAGGACTCATAGGCCTTCTGATTGGGCCTGAGGGGATTCGGGGGTGGGGAGTCAGGTGTGGGAAGATTCAGGGGACCTCCGAGTCCAGGTGTGGGGGGATTCAAGGGGCCGGAACCAGGCCAGGGGAAAAATGCCTTGACAGACTCCCTGCCTGGCCTGTGACATCTGTGCACAAAGCCTATGGCCAGGGGGCAAGTGGTGGGATAGGCTGAACTGTGACAGCTCCACATCAGCGTGGTGTGTGTGTGTGTGTGAGAGAGAGAGAGCGAGAGGGAGAGAGAGAGAGACTGATTGATTGATTCTCCCTGGAAAAGAGGGCCTCAGCCACCTTCACTGGCATTCTGCCCCTCTGGCCGCCCAGGGCAAACAGGCCGTCCTGACAGCTGTGTGGCCAGCTCTCCGTCACCATGAGCTCTGCTTAGCCACCTCCCCTGTGGCTCTGAGCCTCTTGAGGACAGGGCTGAACAGTTCTCTCAGCCGCTCTGTTGCTGTGCACCATGCCTGCACATACATGGCTGCCCCACAGCTGTGATCAGTGAGCGAGCAACTTCTGAGTGTGACTGAGGGTTTGCTGTCATCACCAGGGCCTCCTGGTTTGTCTCCATGGCCCTTTGTCGTGGTCTTTTGCAGGTATTTTGGGAGTTGGACACAGTAAGGGTTGGTCTGTCATTTCCAAAGGGCTGTGTGTGCTTGAGATTTGATTTCCCCTCTTCATTTATGTCTGAGTTGCGAGCAGCAAACGCTCCAGGTAGCCCTTGTCTCAGTGATTCCCTGAGGGTGAGGAAGGGTCAGGCCTTCAGGCCTTGGCCAGTCAGGGATGTAGGCCTCGGTGGCAACATTACTGACCCAAGAATAAATAATTATGTCAGTTTGTTTCTAGTTTCCACACATGCACAAAAACTCAAGGTCTTCAAAAAGTCCCAGGAAAACACTGAGTGGGTTGAAAAAGTTTTTTTTTTTTTTTTTTGACAGGCAGAGTTATAGACAGCGAGCGAGAGAGAGACAGAGAGAAAGGTTTTCCTTTGCCATTGGTTCACCTCCCAAATGGCCACCACGGCTGGTACGCTGCACCGATCCAAAGCCAGAAGCCAGGAGCCAGGTGCTTCCTCCTGGTCTCCCATGCGGGTGCAGGGCCCAAGCACTTGGGCCACCCTCCACTGCCTTCCCGGGCCACAGCAGAGAGCTGGCCTGGAAGAGGGGCAACTGGGACAGAATCTGGCACCCTGACCAGGACTAGAACCCAGGGTGCCAGCGCCGCAGGCGGAGAGTTAGCCTAGTGAGCTACAATGCCGGCCAAAAAAGTTTTTTACATCTAAACAAACTTGTCTTTAAGTCCGCCCGTACAGATGCCTGTGGGGCCTCTGTAGACAGTTTTTGTTGGTTTTGTTTTTGCCATTTATCAGTTCAGCACTTTCTCCTCCTCTTTCAGCTGTTTGGGCACCAAGAGTGCTCACCAGCAGCAACGAGAGAGGGGAGGACCAAACTGACTCAATTCTCTTATAAAGGGGCTGGGCCTTTTCCTGCCTGTGCACACACCTTGCTCAGCTTCCCTGAGAAACACCAGGTCGGTTTGCTAGTGCTTTCTTCTCTTTTAACTGGAGGCAGTGCTTCAGTCACACTATGCCACCTTCCTTTTCCTCCTTCCAAAAGCCTCAAATTACAAAATTGAGTTTTCTGCAGTTCTCTCTTGAATGACATTTCGGTTCTTGCGGTGGGGTCTCCACTGGCAATGCAGAGTTAGAGAAATGACCACCATCAGAAACCCCTGTGTGAAGTTCCCTTCCCAACAGGTGAACCCTGCTCACTTCTCTCCCACCCTCTTCTGTGGGTGATGTTTCATCTCTCCCTTCCGTTTCATGTTGACCTGTGCTCAAGGGGTCTCCTGTTGATTTTAGTGAACATACCACTGGATAGACTTTGAGTCATAAAACTGCCAGTTCAAAGAGGAACCTTGTCTGGCTGGGATGGAGGACCACGTGGGCCTCAGAATGTTGCCAGCTGCTGCTCTTCACGAATGGGTAACAAACACTGCGGTTGTGATTGATCCTCAGAGAGGAAGAAAACCATTTCTCTGTGCGGCAGAGAGGGGCCACGTTGAAATGATAGAAAAACTCACCCTCCTCAATCTGCATTCTTCAGAGAAGGACAAGGTGAGTTGGGAGTTGGGCTCTGTTTCTTCAGTGGTGGTGAGGGGTAGAAGGTGGATGAGGATGTGCTAATGCATGGTGGTCACAGGGGCTCGTGGCTGTGCAGGTGAACTCCGACGAGTTCGCTATGGAGCCTCTTGACCGGCAGCTTCCACGCCATGGGTGTGTGTGAACTGGCCGACCTCAGGTTCTCCGGCACCTGCTCTAACCTGCCCTTCTTCCCTGCAGCCTGCTGGACACCTAGCACCTGCTGAGTGGGTTAGGGTGGGGAGCCCAGAAGACAACATATCTGGATGTCCTGATGGTTGTCTTAGAAATCCCAGGTGGGATGGCGGGTCAAGGGCTCCACTCATCGTTACATTGTTGGCCATCTGTGCCAGTTATGTCTCAGTTTGCTCTCACATAGGTTAAGCGGAATCTCTTTTGTGTGCAAAGTTATTGATGAGAAGTATGGATGACTTTTCTTTCAGACAGCTGTGTCTTCTCATTTTAAATGTAGAGATTTATGAATTTCACCTAAAAACTTGGGCTGAGACAGCCCACACACTACACCAGAGTTGTGGACAAAGTAAAAATGCAAGGGGGGCGGTGTCCTGGCTTGGCACTCCAGCAAGTACGTCTCTGTTGCAGGAGGGAAACACAGCCCTGCACCTGGCGGCAAGGGGCGGGCACAGCCCAGCTGTGCAGCTGCTGCTGACTCAGTGGCGAGGAGTGGACGAGGTCAATGAGGTACGGATGCACTCACTGCAGGCGGGGCCTGGGGCTTCAACAGGGAACAGAACAGTTAGAGCCATGACCCCGAAGATTCCTGCTGCTTTTCTCCAGCGCTTCCCACAGTACTCTGTTATATTTGTACGCTTACCAACGCATTCCAAAAATGCTTGTTTCCTATATGCCCTAGTAGGTTAGAAGGGCATGCAAGGGCAGGTGTGTGACATAGCGGGTTAAGCCACCCTTGGGATACCTGCATCACATATCAGAGTCCCTGAGATTGAGTCCTGGCTCTGTTTCCAATCCAGCTTCCTGCTGATTTGCACCCTGGGAGGTAACAGACGATGGTTTATGTGCTTGGGTCCCTGCCACCCATGTGGAAGACCTCGACTGGGTGCTGGGCCCATGTCCTTGGGCTCCTGCACCCTCATGGGAGACCTGGAAGAAGCTCCTGGCTCCTGGCTTCGGATCAGCGCAGCTCTGGCTGTTGGGGCCAACTGGGGAGTGAACCAGCAGATGGAAGACCCCCCCTTCTCTCTGTGTAACTCTGGCTTTCAAATAAATAAATAAATCTTTAAAAAAAATTTAAAAAGCTGCGGCTGGGCATCCAGCATAGGCACACTGACATGGGACGCAGGGTTCCTAACTGCCGGGCTACATGCTTGCCCCTCGCTGTGAGCCTTGATGTCCGTGCCTTCAAGGGTGCTGGAGACACAGCCTTTCCTGAGAGTGTGCACTACCACCATTTCTGAGATTTTCTGAGTACCAGCACCCATTCTGATACAGGGCAGTGTTCTTCCCATGGGAACCAGGTTAGGTCTACTTCCTGGTGGACAAGACTAGATGTTCAGCGCTCAGACTTGTGAACACGTGAAATGATTTATGCTTAGAACTGATGGCTCTGTCATGAATACAGCAGGTGTGGCAACATAGTGAGAGTCAGAGGCTCGGAAGGGGCACACGTGTGATGCCTGGGCCAGTGAGTATCTCTCCGGGTCTGGAGAAGGCCCCCAGCCTGGTTCCATGCACCCTGGCTCTGACTGCCTGCGTCTGACTTGGGTGCAGCACTCTAGCCGAAGGGTCATGGGCATGCTACTTAACCCTCACGGCCTGGCTTCCTCATCTGTAGGATGGCATTGTAAAGCCACAGAGAGGTTTAAATGGATAGGCTGTGTCACGTAGCACACAGGTGCCCGTGACGGGTGTGCGACTGGGGGTGTCTGTAGTTGTGTTACCATGGATCCTAGCTGGCATCAGCGTGAGCAGGGTATACAGTTGCAGTATGAGCAGTGTATACAGTCATCCCTGAGTGTCTACGGACCTGGTACCGGGACCCCCAGCACATACCAGGTTGGGTGATGCTCCAGTCCCGAGAATGCTGATCTTATCTAATGCAGTGTAGATGCTGTGCAAGTCATTCCTACACTGTATGGTTTAGGACATAACAACAAGAGAAAACTCTGTGTCTGCTTAGTATGGATACAGTCACTCTCTCCTTCTCTGTCTCTCTTTGATTTTTTCGTCCCTCTGGTACTTGAGTCTGTCGGTGTGGGACCCACTGATACGGAGACCGCCTGCCTTGCTGTTGCCCTTGTTCCCTTGTGGTCAACAAGTGCTCATGAAGGCCAGGACACAGGGGAGCCTCTGTGCTCACTCTCCTCACCACCTGCTTAATGAGCCAGCTTAACTGGTTTATTCACTTGAATAAACAAGAATTGGGTCTTCCTGAATGAAGAATGAAGTGTTGAAAACTCAAAGATCATGAATCGGGGCTCAGCATTTGACACAGTGGTTATGACACTGCTTGGGACACCCAGGTCCCATATTGGTTCATTCACCACTTTTGGGGCCTGCACTGTGGTGCAGTAGGTTAAGCATCCACCTGTGGTGCTGGCATCCCATATGGGTTCTAGTCCTGGCTGTTCCACATCCGATCCAGTTCCCTACTAATGGCCTGGGAAAGCAGTAGAAGATGGCCAAAGTGCCTGGGCCCCTGCATTCACAAGGGACATCCAGAAAACACTCCTGGCTTCTGGCTTCAGATCAGTCAGCTCTGGCAGTTGTGGCCATTTGGGGAATGAACCAGCAGATGAAAGATCTCTCTCTCTCTCTCTCTCTCTCTCTCTCTAACCCTGCCTCTCAAGTAAATAAATGAATCTTAAAAAAAATAATTTCCACCTTCACTTTGGATTCTAACTTCCTGCTAATGTACACCTTAGGGGACAGCAGGTGATGGCTTAAGTATTCGATCCCTGGTAGCCATGTAGAGACCTGTATTGAGTTTCTGGATCCTGGCTTTGGAATGGCCCAACCTTGGCTGTTGCAGGAATTTTTGGAGTAAACCAGTGGAGAGAAGACCTCTGTCTCTCTCTGTCACACTACCTATAAAAAAAGAAAGTAAATAAGTAAAGATGAAAATAAAACATGAGTCACGTGGGGTCAACCTTGGGTGAGGTTGACCTGCCCAGACCAGTGTGGAGACTGTCTCACCCACGCCTGTGGCTGCAACACAGCGCCTTAGACTAGGAATTTATAAATTATAAAATCCTTTCAGTTTCCTTTGTATAGGAATAAGTATCTCTTTTTAGTGGCTGCCCAAAGTTTATCTGTTTTTAGCTCTTGGACATTAGCTTGTTTCAGGCTTTCTTCATTGTAGGCAGTGCTATCATGTGACAAAAAGATATACTTAATCCTATACAAAGGAAATCTTAGTTTATAAACCTTAGTTTGAGTTTCTCACTGTTTCCTTTTGGTATATTCTTAGATATAGATTATTGGGTCAAAGATATGGATGCTTGTTATACTCTTTTATATGTTAAAGTTTGAATTCTTTCCTTCACATCTTTTGAAAATATTTTTTCCCACTTGGGTTTGCCTTTTGGCATTTCTTTTTCTGGGAAAATGGGAAGACGTGTTGTGAGTAGAAATTCTTTGGTAAACAGCTGCTCCAGGCATCTGGGAAAAGCAATGTGGGGGGACAGAGACGTGGTTCCCACATTCACCTCCCTGTTAGCAGGCTGTTCTGATCTGACTTGCGGTGACTTGGACCCTCTGGGCTTACCCAGTACCACTGCTAAGCAGAATAAAGTCTCAGGGTGCTGGTTAGGGAGAGAAGTGTGCTTCCCCCCAGCATTTCCAGGAATATTCGGGAACCGCGTGTGAGATCAGTTCCTTTTTTTTCCCTCTATGTCATGGTAAAAACTAAATTCATGGCCGGCACCGCGGCTCACTTGGCTAATCCTTTGCCTGCAGCGCCAGCACCCCGAGTTCTAGTCCCAGTCAGGGTGCCAGATTCTATCCCAGTTGCCCCTCTTCCAGTTCAGCTCTTGGCTGTGGCCCGGGAGTGCAGTGGAGGATGGCCCAAGTCCTTGGGCCCTGCACCCCATGGGAGACCAGGAGAAGCACCTGGCTCCTGCCTTCGGATCAGCGCAGCGCGCTGGCCGCAATGCACCAGCCGTAGCGGCCATTTTGGGGTGAACCAAAGGAAGGAAGACCTTTCTCTCTGTCTCTGTCTCTCACTGTCTAACTCTGCATATCAAAACAAACAAACAAAAACAAACAAACAAAAAACCTAAATTTACTTTGTCCTGTTGGTGTTCATGCCAAGTTTCAGGAAAGTGAAGTGCTGAGATTACTTTTTTATTTTTTATTTTTTTTTTTAACTTTTATTTAATGAATATAAATTTCCAGTGTACAGCTTATGGATTACAATGGCTTCCCCCCCCCAATAACTTCCCTCCCACCTGCAACCCTCCCCCCTCCCGCTCCCTCTCCCCTTCCATTTGCATCAAGATTCATTTTCAATTCTCTTTATATACAGAAGATCAATTTAGTATAAAGATTTCAACAGTTTGCACCCACATAGAAACACAAAGTGAAACATACTGTTTGAGTACTAGTTATAGCATTAAATCACAATGTACAGCACATTAAGGACAGAGATCCCACATGAGGAGCAAGTGCACAGTGGCTCCTGTTGTTGACCCAACAAATTGACACTCTAGTTTATGGCGCCAGTAACCATCCTAGGCTGTCGTCATGAGTTGCCAAGGCTATGGAAGCCTTCCAAGTTCACCGACTCTGATCATATTTAGACAAGGTCATAAAAGACAGAGTGAGGATAGTAACCAATGATCCTAAGAGTGGCATTTACCAGGTTTGAACAATTCTACAGCATGAAGTGGGGAAGAGGACCATCAGTACACACAGGTTGGGAGTAGAGCCATTGGTGGTAGAGTAGAGGTTATGATTACAAAGGAATGAGGCCCAAGTGCACTAGACAGGGCCTAGAACAAAGGACAGAGTCATTATTAGAGGAGCTAAGAAAGGTGCTGTCTAAGCTACAATGAAGTTTTCTGATTGAGAGGCAAATAGAACCTGATAGAAGGGGCTTGATAATAATCTGGTGGGCTTTAGGCCTTGTAAATTCAGAGGCCCAGACCTATCTATCTCTTCACATGGGGTATATCCTAAGGGAGGTGTGAACCTCCTAGGGGAAGGCACTCTGTTGACTTTCATTACTTGGCTGGCCTGGGAGGAGAGCTGGCCAGGTAAAGGCAGGTGGCATCTCTAACAAGAAATTTACAGTTCTGCCTGCAATGTTGCTGACCCTACTTGACCATCCCCTCAGCTGCAGTGGTCACTTTGGAAGTTGGGCTGAGTGAAGGGCTTTTCAGCTTAGAGCCAATAAGATCTGTGGCTCTGACCTGGGCATCCTTCGACTCCAGGGCAGGTCCATTTCCAGTGATCCAACTCTTGGCAGAGCTGCCAGGGCTCTTCACAAGCTGACTTCTGCTGAAGCCCAGGCTTACCACATTGAAAGCCACTGCAGTGGACTGGCCTGTTGGGTCTCCTTGAGGGCAGATCACTGTACAGATCAGCCATTAATAGGCCTGCCACCCATTGCTTCTGATGCCGAGCTTTCTTTTCCTCCTGGTTTGTGTTAAAGCAGACCAGAGGATGCAAGTCAAGGGAGTGCCCGTTTCCCATCTCTAATCTTCGGTGGCCTGAACTACAAGTCTATAGTCACAGGCATGTTCTGTAGTAGTTTTTCTAAGGTAGACAATGCCCATGAGGAAAATTATATTCTCACTTTAAAACTTTCTTTCCCTTTGGTCTGAAAGGGAGGTTTTTTCTACTTACTGTATACTTCGCTGATGGCGAAGTGAATCTAGCTATGAGATTATTATTTGAGTTCTTATTTTGGCTATGCTATTGCAGAAAAATGTTAGCCATGTCTTTTATAAGGTCTAAAGATTAAATTGTGCATCCTACAGATTCCTTCATAATAGAATTAGTTTCCTACCTTGAAGAGAATAGAGAAATGAAAGAACAAGTTGGGCTTAGAATAGAGAAATGAGGGAGCAAGTCCTAGATCGCTTGCTGACAATAGCAATATCACATGAGTACTTAGCAAACCTTTTCAACCATTAGATAACAACTTAAGAAAACATTTACCAGAAGGTCCAATGCCTTCTATAAATTTTAAGAATCATGTATTTGAAAACACCTCTTAAATATCTAACATGGTGTAGTTTGTTTAGCCAGTAAACTTAAGCACAACCATCTAAAATGTTTTTAGTTTCTTTCTACCAACAAGTCTAAAACATATGATACACAGATTCAGGTCCCACAAATTAAAATGTATCTTTGATTGATTTTAGCAGCTTAAATTTATGGACAATCTTATCTATAAGCCATTTAAAATAAAACTCTTAATAAAATTTCCCCATGTGGACATACAATATGTACACACATATAATATAGCATAATAGACCAATACATCAATTTTCATAATAGCTTTTAAAATCTTTAACTCTTTTTGTAGATTGCCAATTGATTTGAATTGCTTTTTCTTTTTAGTAACCTCAGTTAACCATACTTTCTCTCAGTTGGTACTGTTAATACATTATTGGCTTCATCTGTTTACAGAGCCATCCCAAAGTACTGAATACAATAAAAGTGGCTGGAAAAAGTCCATAGGAACCTATAGGAGGACAGCTAAACACAGAACCAACAACGCTTTAGTTTTATGAGCAGCAGATATTCAAATTTTTGAAAAAAGCACATATTTAAATAACCCATAGCTCTTAATAAAAATTCAGCTGTTTTTGAACAATTAGAATTTAACAGACATCAAGAGAACATAATAGATTACTTGAACACATTGCTTTAACAGAGCATCAGAGTTTAATTCTATGTCAAAGAGAAATTGAGCTTCCTGTGATCTTTTGCTGTGAGGTTTCCTTCCTTTACCTTCTTTCATATTGGTGACCATGTTTCTGTGTTTCTGTGTGTAACACATCTTTAAGCATCTTTTGCAGGGCAGGATGAGTGGCAACAAATTCTTTCAGTTTCTGTTTGCTATGAAAAGTCTTAATTTCACCTTCATTCACAAATGAGAGCTTTGCAGGATATAGTATTCTGGGCTGGCAGTTTTTCTCTCTTAGTACCTGGGCTATGTCTCGCCATTCCCTTCTAGCTTGTAGGGTTTCTGATGAGAAGTCTGCTGTGAGTCTAATTGGAGATCCTCTAAGAGTGATCCGACGTTTCTCTCTTGCACCTTTTAGGATCTTTTCTTTATGTTTCACTGTGGTGAGTTTGATTACAACATGTCGTGGTGAGGATCTCTTTTGGTCATGTTTATTAGGGGTTCTATAAGCTTCCTGTACTAAGATGCCTCTGTCCTTCTCCAAACCTGGGAAATTTTCTGCTAGTATCTCACTGAAAATGCCTTCTAATCCTTTCTCCCTCTCCATGCCTTCAGGAACTCCTAGAACCCGAATGTTGGGTTTTTTAATAGTATCCTGTAAATTCCTGACAATATTTTTTAGATTTCTAATTTCTTCTTCTTTTCTTTGCTTTGCCTGTTTCCTTTCCTGTTCTCTGTCTTCTAAGTCTGATATTCTCTCTTCTGCTTCGCCCATTCTGTTTTTAAGGCTCTCTAATGTGTTTGTCATTTGATCTATTGAATTCTTCATTTCATTATGATTTCTCGTCACTATCAGAGTTTCTTGTTCCACTAGTTGTTTCATTTCATTTTGATTCCTCCTTAATATTTCACTTTCACGAGAGAGATTTTCTATCTTGTCCATGAAGGATTTCTGTAGTTCAAGAATTTGTTTTTGAGAACTTCTTAATGTTCTTATCAATTTTTTGAGATCTGCTTCTTGCATTTCTTCGATCTCATCATCTTCATAATCTTGAATTGGGGTGTCTTTTTCATTTGGGGGCGTCATAGTTTCTTCCTTGTTCTTGTTAGCTTGGTTTTTGCGTTTGTTGTTTGGCATGTTGGAGATATTTGGTTTCTTCACTGTGGTGTTTTTTCTTGTTACACTATGGCTCTATATTAAGTGGACTGTCTGCTTTCAGTGGAGCCTTAGAGGCTTGAGATGAGTGTGGCCTGAGAGCTGTGTTTGGTTCCTCAGGGTTGAGGGTGTGTCAAGGATGACACTCCCAGGTTAGGTGTGGTAAATCTCTCTTTCTTTTTTTGATTTAAAAGGGAAGTAATTCCGCACAGCTGAACATAATTGGAGGTAGTTAGCAGGCAAATGATATACCCACAGGAGCCAGAGATCGGAAGCTCTTTCCCAAGGACCACACAGGGAATCTCTGCTGCCCTCAGTGTGGGCTCCAGTTCTCCTGCAGTCTCCCACTGGGTTGCCAAGTTAGATGCTAATCTCCTGTTATTTCACCCCTCCCCACAGAGTCAGGTTTTTCTGCTAGGCTCAGGGCTGGTGCAGACCTGAGGTCGCCCTGCTTATGACGTATTTCCAAAATGGCGCCTGCTCTGTCTTGCTCGCCTGTGAGAGGTGAGCGGAGAGAGAGAAACTTGTGTCCGTATCAGTCACTTTTTTTATTTTTTTTTTTTCTCTCTCTTCTAGTTAGCCTGGTGAACTTTTCCCCACGGAGTTTCAAGCCTCGTTCCCTCTAGCCTCCTCTTTCCGCTTGCCTGCTGGTATCTCGGGCTATTGAGGTTCGGCTCACCTCGCGTTCCAGCGCTGGTGCGTTGAGTCTGCCGCTGGTGTCCCGAACTTGGGCTCCCACGCTCTCCACGCAGGTCCACTGTGAATCACTAGTTCCGGAAGAGTTTCCTCTGCTGTTTCATCCCCTACTCTTCCTTGACACTGCAGTATCTCCACTTATATTGAACTTTCTCTCCCCCCGGACTAAGTGTGCTTCCTGCCTATTCCGCCATCTTGCCGCCTCGAGATTACTTTTTTAAACATTGACATTCTTTTTTAATTTTTATTTTTAAAAAGACATAAAATTTTTATATTAAAGGCAGAGTTAGATACACACTGAGAAAGAGAGAGAGAGAGGAGGAGGAGAGAGAGAGAAAGAAAGGGAGAGAGATCTTCCATCTGCTGATTCATTCCTCAGACAGCTGCTATGGCCAGGGCTGAGCCAGGCTGAAGCCAGAAACCAGGAGCTTCATCCAGATTTCCCACGTGGGAGCAGGGGCCCAAGCACTGGGGCCATCTGCAGCTGCTTTCCCAGGTGCATTAGCAGGGAGCTGGATCAGACGTGGAGCAGCCGGGACTTGAACCTGTGCCAATATGGGATGCTGACACTACATTGAGCAGCTTAACCCACTGTGCTACAATGCCAGCCCCAACACTCCTTTTTTAAGACAGTCAACCTTTTAGGTCATTTGATAGGTTAAGGCTGTTCTTGGCACAAGGGCACTTCCAGTTTGCGCTGTAGCTCTGCTTCTGAGATGATCTTTCCTGTGGGAAGGGCTTTGTCCTCCCTGCCTTAGGATCCCAGCATGCACAGTGGTGTCTATGGGTGTCATCAGTACAGGGCGAGGGTGTGATGGGGTGGACAGTGGGAAGGGTGTAGCCTGGAGTTGTCAGGAGTGCGGGCTGTGGTGCTCACAGCCTGCACCCTGGCTCCAAGGCCTTTCAGCTGAGGTTCAGTTTACTTCTCTGTAAACTGAGGATAGAATGGCCACAACCTTTGGGACTGTGCTGTGCTCTAAGTGGGCCAAGGCGTGTGGTCTCAGCAGCAGACGTGGGCACCGAGGTGCTCGCTCAGTGGGACCGTTACCAAGAGCGGGGCGTGGGGTGGGAACAGGGAGGGCTGTTTCTCAGGGCTTTGGTTCCTCACCAGGGACAGTCAGGCTGACTGAGTTCTCTTTGTCAGGACGGAGAGACACCGTTCTTCCTGAGTGTCCAGGGGGGTCACGAGGAATGCAGCCAAGTGCTCCTGGAGGCGGGAAGTGACATCAACGTCAGAAATAAGGTAGGTGACCCGAGACTGGGCCCTGCATTGCTCTACTCACTGGGTTTTTGTGGGATTAATATTTATGATGTTTCTTGGTAAACATGAGTAATATACCTCTGAGAGCCCAGTTAACTCTCTCCAAGTGTTTCTTCTTTTCTCTGGGGGAAGAGTCTCTTGCCAGTGGGGCACCTGTCACTTCCTGTACACAGGACTCTCCTCTTGTCCTGGGGGGCTTCTCTGTAGCACCTGGCTGCACCTGCTTTGCACAGCAGTGCTGGAGAGGATGTGTGCTGGCTAAAGCTCGGTGCCGGCCGCTGGCATCGTTTCCCAGGTTGCCTGGTGCTCTGGGCTGTCTGAGGCTGTGTTGTTATCTTCCTTTTCTTAGGTCAGAAAGCCATGGTTTGAAAAGTCGAGGAAGTTGTCCAGGATTGTTTGACAGGGGATGGTGGGCTGGGGGCTGGGGGTGGGGGTTACACTTGTGTCAGATGCCAGGACCTGAGCTTCTCACTGCACAGGGGCTACAGGTCCACGTGACCTCTTTCTTCTGTTTTTCTAATTAATTTTGACTTTTGATGGAAACAACTCATGACCTAAACATTTGAGTAGTACCACTGGATAAACCTTCCTGAA
This sequence comes from Lepus europaeus, assembly GCF_033115175.1. Classification (NCBI taxonomy): domain Eukaryota; kingdom Metazoa; phylum Chordata; class Mammalia; order Lagomorpha; family Leporidae; genus Lepus; species Lepus europaeus. The sequence continues at coordinate 95,214,942 of NC_084841.1, read as the reverse complement.
CCCTGCAGCTAGGTTTCACTCCTCAGAACTCATTCGGTACTGGTTTCTTTATTCTCCCCAGAGCTCTCCACCCCCACCACCGGCCCAGCACACAGGTGCACCTCCTGTGCACTCACTTCCATGGTGGTGGTAGTCTGTGTGTTTTTTAACTGCAGTTATGTCTTGGGCATCTTTATGTTGGCACAATGTTTAAACAGCACCTTTTCAGGAGGACAGGTCCTGTTTTATGCTTTATATCCTGCTGGTGGGAGTACCCGTTTGTGCAACCCTCTAGGACAGCAACTTGTCACTTTCCTTGCACCCACACATGGGAAGTTATGTTAAGACACTGCTCTAGAGGCTGGCATTGTGGCATAGTGGATAAAGCCACTGCCCATATGGGTGCTGGCTCATGTTCCCACTGCTGCAATTCTGCAGTTCTTCCTGCTATTGGCCTGGGTGGTGGGGACTGGGGACCTCCGAGCAAGCCTGTATTTCTCCCAGTTCTGGAGGTTGGCACTTGACGCTGGCAGGGTTGATTCTGGTAAGATCTCTCAGGCTTGCAGACGGTGCTCTCCTTGCTGTACCCTCACATGGTGCCAGGAGGACCTACTGCTCTCTGGTCTTCTTGGTGCCGATCCTGAGGTTGAAGGCCCCACCTTGTGATCTAAGCCACCCAGTTCTGTCACAGTGGGGCCAGGGCTCCATAGGAAATTTGGAGGAACTCAGAGGCTCGTTCATTGCACATGTGGTCCCCAGGGCTCCAACACTTGAGGGAGACGCGTTAGGTTTTCTTTCGTAACTGGCTGTCCCTTTCCCTGGGTTAACTGGTTACCATGTGACAAACAGCATAGAGCCAGACCTCACTGGATCCCCTCCCCCGCCCTCTGGCTGTCCTTTCAGCTCAACATAAGCGCTTTGCAGACTGCAGCCCGGAATGGCCAGATATCCCTCGTTAAGTTTCTTCTTCGAGAGAAGGTGGACCTGCACCAGGGCCCAGATGTAAGTCTCTTCCATGATGCAGGCCTTGGCGCTGGCAGCCCTGGGGGAGCGCCGCTGGTGGTTGTGCCCACACAACCACCCTCGTCCCAGAGGGGCTCCTGGCAAGGCTGCCTGGCTCCTTCTGGAAGCTGAGTCTTAACCCTGAGAAGTCAAATCTGAGACGGGAATTTGAGGGCCATTGAAGTTCTGAACAGAACGAATTCGTGACGTTTGAAATTCTCATTTTTGCTGCACTAAAGCTTGCTTTGAGTCTCCAGGGGCAATTCTGTATGAGTGTTGTCTTTTGGGAAAATAATGAGGCCACCGGGGACGTGAAGAGGACTGGTCATTTTCCCTGCCCTGGGCAGCCGTGTTTTCCTGTGGGAAGTCCCTCTGTTATCCTGCCTTAGAGCTGCAGGAATTGGACCTGGCCTTGGAATTAGCAGGGCCCTCTGCTGGGATGAGGTGGGAAGCGCCCCTGTTTGCCAGGTTCTTTCCTCCTCTGAGGACATTATTTCCTGAGACCCTGCTATTTAGTGCGTTAACTCGGCGCAGAGCTGTGGTGTGGACTGCATCACAGTTGTGGCACACAGCGCTGGGCTCTGGCTCTGGACTCGCTCGCTCTTGGACAGTGCTGGGCCCCACTGCGGCAGCCGCCCTGGCAGGGAAACTGCCCACAGGAGGCTGCTTCCTCAGCAGGGGAGGCCACATGGGAAGCCATGGCTGGGTCTGCACAGTACCCCTGACCTCCCTCGTGGTGTCTGCCCCCCCCCACCCGGTGCTCGACTTCTCACCATGGTGCCCCCACCCGCCTTGTCCTCAGGGTGCTGCTGGCCTCCCCACCCTGGCTACTGCAGGTGGAGGGGCAGAAAGGTCTGGGTTCAAGTCCTGTTTCCGCATGTCCTTGCTCCATGGCCGTGGGGTGGCTTCTGATCTTTTCTGTCCTCGTGATAAAGGAGGGACTGGATGTGCCTGGACAGCATCACCTGTGTCTGGAACGCAGCTGAGTTCTCCTGGCGCTGAAGGTCACGTTAGCTTGCATTCGGGCCACTCACTGGTCCTCGGCCCCCACCCTCGCACAGGGCTGCCTCCTTCTCCACTTACCCTCTCTCGCTCCTTCACTTCTTTGCTTTTTCCTTCCCTCCCTGCCCAGCTGTTCCTCTCCCGCCCACATTTTGTCTGGGGCTGCCCCCGGTACTCTGTGTGGTGGAGGTGTGTGTGGACCTGGCAGGAGCCCCGCATGGGGATGGGTGAGGGCGGAAGGTGTGGCCAGGAAGACAGGCAGTTTGGCCCCAGATGAGGAGATGGGGAGCAGGCTGCATACGGCTCTTGAGCTCACCTGGGAGAGCAGGTGCTCTGGGGAGTAGGGGCTCTCAGTTCCACAGTGCAAGAAATGTAGGCTCTCTTCCCCTGGGGTGGTTCCCACTGCCCCTCAGCTCAGCCTAACACTGCCTGAGCTCCCTGCTGGTGCTGTCCTATCCTCCCACCTCACACTTGCTCCCCGACGATTTGTAATTGCACATTTCTTGTGTGACTTTAAAAGGATTCCCGAGAATGGGCTTTGTTCACCATTAAATCTCTGGCACCCTGAAAAGGGCCTGGCCCACAGCAGGTGCACAGGATACAGTTCCAGAGGGGCGAAGGGTCGAGCAGGTCTGCGTGGCAGCCTCGATGGCCAAGGTTGCTGACACCTGCTGGAGTTGCTGCTTAGGGACTGCCGAGGCCAGAATCTCTGGGGCTGATGCTGGTGTTCCTCTCTGTAGCCCACGGAGTCCCCTCTGCACCTAGCGGTGACCCACAACCACATGGCCATAGTGACCAGCTTACTACAAGCGCAGCACGACACCAATGTCCTCAGTCAGGTAAGCTGGCACGTCAGAGCCCCAAGAGTGTTGTGGAGTTCTGGTCAGGGTTGAGGGGCCCTGGATACCCTTGGGGAGTATGTGCGTTCTTTCTAACCCTTCCCTTCTGTAAAAGCCTGCCACCTCACCCCCGCCAGCCACACACACATACATACACGCGGGCTTGGCCAGGACCAGGGCAAGGCGTCCTCATTGGTCAGCTCACTGGTCCCCTAGACGGGCAGCTCAGCAGGAGCTTGCCAGAGACCCTGAGATCAGCAGCCACCCCTGCCCCCTGCCACAGGGGACTCTGCACAGAGGACAAATGTGGCTTCCTTTGCCCAAAGCAAACATGACCTCTTGGAGTCAAAGTCACCTGGGATTTAATCAACCGCAGCAGAATCAAAGCCCCCTGAAAGCAAAGTCTCCCTCTGGGTGGAAATGGAAATGTGGGGGGCAGGCAGGAGGGGAGGCCTGCCCCAGGCCAGTAGCCCTCAGCCCTTCCACTGTGAAGCCGGGCCCACGCCCAGCCCTACAGTCTCCTCCAGCCCCACCTTGGTCTTTCAGTGCCCCCAAAGCTTGGGTGGAAGACACCTTTTGTTACTGAAGATACTCAGGTACTCCTATCCTGCCTAGGGGAAAGTGTTTGCTAGGTATACAGGCCCTGTGGTCAGTTTACTGACCACATGAACTCTCGAAGGAGCATGTGTGACGCTTGCCTTCTGTTACGCGTCTGGACTTAGCTGTGTCAGCCATTTTCTCAGACCAGGAGTATACATATAAAATAAGATAAAACACAAGTAAGCAAAGCAACTTGAATGTGTTTGTTGCTTCCACCAAAGCGAGAGCGCTCTTGGCTGCGTTTCCAGCTTCAGGGTCAGACAGCGTGGCAGAGTAGTGTTTATCGGCCCCGAGGTGTGATGCCCGTCCCTCTGTTCCATGCTGGTGTAGACGTTGGGCCATGTGTCAGTGGGTGTGGTAGTGTTAGCAGAGATGGCTGCAACACAGGTTCTTGTCTTCACACAAGAAATAATTCAGCCGTGAGATAGAATACTTGTAAGCATAGTAGCAAGGTTTCACGGGGTGAGGCATCTGTCGACGAATTGGGCAGGGCTGGCTTTATGACCTAGTGGGTAAAGCCGCCATCTGCAACTCTGGCATCCCAGGTGGGTGCTGGTTCAAGTCCCAAATGCGCCACTTCTGATCCAGCTCTCTGCTCATGGCCCGGGAAAAGCAGCAAAAGATGGCTGGGCCCCTGCATCCATGAGGGAGATCCGGTCCCATGGTTTAACGGAGAGAACAGGCCAGGAGGATGGCTCAGGGGGGCCGAGAGCTGAGCATGTAGTCTACGTTCAGACTGGGGCTTGTAAGGGAATGGGGAAAGGTGGGGGGCTTAATTCTTCTCGCCGTCTCTCCTCCCCCTGCTCCTGCTTCTCCTGGCCAAAGGCTTCGCTGAGCATGGATTAAGGAAAATGTCTCCCTAGGTTTTACTACTCACTGCTGTCAGACTAGGGGGAAGGCTGTGAAGATTTTTTTTTAAAGATTTATCTTATTTATTTGAAAGGCAGAGTTAGAGAGGCAGAGGGAAAGAGAGAAAGAAAGAGAGTATGTTTCTATCCGCTGATTTACTCTCCAAATGACCACTATGGCCAGAGGTGGGCTGATCTAAAACCAGGAGCCTGGAGCTTCTTCTGGGTCTCCCACGAGGGTACAGGGGCCCAAGCTCTAGGGCCATCTTCTGCTGATTTCCCAGGCACATTAACAGAGAGCTGGATCAGAAGTAGAACAGCCAGGACTCAAACAGCACCCATGTGGGATGCTGGCATGGCAGGTGGTGGTTTTACCCACTACACCACAGTGCTGGCCCCGGCTATGAAGGTTCTATTGCCCGGTGTTACCAGGCTGGGTAACCCATGTGGTGCTGAGCAGAGGGGATTCTTTCAGGGGAGCTTTCCTTGGAGGAAGGCAGGGCCCACCTGTCAGGTTGCTGGGGTAGGGGCAGGACTCGGGTGTAAAATGCTGGGCTGCTTCCATGGCTGCCCGAGGCTGCTCTGCTGTGCTCTGGCCCCCCACACACCTGGGCTAACTTCTGTCTTCCTAGCTAACAGTGTCTTGGTGGATTGCCCAGAGGGTGCACAGCCACACGTGGGTGGACCTCTAGTAACAGCTCTTGGATAATCACGCCCTCACCTCAAGCAAGTGGGTCCTGTGCTCAGGCAGGAAGCGCCTGGGCTCCGTGCTCCGTGACCCGGGGAGGTTGCCTCCATCTCTGGATCGTGTGCAAGGCTCCTTTCTGCCTGCGATCGGCTTTCCTCTCCATGACGTTCACTTGGGTGATGTTTGTGTATGATTTCACGTGTTTCTTTTGAAACTCACCTTCTCGATAAGAAAGAAGTCCTGTACATCTTCATGTATTATGATACAGAGGCTTAGACAACAGAGAAAAACATCCAGAAATTACCACTGATGGCTTCACTGAGGGGTTTCCTTCGCTTCTGTTTGTTTATTTTGTGAGAGGCTGGGGGAAGAGAGAGGGAGTTTGATTCTTTTGTCCACTGGTTCACTCCCCAAAGGCTTGCAATGGCTAGAGCCAGGCCAGGCTGCAGCTGGGAACCAGGAAGTCAGTCTGGCTCTCCGACGTGGGTGGCAGGGACCCAGGTACTTGAGCCGTCCTCCCAGGGTCTGCATTAGCAGGGAGCTGGAGTCAAGAGCTGGGACTGGGACCTGAACCCAGTACTCAGGTACAGGACCTGGGTGTCCAAACTGCTGGCAGAAGGTCTGTTCCCTGTATGTTTATATTTTAATTAAGCTCCGCTAAATAAAGTGTTATTGTTTCCTAAGGTTTTTAATGTTATAGGCACTTCACATTTCAAAATAACCTCTGGGGGGGCATTTGGTGTGGCAGTTAGGATGCTGCTTGGGATGCCTGTGCCCCACACTGGAATGCTTGGGTTTGGTCCTGGAGCCACTCCTGACTCCAGCTGAATACCAGGCTCCCATTTTTTTTTTTTTTATTTGACAGGCAGAGTTAGACAGTAAGAGAGATAAACAGAGAGAAAGGTCTTCCTTCCGTTGGTTCACTCCCCAAATGGCCGCCATGGCCAGCACTGCACCGATCCAAAGTCAGGAGCCAGGTGCTTCTTCCTGGTCTCCCATGCGGGTGCAGGGGCCCAGCAGTTGGGCCATCCTCCATTGCCCTCCCGGGCTGCAGCAGAGAGCTGGACTGGAAGAGGAGCAACAGGGACTAGAACCTGGTGCCCATATGGGATGCTGGCGCCGCAGGCAGAGGATTAACCAAGTGAGCCATGGCGCCGCCCCCCCCCCCCGTTTTTTTCCTAAGATTTATTCATTTATTTGAAGGCAGAGTTACAGAGAGGCAGAGGCAGAGAGAGAGGTCTTCCATCTGCTGGCTCACTCCCTAGATGGCTGCAAGGGTCGGAGTTACGCTGGTCCGATGTCAGGAGCCAGGAGCTTCTTCCGGGTCTGCCACCTGGGTGCAGGGGCCCAAGGACTTGGGCCATGCTCTACTGCTTTCCCAGGCCATAGCAGAGAGCTGGATCAAAAGTGGAGCAGCTGGGATTCGAACTGGTGCCCATATGGTATGCTGGCACTACAGACAATGGCTTTACCTGCCAAGCCTTAGTGCTGGCTCTAGGCTCCTGGTTTTGACCCTAAACTGGGGCATCTGGGGGCTGACCCAACAGATCGGGGTATTCTCTGTGACTTTGTCTTTCTGCCTTTTAAAGTCATTTTTTATTGTGGTAAAGTATGCAAAATTTACCATTGTAACCATTTTTTTATTAGTTTTTTTTTTGTTTTGGTTTGGTTTTTTTTTTTTTTTTTGGACAGGCAGAGTGGACAGAGAGAGAGAGAGAGAGACAGAGAGAAAGGTCTTCCTTTGCTGTTGGTTCACCCTCCAATGTCCGCCGCTGCTGGCATGCTGCAGCCGGCGCACCGCGCTGATCCGAAGGCAGGAGCCAGGTGCTTCTCCTGGTCTCCCATGGGGTGCAGGGCCCAAGCACTTGGGCCATCCTCCACTGCACTCCCTGGCCACAGCAGAGAGCTGGCCTGGAAGAGGGGCAATCGGGACAGAATCTGGCACCCTGACCGGGACTAGAACCCGGTGTGCTGGCACCGCAGGCAGAGGATTAGCCTATTGAGCCACGGCGCCGGCCTGTAACCATTTTTAAGCATACAGTTCTGAGGTGTTAATTATTCACATTTTTGTGTCACTATTGCCACTGTCTACTTCTAGAACTTTGCCCTCTCCCCAAACTAAGATCTTGAACCTGCTAAACAGCAGCCCCTCTCCCTGCTCCCAGGCCCTGGCAGCCATCATTCATGCCCGTTCTCCGTGAAGTTGCTCCTGGTGCCCCACGCTGGTGTCATTTCAGGGTTGCCTACTTTCCAGCATATAGATTAGCACAGTTCACTTGCGCTTCCCTCAGTTTTTCGTTGCTATGATGCCTGTCCCTGTATCGTTTAAACCTGTGACACCACTCTCTTCCTGAGTCTGTGGGACACTTTTCCTGGCCCTGCCCTTTCACTGTGAAGCCCCCTCCTTATTGCGCTCCTTGAAGTTTTCTTAATCTCCCATGGCAGAGGCAGCAAACCCCACTACACGTGGCCGCCGACCTTGGGGACGTGGAACTGGTGGAGACCCTGCTGCAGGCAGGCTGCGACTTGAAGGCCGTGGACAAGGTGATTGCCTTTGCTGTTGCTTCCCGTGGCTGTCGGCTGGGAGAGGGGCTGCTCCCAGTCATGAGCCAGTCCTCATCCCAGTGCCCCAGCGCTGAGCTCAGCAGCTTCCCATTCCACAGCCCACGCTGCTGGCTTTCCCCCTGAAGTCACGGTAAGAGAGCTCACTTTTCTGTGCCTGCCACTCCTTTCTAATCATGAAAGTAGCCCCGGCCCCTTGTGGACGATTTGGGGAACAGACCCAGCAAGGAGGGTGAGTGCCGCCACCCATAGCTCCAGGTTGGTTCCTTAGGCCACCTGCCACGTCAGTCCTGACCTTCCTTGTGTGGTTTATTCTACTTCTCTGTTGCTGTGCAGTGCTCCCATGGCCATTTTGAGGGCTAGGGTCTGTAGCGTGAGGCATGGGTTCACAGGGTGCCCGAGCTGTGCTGGCCTGCTTGGAGATCTTCTCCAGGTTCTTTCCTTCACCCTCTCTCTTTCTGGGGTCTGGCACAAAGTGGGCTCTGACACATATTTAGTGCATGAAAGAACGACCCTTCCTGCCTGTGACTGTTACTAGAGATAACGTTTCCAAGCTGAATTTAAGTCTGGCTAGGAAGAAAGGAGCCCAGGTTTCAGGTGGATTGGACTTTTCCAGAAGCCTTCTCAGCCCAAGGCAGGGCAGGGTGTTTGGACCCACTCCAGCCTCCGCCCCTCTGAGGTTTGCTCACAGCTTGAAAATGTTCCCCAAATAGGCTAATTATGGTGATTCAAAAGGTTTTGCAGGCCAAAATTGAGACAGCATACAATTAGAGGCTTGGTCGATGCCTGGAAAACCCAGTTCTTCTTAATTGCATTACTGTCTCTTTTGGGTTTGGGGCTGATTACTTCCACCACTAATTTTCCATGTTCCCTGCGTCTTGGTGCCTGGACGGTAACCCCAGTGTTGGAGTGGGGGAAGTGTGCTGTGGCAGCCATCTAGGACGAGGATTGTGCGATATGTTTATAGATCTCTAAGGACAGACATACAGGTTTCTAAGATTGAAACAACTTCTGGGTTATTTAAAAAAATTTAATTTGAGAGAGACAGAAAGAGGGGCGAGGGGAGATCCTTCATTTACTGGTTCTTCCCCAAATGCCTGCAACAGACAGGGTTAGGGCAGGCCAAACCTACATGGTTATCAGGGACCCAAGTACTTGAGCTGCATTCCAGGGTGACATCAGCAGGAAGGTGGGTAGGAAGTAGAGCTGGAACTCAAACCCAGGCCCTCTGACATGGGATGAGGGTGTGCCAAGGGAATCATTTTTTTTAATGCCCAGACCAACGTTTTATTGAGCTTATGCAGCTAACAAACTTCTAAACAGTGCCAATTGACAAAGTTTTGCTGAATATTACAGCTGTGTCTGCTAAACACACCTCTCTCTGAGATTTAAAAACAAAAAAGAAAGTTAACAAATACCGAGAGAGAGAATGAAGACACACATCTCGAGTCTCCCAGGAAGGCAAAATAAAATGCCATGTGGCTTGGTCCTCGGCGTTCACCATGCCTAGAGTGCTGCTGCTACCACCACCGTCTCCCCTCCCTGCCAGCGGCTGGGTAGGGGCGGGAGCAAGGTCACCGTGGGCATGCTGCAAACACAGCCCCTGCCACCACCGTCTCCCCTCCCTGCCAGAGGCTGGGTAGGGGTGGGGAGCAAGGTCACCGTGGGCATGCTGCAAACACAGCCCCTGCCACCACCGTCTCCCCTCCCTGCCAGAGGCTGGGTAGGGGTGGGAGCAAGGTCACTGTGGGCATGCTGCAAACACAGCCCCTGCCACCACCGTCTCCCCTCCCTGCCAGAGGCTGGGTAGGGGTGGGAGCAAGGTCACCGTGGGCGTGCTGCAAACACAGCCCCTGCCACCACCGTCTCCCCTCCCTGCCAGAGGCTGGGTAGGGGTGGGGAGCAAGGTCACCGTGGGCATGCTGCAAACACAGCCCCTGCCACCACCGTCTCCCCTCCCTGCCAGAGGCTGGGTAGGGGTGGGAGCAAGGTCACTGTGGGCATGCTGCAAACACAGCCCCTGCCACCACCGTCTCCCCTCCCTGCCAGCGGCTGGGTAGGGGCGGGAGCAAGGTCACCGTGGGCATGCTGCAAACACAGCCCCTGCCACCACCGTCCCCTCCCTGCCAGCGGCTGGGTAGGGGCGGGAGCAAGGTCACCGTGGGCATGCTGCAAACACAGCCCCTGCCACCACCGTCCCCTCCCTGCCAGCGGCTGGGTAGGGGCGGGGAGCAAGGTCACCGTGGGCGTGCTGCAAACACAGCCCCTGCCACCACCGTCTCCCCTCCCTGCCAGCGGCTGGGTAGGGGCGGGAGCAAGGTCACCGTGGGCATGCTGCAAACACAGCCCCTGCCACCACCGTCCCCTCCCTGCCAGCGGCTGGGTAGGGGCGGGGAGCAAGGTCACCGTGGGCGTGCTGCAAACACAGCCCCTGCCACCACCGTCTCCCCTCCCTGCCAGCGGCTGGGTAGGGGCGGGAGCAAGGTCACCGTGGGCATGCTGCAAACACAGCCCCTGCCACCACCGTCCCCTCCCTGCCAGCGGCTGGGTAGGGGCGGGGAGCAAGGTCACCGTGGGCGTGCTGCAAACACAGCCCCTGCCACCACCGTCTCCCCTCCCTGCCAGCGGCTGGGTAGGGGCGGGAGCAAGGTCACCGTGGGCGTGCTGCAAACACAGCCCCTGCCACCACCGTCCCCTCCCTGCCAGCGGCTGGATAGGGGCGGGGAGCAAGGTCACTGTGGGCATGCTGCAAACACAGCCCCTGCCACCACCGTCTCCCCTCCCTGCCAGCAGCTGGGTAGGGGCGGGGAGCAAGGTCACCGTGGGCATGCTGCAAACACAGCCCCTGCCACCACCGTCTCCCCTCCCTGCCAGAGGCTGGGTAGGGGCGGGGAGCAAGGTCACCGTGGGCATGCTGCAAACACAGCCCCTGCCACCACCGTCTCCCCTCCCTGCCAGAGGCTGGGTAGGGGCGGGAGCAAGGTCACCGTGGGTGTGCTGCAAACACAGCCCCTGCCACCACCGTCCCCTCCCTGCCAGAGGCTGGGTAGGGGTGGGGAGCAAGGTCACCGTGGGCGTGCTGCAAACACAGCCCACCCTGGGGCTCTGACGGCAGACTGCTGAGCAGAGCCCATTCCCTGGGAGTAGCACAGGGAGCCCAGGTCCTCCAGGCGGCCTGAGATGGCGACCCACACACCTCAGCAGGGGACCTCGCCCCTTTGTCCAGTGCGGTTCAGCATTGAGGTTGTCTGTTCCCGGTTGGCAATAAAACCTGAGCTGTTTTGCCAAGGGAACTCTTAAGCACAGTGCCAGATGCCCACCCCCTGGGGTTTTTTTTTGACCATGAGTTTCATTTTTTATCCAGGGTCCCTAAGCTAATTCTTCACGGGACGTTTGAAAAGTAAATGGGAACCATCGTCCTAAGATATTGAAGTTGTCCCCTGCATAATAGCTAGGACGTGGCTCTTGCAGAGTGAGGCGCTGGAATTTGAGAAGCGTACACTTTTGGTAATGTGCACAGGCCACTGTATGGGCTCCAGGCAGCTCGTGCCTAGTTGTGGGCAAGACAGCCCTTATTGCTCACTCCACGTGGTAACCATTCACGCCCCTTGCCACTGGGCAGAGGCAGGATGGTCTAACAGAAACCTTATGAGACAGGAGCCCAGGGAGCTGAATGCCATGCTGCAGTTAGCTGTGCTGCCATCACCAGTGTCGGCATCTTTTTCTTTTCTTTCTTTTTTTTTTTAAAAAAAGATTTATAGGCTGGTGCCGCAGCTCACTTGGCTAATCCTCCGCCTGCAGCGCCGGCACCCTGGGTTCTGGTCCCGGTCGGGGCGCCAGTTCTATCCTGGTTGCTCCTCTTCCAGTCCAGCTCTCTGCTATAGCCCGGGAGTGCAGTGGAGGATGGCCCAAGTGCTTGGGCTCTGCACCCCATGGGAGACCAGGAGGAAGCACCTGGCTCGTGGCTTCGGATCCGTGCAGCACGCCAGCCGTAGCAGCCATTTGGGGGGTGAACCAACGGAAGGAAGACCTTTCTCTCTGTCCCTCTCTCTCTCAAACAAAAATAAAAAAAACATTTATTTATTTATTTATTTGAAAGGCAGTTACAGAGAGGCAGAGGCAGAGAGAGAGAGAATCTCCCATCTGCTGGCTCACTCTCCAGATGGCCGCAATGGCCGGAGCTGTGCTGATCCGAAGCCAGGAGCCAGGAGCTTCTTCTGGGTCTCCCACGTGGGTGCAGGGGCCCAAGAACTTGGGCCATCTTCTACTGCTTTCCCAGGCCATAGCAGAGAGATGGATTGGAAGTAGAGCATCTGGGACTTGAACCGGCACCCATATGGGATGCCAGCACTGCAGGTGGCGGCTTCACCTGCTATGCCACAGCGCTGGTCCCACCAATGTTTTAATAACACCCAGCTCATTCTTCCTTATGACTCACCCTCTTCAAAGCAAGGCCTCCACTCCCTGGTCTAAAGTGGCTGCTCCTGCTTCGGCCATCATGTCAGCATTCCACCCTGGAGGAAGAGAGGGAAGAGAACAAATCCCCGCTCTCTCACAGATACTTCTCAGGAGGTGCAGGTGCCTCCGCCATCACCGTGCTGTGGACCAGAAGTTAGGTCCCCAGTCGACCAGGAAGGAGCAGGGAAATGTTCAGGGGTTTCATTCCTTTGTCACTCGGCCCCTCCCCTCTGCCCGTGAGCCAGGTCCTGAGCCCCAGCAAAACTGGCCCAAGCTCGCCCAGCGAGAAGATGGTGGGGTTGAGCTTTGCTGCCCGGTGAGAACTCCTGATCCCAGACTTGCCTTTGTCTTTCAGCAGGGAAGGACTGCCCTGGCCGTGGCCTCCAGGAGCGGCCACAGCCTGGTTGTGGACATGCTCATTAAGGCGGAGAGATTCTGCGCCTGGAGACAGGTGAGCTCAGCCCTGTGTCGTCCATCTTCTCCAGCATCGGGGGGTCTGCTGACTCTGTTTTCTGCTCCGAGGGGCAGAGCCTGGTCAGCAGTGCTGCGACTTTCCTCTGTCCTGTGCTGTTTCCACTGGTGGGGAGGCGGGGGTGTGGGGAAGCAGCCGCCCCTTCTTTCTCCTGTTCTCCTGCCCACCTTGGTGGCCAAGATGGGACGGTGCCAGGCCTGGTGTTGATGCCCGCGGTGCCTTCCTTCCAGGGTCTCGGCTGTGGCCTGCTCCCAGGGGGCTCTGCTGAGAGGTATAAAGCCCCCTTCTTTTCCTGGCTCTGGGGTTTCCAGGCCTTTCTGGCCCCCTGCACCCCGGTGTGTGACAGTGGACTGTGGCTAGAAAACCTGTTCACGCTGACAACACAGAAACCCAACATTCTTTTCATTTCCTCTGACAGCAGAGGCTCCTGCTGCTACTGCAAAAAGGCTGCCCTCCCCGCCTGACCAAGTCTGTGCCCAGACACCAGCTTAATTTCCTGACTGTGGTTTCTGTCCTAGGCAGCACAGCTACCCCAGTCAAATGGGTTAGGGCTGGAATTCCACTCCCAATCCTTGCTACGTTTGTCCCTGAGGAGAGCGAATCTGGGTGCACCTGCTGTGATCTGGGCGTTTCCCACAAATCCTTAAAGCAAAGCGCATTTATCTCAGTTTGCTGTCCCTGAAGTAATTCTGGGCATTCACCCTCCCCCACTCCATTTGCTGTACATGGAAGGCCTTGCAGCTCCCCTGGGCCGCGCCCCATGAGCTTGTGGCATCTCCTGGAGAGGCAGCTGACGCTGATGTCCTCAGCCACGTTGAGTTCTTGCCACAGGTTCTGCAAACCAAGATCCCGTATGCTTCTTGTCTCTTTCCTGTCCCAGCAGTAACTCCCAGTTTGCTACTCAGAATTATCTTTCCTCAAGATTCGCTCCTGTTTAAATAAAAGACAAAAATAGAAGTTATCGTGCATAAAAAAATGAGCCGGTCACTGAGTTGCCGCTTCTGTATGTGGGCACCTGCAGGACAGGGTTTCCAAGGCCCACAGCACCTGCTTCCACGTGGGGATTCCCCCCGTGCTTTCGGTTTGCTTCTGCAGGACTCTGGCAGACCATGCGGAGGGACGATAGGAACGTTTGCAAAGCCAAGAAGCGACAGCAGTCTGGGCATGAATGGATCCTTCAGAAGTTCATGGGAAATGAAGTTAGGAGATAAGCTATTTGGTGCAAAAACTTTTTGAAACCCATGCACGGTTTTTTCTTTCTTTTTCTTTTTATAACATTTATTTTATTTATTTGAAATACAGTTACAGAGAGAGGTAGAGACAGAAAGAGAGAGGTCTTCCATCCACTGGTTCACTCCCCAAATGGCTGCAAAGGTTGGAGCAGGGCTGAGCCTATCTGAAGCCAGGAGCTTCTTCCGGGTCTTCCAGATGGGTGCAGGGGCTCAAGGATTTGGGCCATTGTCTACTGCTTTGCCAGGCACATTAGCAGGGAGATAGGACTCGAACTAGTGCCCATATGGGATGCCAGCACTGTAGGTAGGGGCTTTAACCCACTGCACCACAGCACTGGCCCCACGATTTTTTCATCATGCACATTTTACATGAACGTTTTGGGCTGCTTCTGGCTGCAGTGGCTAGAACAGTGTCTGCTCCTGTCCTCCCTGCTCTCTCCCCCAGGCTGTGTCTCCCACTCAGCAGAAGGCGGGAGGATCTGAGGGGCAGGCTATGGGGTTGTGTTGTAAGGATGAACCCCATCCAGGTTCCACCGCCACTTCCACGCGAGGAAGTCAAATGCTCAGAAGGGGGTGTGGTGGGAAGTGAGGCCACCAGAAGCTCATCTGCCATCGTGACAGATCCTGTCCTCTCTTGGGGACATGCTCACAAGGCTCACTACCCTGTGAGCCTGCAGACGTCACCATGGTGGGTGACAGAGTAATGGGGACTGGGGACATTGAAAACAGTCTCGGCTGCCGCATTGCCGGCCGTACCTGAAACATGCATACACCTCTCCTGGAATATGCAGCGAATGGAGCGTCTGAGAGCCCTGACAGCCATTTCCTCTTCCTCTTTAGGAGCACGGCGAGGGCCCCAGGGCTCCCCTGACGTTCAAGCAGGACCACAGCCTAGAGACTAGGCCTGTGCGTACGCTGCTCTGGGACCTGGCCTACCGGCAGCTCAGGGCCAACGAGTGGCAGAGGCTGGCCCGGGCCTGGGACTTCACGGAGGAGCAGATCAGAGCCATCGAGCAGCAGTGGGCAGGTGAGTGTGGCGTGGACCATGCGGGTAGGGACAGGTAAGGGCCTATCACAGGCTCCACAGCTCTAGGAACGGGACAGTTGGCTCAGGTCCACACAGGTGACTGGGGGAACCTGTGGGGAAGGGAAAGAGATGGTGACTTCTACTGGGTCATGTGTAGAAGGTGAATTCAGGGCCGGCGCCATGGCTTAACAGGCTAATCCTCCGCCTTGCAGCGCGCCGGCACACCGGGTTCTAGTCCCGGTTGGGGTGCTGGATTCTATCCCGGTTGCCCCTCTTCCAGGCCAGCTCTCTGCTATGGCCTGGGAGTGCAGTGGAGGATGGCCCAAGTGCTTGGGCCCTGCACCCGCATGGGAGACCAGGAGAAGCACCTGGCTCCTGGCTTCGGATCAGCAAGATGCGCCGGCCGCAGTGGCCATTGGAGGGTGAACCAACGGCAAAAAGGAAGACCTTTCTCTCTGTCTCTCTCTCACTATCCACTCTGTCTGTCAAAAAAAAAAAAAAAAAAAAAAAAAAGAAGAAGAAGAAGAAGGTGAATTCAGGCCCCAGACTGAATGGGCATGGGGGTGGTGAGGGTTTAGGGCAGGTGTCACTGCTGTCCCAGAGATTGTCCTGGGGTAGATGGGTCTGTTTGGTGGTCAAGAGGCTCACTGCTTCAGGAGCAATCCTTTACACCAGGTGTGGTGTTGCCAGATGTTGTAGGGTGTGGCCCTGGGGTGTCGTGGCTAGCCTGTGAGAGACTCATGGGGTGCTGCCTCAGGGTCCTCTCAGGAGAGGTGTCCACGCTGCGGCATCCCCTCTGCAGGACGAATGAGGTCAGGGCAGTTCCACTTTATCAGGATTGAAACAAAACCAGGAAATACCAAGTTTGCTGGGCACTGGCCAGCTAGATTTTAAAGGCAGGACAGCCACATGGCTTGGGGCAAAGCATGGCTGTCAAGTGGGAGCAGTGGCTACTGAGATCCCACGTGGCCTTGTGGCACAGCAGACAGCATCATGTTGTGGGAGTACCTGTGGGAGCACGAGCACATGGGGCCTCGCTTTGTTTCCTGTCCTGGAGGACACTCACCTGCTCTGTGAGCGCCGGAATTCCTGCAAGAGCCCTTCTTTAACACCCGAGCTCCTCTCCCAAGCCCCACAGCCTCAGAACCGTCACCTTGCAGATTAAGCATCGCCGTGAGTTTTGGTGACAACCACAGTCAGAGAGCAGCAGTGTGGTGACAGTGATGTCCACAGTCCACTTACACTGTGACTCGGGAAGGCTCCTGCACTGGAGAGCTTGTGGGCGTTTGAGCAGGAGAGTGACAGGTTGATGATGGCTTTGGAGCAGAAATCGGGGCAGGCATTTGCGTGGTGCCCGCATCCCAAGTGGGAGTCCTGCCTCCTCTTCTGAGTCTGGAGTCCTGCTCATGTGCACCCTGGAAGGCAGCGGTGATGGCTCAAGTGTTTCAGTCCCCGCCACCCACATGGGGGACTTGAATTGAGTTCCTGGTTCTGGCTTCAGCCTGGCCTGGCCCTGGCTGTTGAGGGTATTTGGGGGATGAACTAGCAGATGGAGGATCTGTTTCTGTCTCTCTGCCTCTCACATAAGCGAGGAGTTGCAATCACAACAGGACATTCGCTCGTGGTGTTTTACCTTGGGCCTCTTGTGCTTTGCACAGGAAAGGAGAGTTTCCGTGAACACGGCCACAGGGCCCTGCTCATCTGGCTGCACGGGGCCCTGCTCACACAGCCCCACCCGGCCAAGCACCTGCATGAGACGCTGGTGCGCGCAGGCTTCCCAGAGCTGGCCGGTAAGTTCTCTACAGGCAGGAGCTTCTTCTGCCTGGAAACGGTGGGGACGGTGACAGAAACGCCACCCCGAGAGCAGAGGTCTCACTGCGGGCTCACGCGGAGTATGGGGCTTGTATGGTGGGGACGGGTGACAGAAACGCCACCCCGAGAGCAGAGGTCCCACTGCGGGCTCACGCGGAGTATGGGGCTTGTATGGAAGGAGCCTCCAGGCTCCAGCAGTGCCTCTTTTGGAGAGGGACCACAGCACTCAAGTTGTAGCCGGCGGCTCTTGGTGTCGCCCCCTACTGGCTTCCTGGAGAAGCACGGGAAGAAGAAGCGGCGCTCCTTGCTCTGGCTGGTTGAGAAGTCAGTCTGAATGTCCCCTGCATACTCAGAGAAAAGAGCAGGCCAGCATGAGGGTACTGTAAAAGCCGCTGTGACCACTGCTGGCCCCTTGGAAAACTTGGCAGTTAATCAGACGGCAAACTCTCGCACGCCAACATGCCAGTACCACTGCCAGGCCAAACGGAGGGAACCTGCCGCTGCTTTCATGTGAGAGTTTATCTGCAGCTGCAGAGGTAATGAGCGAATTGGGCCCTGACTGAGAGCGTGCCTGGCAGCAGCCAGGACAAGGAGATTCCCATGAAGTTGTCGTCAGCTGCCTGGGGCCTTCCCCCTGCTTCACGGGGGTTCTCCCATGACGGACTCCGTCCCCCACCCCGAGGGCTGCGGGATCTGTGCACCCAGGCGAGCCGAGGCCCTGCTCGGACTGGCTGTGCTCCCATGCTGCCAGTGCTCGCCAGCAAACAAGTAGGGCAGGAACTAAGAACACCCACTTCAGAGGGCTGTTGTGAGATTAGAGGAGGAACAGGCCTGGCACACAGTAGATGCTTAGGAAAGGCCAGTGGTTAATGAACATCGCTGTTAACAGATAACCCTATGTTGACAATAAATGTAACTTTTTCCAGAAAAGACTCGTCAACTCAAACATGACACTGACTCAAGCTCCAGGAATTGTGCAGTTTCCTAAGTGCCTGAGGACGTTTGCATGGTTTTCCTTTCAGTTCAGCTTCTTTAAGGCTGTGTCCTCTCACAGCACGCGACGGTGGTGCCAGGACACGCTCACAGACGGAGGGCACCACGAACTCCCCAACCACTCGGGTGTAGTCAGATACGCTTCATGGTTTTTCTTAAGGGCAGTTGGTCTGTGGTTCTTCTGTCTGTCATGTGATGTGACACATAATCTGGGAGGGTCTGAGGGTCACGTGTTAGTGAGACTGGCGATGGAGCAGCACTGTTGTGTATGGAAACCCAGGGGTTTTCCAAGATACAATTTGAAGGGGGCTTTGCCACATAGTCACTGAGAGCTTCTGGGCCCGTTGTTATCGTCAGACTCTCAGACCTTCAGCTTCCTTCCTGGGGACGGGCATGTCTCGGCGAGGGTTCCCCTCAGGCCCACAGCCTGGAAGTCACGCCTCTGGGTCTCTGTCTTCAGCAAGATGCTGGATTTGGAACATGATGCTGTTGGCTTCACATCACATGTATGTGGAATACGCTACTTAAAAATCCCAGGAGCCTACATTCCAGCGCGTCTTTGTCACTTGGTGGATACCTACACCATGAACACGCGTTGCTTTCGAAACCTGAGGTTATGAGATGGACGTGGAATCGGGAAAGCGTCTCCATCAGATCAGACATCCAAGTCTCATCACTGAAGCCTGCCGTTCTCATTTCCAACACTGAATCCACAAGGCAGTAATAAAATCATGAGCAGTCTGAGCCTGGTTACTGCATCCAGTCTATTGTTTTACAAGTCCCATGCCGATTGGCAACGACCTGCCTAATCCTATGAATGCTTAAAACAGCTAAAAACTCATGACTCCAAGATTTTTTTAAAGATGTATGTATTTATTTAATTGAAAGAGAAGGGAGAGAATCTTCCATCTGCTGGTTCACTCCCCAAATGGCCGCAACAGCTGGGGCTGGACCAGGCTAAAGCCAGGAGCTTCTAGGTCTCCCTATTGGGTGCAGGGGCCCAAGCACTTGGGCCATTCTCTATTGCTTTCCCAGGCACATTAGCAGGGACCTGGATCAGAAGTGGTGCAGCCAGGACTTGAACCTGCACCTATATAGGATGCTAGCATTGCTGGCGGCAGCTTAGCCTGCTGAAGCACAGCACCAGCCCCCAGCTCCAAGTTTTGTATGAAGGCAGAATGGTCTTACCCCATCTGCTGGTCAACAAGGCCAGTTTCCACTGGTCTTGCTGCACCCCCTTCCTGGCAAAACAAGTGGGCATACACACTGCTACTGCGTCAGGTGCTTTACTTACCACTAATTACTGGAGCTTTAGACGGTACACACACTTCTGGTCTTGAGCTTCCCACAAAGACCTTCAATGGGCGTGTACAGCCAGCTTAACCCCGTGGCTTTGGTTTGGATGCTGCCAACGCTTTCTAGCCATAGTCTAGGGTCCTCACAGAGGACAGTCCAAGACCAACGTTGATGCGTGGCAGCCTTTTCAGGAGTGCAGACCCAGGGAGGTGGGGGTGGAGGTGGAGGAAAGGCCCAGGGAAAGGCCACGGGCACCAGACTTTGATTGCCTGATTCTCCTCTGGTGGGATGGATGCTGCCTCTTGGGACCATCCCATATCAGAGTGAGGAGGCCCCACCTGCTAGCCAGCAAGGTGTAATTGTGGACCGTGTGAGTGGACCTAGTGGAGCCTCTGGTCTCCGTGATGTAGATCGGACTGTGGAGGGGGCCTGGGGGCCTGCGGAAGCCACAAGCTGTGGCTACCACGGCAGCTGTGTCAGACCCCTGAATGAGCATGCCTGCGTATCTGCTCTTCAGAAACGGCTCAGAGGCCTGGCCAGAAAACAGCATTTGCCCATGCACATTGATTCTCCATGTGCGGCAGCAAGAAACACTGTTTCCTGGGATAAAATCGGGGCACAGCCTAGATGATGTCCTGATGGGATGAGGCTTCAGGTGCCCCCGCTCTGAACCTAGCCCTCAGCATAGCCCACAAACACCTGAGAAAGGGAAGCCTGGGCACAGATGAGGCTGCTGAGTTCATCTGAATTGGGAGTAGGGGCCACGGGGATGGCTGGCCTGCATTCGCCCCCTCGGAAGCCTGCTCTACCCTGACACTTTCTGGGCTCTTCATGTTGGCCACCGCTTATTTTTGCCGAGTTGCCTGGACGAGGCCGGTGCTCAAGGAGCCACACAGCTCAATGCTGCCATCTGCAGGAGAGGCAGAGAGGGCATCAGAAACAGGAAGCTCCTGTGCTCCTCACTACAACTTCCTGCAGGAGTCACCAGCCCTGCCTGGTTCCAGGGGCTAAGAGTCCAGGAAAGTGATGAACACACTAACGCCACTAAAGCTTTGTGACAGAAGATGTCAGTGTGACTCCTGCTCTTCATCTTTTAAACCTAAAGTTCCTGGTATCTACCAGTATAGTTTAGTAGTTGTGTGCACTGCAGCGGGGTGACACTGGGAATGCCTGTCTTCAGAAACAACGTAAACAGGCTTTATAAGCTCTGATGACAGAATCAATGACAAGTTGAACGAAATAAAAAATAGTTTGTTTTATTTTTTAAAGTTTTACTTAATTTCTTAAATAAACAATAACATTAAAATAATTTCTACATATTGTTACAAAGGATGGTGTAGCTTGAAAAAGTCTCTTGTAATTCTGGAAGCTAACCATGATGCATTTGGATGTTCTAAGAATTCAGAAAATTAACAAGACTGCCAACCCTCAGTGAGGGCAGAGGACTGAGCCACTCTCCATGGCACGTGTTCCCGTCAGTCAACCACTTTGATGGACTGCACGCTGCCAAGGGAGTGGGTGTGGGTGGATCTGGCCCCCAGCGACCTGGAAGCCGAGGTGCTGCTCTCGGGAGGAACGGTCCGAGGATATTTTGCTGCAGTTGCTTGAGGAATGGTTTGCTGGAAGGAAAGAGAAGACTGCTTCAGTAATCCCACGAGATTTCGCCACCTGTGACAGAATCCAGGCTCCAGTGGATGCCAGTAAGGAGTAAAACAGAGACAAGGAGGCCGTGCCCCAGGAGCTCACAGCTCAGCTGCAGAGCAGGTTCCCTGGGGTCACGCAGACAGCCACAGCTGTCATTCCTCACAGGGGTCAAACCAGTGCAGGAACTCTGTGCACAGACGGGGTCAGACCAACACTGGTCTTCGCTGTCCAGCTGCCTCCTCTCTACCCTGAGGTCCAGTCTGGTTCCTGCTGCGTGCAGCTCAGCTCGGCGGGGGGACACAGCCTGTTCTGGTCACCTAAGTGGCGGTCTTCCCAGAAGCAGGATGCTCCACAGCTTCCTACCCACGAGGACCTCGAGGCACAGATCACCTGAGGGAGGCCTCGCACAACGCCCACAGCTCAGGGCACCCTCTGGACATGAGCAGACGCCAGCACCCCAGGCCCACCACGCGCAGTACCTGCACAGAATATGTCCAGATGCCATGTGCACTGTGTGAGCTGCACACGTGCACTCTGCACACAGCATGTGACCCGCACACGTGTTGCAGTGCCCAAGGGCATGCTCTGCATACAGTGCATGATCCACACACGTGCTAAGGTACACATGTGCACTGTGCACACAGCGTGCGACCCGCACACGTGTTGCAGTGCCCACAAGGGCATGCTCTGCACACAGTGCATGATCCACACACGTGCTAAGGTACACATGTGCACTGTGCACACAGCGTGCGACCTGCACACGTGTTGCAGTGCCCACAAGGGCATGCTCTGCACACAGTGCATGATCCACACACGTGCTAAGGTACACATGTGCACTGTGCACACAGCGTGTGACCTGCACACGTGTTGCAGTGCCCACAAGGGCATGCTCTGCACACAGTGCATGATCCACACACGTGCTAAGGTACACATGTGCACTGTGCACACAGCGTGCGACCCCACTCGTGCTGTGGGGCCTGTTCCACCTGAGGCAGCTTCTTAGGAGCAGCAGGGGAGATTTCCACCAGGGTATTCAACTCAGAAAAGTCACTTTAAAATACTTTCGGAAAAATTACGTATCTTTTGTCAAAACATTCACACTAAGTAGCTCAAAAACTAAGAAGCAGTTTTTCTTAAAAAAAGAAACCTTAAAAACAATAGGTTTTTGAGCCGGCGCCGTGGCTCAACAGGCTAATCCTCCGCCTTGCGGCGCTGGCACATCGGGTTCTAGTCCCGGTCGGGGCACCGATCCTGTCCCGGTTGCCCCTCTTCCAGGCCAGCTCTCTGCTGTGGCCAGGGAGTGCAGTGGAGGATGGCCCAAGTGCTCGGGCCCTGCACCCCATGGGAGACCAGGAGAAGCACCTGGCTCCTGCCATTGGAACAGCGCGGTGCGCCGACCAACAGCAAAAAGGAAGACCTTTCTCTCTGTCTCCCTCTACTGTCCACTCTGCCTGTCCAAAAAAAAAAAAAAAATAGGTTTTCCTGTCTGATCTGCCTTAGTAAAATCTCTTCTATACATGTGTCTGTACATAAGTACCTGTGTATGATTACACACGGGGACACGTACAGCTGGTATGAAACTCTGACAACATCCTCTGACCTCCCCAGTGCACAAGCTCTTAGCAGGAAGGACAAGAGGAACTGCAGGGAGACTCAGTGTCGCCATCTACAGAACACGGCACAGAGCACGCACTGTCCAGCCAGCGGGCAGGGGGCGGGATGCGTGTGCGTGCCAGCCAGCCTGGTGTATTAGTGAGGTGACACAGTACGGAGGACTGCAGCTGTGCCCATCACAGCACCCCAACAGGGGAGAACAGGAAGCAGTCGGCATCTGTCTGAGGTACACACCAACACACAGAGACAGCCAGCGGCTCCCTGCAGCGCGCACTGCGTATGTAGGGTGCAGGCCGCGAGATAAACGTCGTTACGGGGTGATTTTCTTCTGTGAAGCACGAATTCCTGTCATCTCTACAGAAATAAGTGTTGTAAAGGTTAAAGGAAACGTGATGCTCTTTGTGCCTTATGTATCTACAGTTCTGATTTCTTTTTTCAGCACATAAAATGTGACTAGGTAGGAAGATTGTCCATCTGTTCGTTTGAGAGGCAGAGAATGCGCGAGCGAGACAGTGCGATCAAGTGAGCTCTACCATCTACAGTTTGCTCTCCCAATGCGTGCAGTGCCTGGGGCTGAGCAGCACTGAGCCGGAGCAGGGAGCTCCGGGGGTCTCCCACGTGGGTGGCAGAGGCCCAGTGACTCGAGCCAGGGTGCGTCAGCAGGAAGCTGGAATCGGGGCCTGGGACAGGTGGGACTCGAACCCAGGCCCTGTGGATCTAACTGCTATGCACATGCCTGCCTTGGGCTCTGTCCTTGCAACTCTTTGCAAAGTGCATGTTACAGAGAACCCTGACCCGCAGGCTGCTGTGGTAACAGGTGCTCCCGGTATCCGTTCCTATGGACTGCGTGCAGTCTGCCTGCGGCTTTGGGCTGACAAGCGTCTTTACACATCTTAATTTTCACATTGCCTCCTCTATCCTGAATCCTGAAAACAACCCTGGGGGCCAGTACTCTTACAGATCCCTGTCACATATCTGACACATGGATGTCCTGGAGGCAATGAGTATCCACACTGAGGCATTCGTGGCTTTAGTCTGCTATTGCTGCAAGTCCCCCGTACCTTCCTTTGTATCATGTGGATTTTACAACCTGGGTTTTATCAAACCTGAAATATGTTGACAATTGCAGTGAAGGAAGAGAAAAAAGATGTTTTAAAAAAAGGACAAAAGTTAAAAACTATAAGTGCAGGGAATCTTTTTGGTAATCCGATATCTACTGTGTGAACACGTGGATACATTTTCTTTTTTAATCAATAAAAAATGCTGTGGTGTAGCGGGTACAGCCACTGCTGTTTGTGACACCGGCGTCCCATATGGGCACTGGTTTGTGTCCTGGCTGCTCTACTTCTGATACGGCTCTCTGCTAACATGCCTGGGAAAGCAGTGGAGATGGCCAAGTACCCACCCCCCACCCCCCCCCCGCCTGCTTTGCTCCTTCCCTTTCTTTTTGTAATTCTGACTTTTAAAAATAAAAATAAATCTTAAAAGTAAAAAAATCACTGACATATCTTGCCCTCTGGTCACAGACACACTAGATTCCTTTTTTTTTTTTGACAGGCAGAGTGGACAGTGGGAGAGACAGAGGAAAGGTCTTCCTTGTGCCATTGGTTCACCCTCCAATGGCCGCTATGGCCAGCGTGCTGCGGCCAGCGCGCCACACTGATCCGAAAGCAGGAGCCAGGTGCTTCTCCTGGTCTCCCATGGGGTGCAGGGCCCAAGCACTTGGGCCATCCTCCACTGCACTCCCGGGCCACAGCTGAGAGCTGGCCTGGAAGAGGGGCAACTGGGACAGAATCCAGTGCCCCGACCGGGACTAGAACCTGGTGTGCCGGCGCCGCAAGGCAGAGGATTAGCCTATTGAGCCGCAGCGCTGGCTAGATTCCTTTTTTAACTGATATTTTTTATACTGTCTAGAAGAAGTGTTTTTGAAACATTTCCTACCAGAGTAAACAGACAGCAGATTTTTTTTTTCTGGACAGGCAGAGTGGACAGTGAGAGAGAGAGAGAGACAAAGAGAAAGGTCTTCCTTTGCCGTTGGTTCACCCTCCAACGGCCTCCGCGGCCAGCGCACCGCGCTGATCCCAAGCCAGGAGCGAGGTGCTTCTCCTGGTCTCCCATGGGGTGCAGGGCCCAAGCACTTGGGCCATCCTCCACTGCACTCCCGGGCCACAGCAGAGAGCTGGCCTGGAAGAGGGGCAACCGGGGCAGAATCCAGCACCCCGACCGGGACTAGAACCTGGGGTGCCGGCGCTGCAGGCGGAGGATTAGTCTAGTGAGCCGCGGCACCGGCACAGACAGCAGATTTGATCACCGTATGCCAGTGCAGAAAGACGCTAACTGTAACAGCAGAACACACTCCACTCTGACTCCAGATGTCACCAGACCGTCTATCTGAACTGTCAGGAAGAAGAATGGCCGTCCCCCATGGCTTACCACTGTGACTGGGTGGTGCTTCTCCACGACCACGGAGCTCACGGGTGGAGAAACACCCATGATAGCTAAGCTGCTGTTGACTCTGTTCTTGGAGGCGAAGTCGCACTTCCCCGTGATCCGGGCCGTGATCGTCCTCCCTGCCTTCTGCTGTGCGGAAGTTACGACTCTCGGCACGTACTAAAAAACAAAAACAACCCTGCTGGTGGAGATTCACGCAAGAGGTCTACGACTTTCAGTTCCAGACTCATGAAGAAAATACACAGGACTTAAAAATCATTCCATATTCAACCATCTTTAACATGAAAAACAAATAAAAACCTACAAGAAGAAGCAAAACATGAAGCCACAAAACAGCCCTTCAACTCTGTTTTGCCAGCTGTTTCAAGAGTCCTTTAGGAAGTGTTTTTATAAAAGCTTGTTTTGAAGCCTCGGACTCCTGAGAGGCTGAAAGGACTGGGGGCGAGGCCTGTGCACTCCCCACCCATTCCCGGCAGCAACTGCCTCTTCGTCATGACCGTCTGGCTGACATCAGACCAGGAGCAGACACAGACGTGACGCGTGTAGGATCAGTGTGGCAGTCCCATGTGTGCACCCTGGAAGCCAGCACAGACTCTTCCTGGTCCACACAGACTGGCCTCCTTCCTGCACCAGCGCCTAGGATCCCAGGCCACCAGTCTGTCTTACCCTGTGGCCTGCGGCATCATTAGCGTCATCATTTCGTGTCATCATTTCGTGTATGCTTGCCTTTTCCTTCTCACTTGATTAATAAACTTTTTATCATAAAGGAGCACAGAAACCTGCTATAATATATATATATATATATATATATATATATATATATATATATATCTAATTTTAAAGATTAATTTATTTATTTGAAAGGAAGAGCAACAGAGACACAGAGATCCTCCATGGCTCACTCCCTAAATGTCAAGGCTGGGCCAAGCTGAAACCACGAGCCAGGAACTACATCCTGGTCTCCCAGGTGGGCAGCAGGGACCCAAGTACTTGAGTCATCACCTGCTCCCTCCCGGGTCCATCAGTAGGAAACTATTGGGAGCAAACCTGGGGCAGGCGTCTGGTACAGCAGTGAGGAGGCTGTGTGGGTCCCCCACATCTGGGGTCAGAGCACTGGGCTCCAGCTCCCAGCTAATGTAGGCCCTGGGAGGCAGCTCAGGTGCTTGGGTCCCTGACACCCACATAGGAGACCTGACTGGAGTTCCCAGCTCCTGGCTCAGCCCTAGCAGTTGTGGGCATCTGGGGAATGAACCAGTAAACCAGCGGATAGACGATCTCTCCCCAACTGTTTATGTGCCTTTCAAATAAAATGAAAAAAAAAAAAAAAAAAAAAAAAAAAAAAGGTTACCAGGTGTCAAAGTGAAAGCCTGGCTTGTAGGCTGCTCCACCCTCTGAAAAAAACACTGAGTGAAGCAGACAGGTCTCGCAGCAGGCGGCCAGCCTCTGTGGCTCCACATCACAGCCTGACCGACTGCACTGGGGAGGCCGCACACACACCTGCTCTGCATCTCCCCAGCGCTTCCCTAGTACCAGCTCTGGGACTCAGGGAAGTCTCTTCCTACCTTCATTCCGATTATGAATTAAAAGTTAAAGCGTGGGCTAGCGCCACCGCTCATTAGGCTAATCCTCTACCTGCGGCGACGGCACTCCGGGTTCTAGTCCCAGTCAGGGCGCCAGATTCTGTCCCAGGTGCTCTTCTTCCAGTCTAGCTCTCTGCTGTGGCCCAGGAAGGCAGTGGAGGATGGCCCAAGTGCTTGGGCCTTGCACCCCATGCGAGACCAGGATAAGCAGCTGGCTCCTGGCTTCGGATCGGCGCAGTGCAGGCCATAGTGGCCATTTGGGGGGGTGAACCAACGGAAGGAAGACCTTTCTCTGTCTCTCTCACTCTCACTGTCTAACTCTGCCTGTCAAAAAAAAAAAAAAAAAAGATTTACTTGAAAGGCAGAGTGACAGAGAGTGAGTAGGGTAGGGAGAGAGGGAGGGAGGGAGAGGGAGAGAGAGAGAAGTTGCTTTCATCTGGTGGTTCACTCTCCAAATGGCCTCAATAGCCGGTGCTGGGCCAGGCAAAACCAGGAGCCAGGAACTCTATCCTGGTCTCCCATGTGGGTGCAGGGGCTCAAGGACTCAGGCTATCTTCTGCTGTTTTCCCAGGTACATTAGTAGGAAGCTGGATCAGAAGTGGATTAACCAGGACTCAAACAAGCACTTCAACACAGGATATGGGCACAGCAGGTGCCAGGTGAACCTGCCTCGCCACAATGCCAGCCCCCAAAATGTATTTTTACTTTCACTACTGTGGTAGCACTTCTGTTTATATTTTTCATTCTCAATTAATATTTAGCCACTTTGTGTATTAAATATCTGCGGCTTGGCCTAAATACCATGCACTTTTTCTGCATAGAAAAGTAAGTTCTGCGTCCAAAATAGCCACTTCACAAGCAAGTTTCTTAACCTTCGCATAACGTGGCACGTGCATTGACTGTACCTCTTCTGGTGCGGCGGCAGCGGCCGGTCCTGTGCCAAGAACAGAAACGGGGACGTAGGCAGAGGATGTGGAAGCAGCCCCAGCAGAAGTTGTGGAAACAGCAGAGGGGATGGCAGCGATGCTGGTAGCTCCAGCCACTGCCCCTGCGGGGGACAGCAGCACGGGCAGTGTCACCGTGGAGGGCGTCGGTGGGGCCGAGGGATCCAGGTGGGCGGAATGCTCTTTGCCTGGAGCGCCAGGTCCGTACTCCTCCTTTCTGTTACTGGTGCAGTCTGTTCCTGCAGAACACAGGTCACCTCGGTTACAGTCCTCCACGACAAGTGACTGGAACTCTCGAGCAAAGGCTAAGACGCAGGTGTGTGTGCCACATCGAATAAAAGACCCAGTGTGTACGGTCTGTCAGCAGCAAGCCCTGCAGTGGGTGAGGGCTGACCAAAGAGGCACTCACGGGAGTTAAGGATTGCCACACCGCTGTCAGCAGCACAAGGGGCCTTTGCCTTCTTCACCTGGCAACCTTAAACAGCCTGGGATTCAGGCGGATAGGACCACCTTCTGGTATCCCACCAACCCCTGCACTCCTGTCTACTGCTCTCATCCTAAAAACAAAGAGGTATTTTATTTCTCAACTTTTCTGCAAACAATAAATCAGTAAAGTGAAAATCTTCCCTTTGGGTACTGTAAGAGCAATGCGCTCCTAGAGGCAGATAACAAACCATGCCTGAGGACATATGTTCATACCTAACTGCCTGGGGTGTCCCTCGCGTGGGGACAGACCGCAAGGTGTCTCCTAACTTTAGTGCATCTCCCCCTAGAATTAGAATGTGGTCAGTTTCCACTGGGTTGGTATCTGTGTGGTCCAAAGAAAAGGTATCGTTTGGGCTGTTGAACCGAGGGCTGCTCCAGGCCCCTGAGCGGTGGGCATGGTGCAAGTTCTGTGTTTCAGTGGTTTTCTGTGTTGCTGTCTTTCCACCCAGAAACTTGGGCTCCTGCCTAGGTCCTTTTCCTAGAAAACACATAAAACAGGCGGAGGACTCGCCTTAGCAGTGGCCACAGGGCCTAGATTCTCTGAAACCCTCTGAAGGAAAGGGATTAATTCAATATTAAAAAACTTCTAATTTTAAAACAAAACACACACTCTGAGCTTTAGCATGTTTTTGAGACCGGTGTGTCTGGGTGGGGCTCAGCCTAGCCGATGGCAGCCCCTGCTGATGTGGGCTGACTGCAGATCCTGCCTCTCGGGTGCTGCTGCTTAAAGTTAGCCCCGTGTTTCTAGAAGTTTATTTATTGTTCTTTATTCTTTTTGAACTGCTGTGTGATACAAAGAGGAGGGAGAGAGAGAGACTGATTTTCCTTCCGCTGGTTCACTCCCCAAATCCCTGTACCAGCCAGGGCTGGGCCAGGCCCAAACCAGAGCCTGGAACTCCTCTGGGTCTCCTACGTGGGTGGCAAGGGCCCGAGGACTGGAGCCTCTGCTGCCTCCCAGGGTGTGCATTAGCAAAAAGCTGACTTGGGAGCAGAGGCAGGACCTGATCCAGGCCACCATCCAGGAGGCAAAGACTCCACCTGCTGTGCCACACGCTTGCTCCTGTTTTCATTTTTAGGGTAAGTTTCTCAGGTGAAAAGCATTTTTCTACTGTACCTAAAATTGCTTTAAAAATCGGCATCATTTTAAAAGCCATTTTTATTTTCATGTTTTGCCTTCTTCATAAAAGGCTCTAATTTACAATCTAGAAGATTGTACAATATGGGATGGATTACCAACTACAAGCCACATGGAATCAGGATAAACAAAAAAAAAAATCAAACATCTGTTTTGTTCCAACAAATGCATTACGAACTTTGCATTATTAAAACTGTATTATAAAAAACAACTGTTTTAAGGGAACAAAGGGGAAAGGAGCAATTTTTTCTTAGAGAATTAAAGGGGCTGCCGCTGTGGTGCAGTAGGCTAAGCCTCCGCCTTTGGCACCACATCCCGTGCTGGTTCTTGTCCCGGATGCTCCTCTTCTGATCCAGCTCCCTGCTAACGCGCCTGGGAAACAGCAGAAGATGGCCCAAATGCTTGGGCCCCTGCACCCGCATGGGAGACCTGGAAGAAGCCCCTGGCTTCTGGCTTCGGATCAGCCCAGCTTTGGCTGTTGTGGCCATTTGGGAACAGCGGTTGGAAGACCTCTCTCTAAGTGTCACAGCAAATCCAGGATTGAGTCCCACTGAACTCTGCCCACCCCAGGCAGGGTGTTTCCTTTGTGCACGGAGCACCCCTGCTGTGATGAGCAGTGCACTGGCCACTCAGAACCTGCGCCCCCTGCAGGTGCCAGCCAACCCAGCAGTAAGAGAGGCACCACCAGACAGAACACCCTGTGTCCTGTCACAGACTTCTGCCTGTGGCAGGCGTAACAGATAGTAAAATTAGGAGAAATCGCTTTCTTGTCACTCAACCTAAGCAGTTTTAATAGTAAGAATAAAATTTGCAAATTCTGTATGTCTTGCAAAGAGATAATCAAATTCCTCAATCCAGCACTATTCCATCACAGGGGGGAACTCTGCCTCTAGCACTGACACGCACGCAGCAGACCCTCTGTGGGACAAGTCAAGTATACTCTGGGCCGTGGTGCGTCTGTGACTCCGAGCTCTGACTGGCACAGGGGCCGCTCATGCACTGCCACCCTCCACACCTGTGATTTAAGTGTGTGTTGATGCCTCCCAGCAAGGGCGAGTCCCCAGCTATACTCAGATCACGTTAATAGTGTGACAAATGAGACCGTGCCACTGACGACTAGCGCAGGAGCCCCACACGGGACTGACTATGAGGGGGCACCACGTATGTGCAGCACCACTCTGCAACGCGGGAGGCCGACTTAGCTGAGACCAACGCCTCTACCTCACGGGGCATCTCACAGTAAAACGCCTGGGTCCCAGAGCAGCCAGAGAAGCTGCCGCCGCCCTCCTGCTCAGAGACGGCCAAGGCCAGGGAGGACGCTGTCCCTGCTGTGCGCTGGTGGAGAGGGTTCCAGGCCCTGCTTTTCTGACATGTGAATGAAACCACAAATCGTACCACTCAGACCTCACACACGCATGGGCTGCCTTGGAAATGAAATGACTTCACTTGACTTCTACATAGATCTCTTCGCATGTTCATTCAAAATTAATGTAGTGGAGGCCTCTCTTAATTGGAAGAAAAACAATTTTTTAAAATGGCAAATTATAACAAGATCAGATATATTTGATCAACAAAAGGAATTTGGCCACTAAGGAAAACACAAAAATAGAAATTTTATACCAAGGGCATTGTAATTACTGTTAGAAAAGACTTACATAATGTTATACATGGAAAGCACACTGCAGCATCTACTTCAGTTAAGAGCTGACAGGCTACTGGACCACACCTGAGATGGCATAACCATCACTGAGCTAACCTCCTCGGCAGACTGAGACACCGTGAAACTAATCCTTCCCAGGCCTGGAGGAGAAACCCCACGCCAAGCCTGAGAGCTGCAGAGCTCAGTTCTCCACGTCCTCCTGTGCACACAGGCAGGGTCTCCACGAGGCACCAACCTGCATCGCCTCTGCTCTGAAATATGGTCATGGCCTCGAGGTTCAGCGCACACACCCCCCTCATGAAGGCTTTTTTCATGGAGTCTTCAAAGTGCTCCTTTTCCTGCTGCATCCTTTGAATCTCAGCTTTTGCATTTTCCAAAGCTCCAGATAACTAGAACAAGGAAATAAGAAAAATGAAATAAAAGGAAAAGATCTGAGGCACCAGGAAGAATTCTGTTAAGACAAGTGCATTAGCAGGGAGCTGGAGCAGAAGTGGAGGAGCTGGGACTTGAACTGGACTGGTGCCCGTGAGGGATGCTGGCATCACGAGCGAGAACCTGCTGTCCCACATGCTGGCCTCACCTCCACTGTTCCACCAACAAACTGTCTTCGTTTTTTTCACAGTGCCTTTGAAGTCTGCTGCAGTGTTTGGAATGTCCTGCCCTAAACTAATTGGAATAGGAGAACTACACTGTGAGTTGTGGACAGCCCTTGCTCCTTAGAAAGTAACTAAGTGCCTGCAATCCGAGCCACTTTCAAAAAGTCCATGCTTTCCGCACAGCCCAAACTGTGCGTGAACCGAGGCACGAGAGGCCTTCTCTCCGACCAGGCCTGAAGGGACTGCATTTTCTGTATGTCCTTTTGAACTGTAGAAAGCCATTTGTATGAGGAAATTTATTCTTAGCAGTAAGAGAAGTTAGTGCTATAATGCTGAAACTTTTTAATAGTTCATGTGCTGTAGGAGGGCTACTGCATTCTTCGTAAATTCTTCATGTGTTCTATTTCATTTTGGATTACAAATGTTTTCCCACAAAACCACTTTATTATTAAAAGTTAATGGGGGCCAGTGCCGTGGCTCACTAGGCTAATCCTCCACTTGCGGCGCCAGCACCCCGGGTTCTAGTCCCGGTTGGGGCACCGGATTCTGTCCCGTTTGCTCCTCTTCCAGTCCAGCTCTCTGCTGTGGCCCGGGAGTGCAGTGCTTGGGCCCTGCACCCGCATGGGAGACCAGGATAAACACCTGGCTCCTGGCTTCGGATGTGCACAGCGTGCCGGCCATAGCAGCTATTTGGGGGGTGAACCAACGGAAAAGGAAGACCTTTCTCTCTCTCTTTCACTATCTAACTCTGCCTGTCAAAAAAATAAAAAATAAATAAAAAAATAAAAGTCAATGGGAAAATAATTCCAGTTTATACACAACTGCTTAACAGTAAATCTTATAAGAGTATAGTTTAGGGACCACTGCTGTGGTGTAGCAAATTAAGCCACCGCCTGCAGCGCTGGCATCCCATATGGGCACAGGTTTGAGTCCCGGCTGCTCCACTTCTCACTGAGCTCCCTGCTAATGTGCCTGGGAAAGCAGCAGAGGATGGCCCAAGTGCTTGGGTCCCCGCACCCATGAGGGAGACCTGGAAGAAGCTCCTGGCTCCTGGCTTTGGCCTGGTCCAGTCCCAGCTGTCGCAGCCATCTCAGGAGTGAACCAATGGATGGAAGACCTCTCTCTCTCTCTGCCTCTCCTTTTCTATGTAACTCTGCCTTTCAAAAACATAAATAAATCTTTAAACAAAAAAGGGAACACAGTTTATTTATGTGAACCCAAAAATAAACATTTTGCTTTGGTCTTTGTTTTTGGCCACATAAAAACCAAAGAAGACTGAATATAAACCATAGTGAGTCTACTCTTTTTTAAAAAAATTGTTTCAACAGGAAATGAACACTCAGAAAAATGTACCATCGCAATTTTGGCTTCATAATCATTGGAGATCTGGACACAGACTTCCTCTGCTCTTGCTTGGCAAGCTCGCTCCACCACGTCTTTCCACTGCTTCTGCACCACACAGCGCCAGCCCCGCCACACCTTCTTCAGCAGGTTTCTCTGGAAGTACTGGTCGGCTAACTTGCCTTCATAGACCTACGGGAGAGCAGCACGTGTGTCACCAGCACAGTGGCCTGGTCAGCGCGTGGGCAGGAACAACACACGACACGTCCGTCCACGTAAGTGCACACACATGACCGTTTAACCCCGGGCCATCTCGGTGTTCCTTCTGCACATGCAAGAACAGGCTCGGAGAGGGCGACCGGCAGGTCTCTGTCACGCAGGCTAGGGTCTGTGTCTGATGCTATAGCCGACTTCCTTCTTATCTCCCCATTGCTTTATGCAACTAATCCAACTGGGGGAAAGCAAGCAAGCAAACAGAAAACAAGTAACTTGCCAGCTGTCACCTCTGCTGTGGACCACATGACCCTGAGCTGAGGGGAGGAACAGCTAACAGTGGAGCAGCTTCCTGCAAGTGCCCCAGCCGAGCAGGGAGAATCTACCCAGCCCTGGCTGTCCTGAGCGGACCCCCTTCACGCAGGAAGCGGTGCCGTTTTTCTTGTATTGAAAGAACTCAAATTCTTCTGAGGAGGTAGTTTCAATTCTTGACTTCCTTAAATTTGCCCAAAGTGATGGCAGCACCAAAAATTTTGAAGTCACTGACAAGTAACTTTCCAAATATGGCCTAAGTACTCATTTCAATGTGATTAATGTGGATCTGATTGACTGGGATTAATAAAACAATGTCAACACTAGGACGTACTCTCAAAGGAAAAGCTCTGTTTTATGCTAAGAGCTTTCTCCTAGAACACTTGGACACTAAATGTACAGAGACTGCCCATGGGTCCTGTGAGCCACAGGGACAGTATCTTGTCTTCTGTCACCCACAGGGCTCCCTCTTCTGCTCTCAGGTTTAAATTGTATACTACAAACTAGGGATCATTTAAACAAAGCTATACACGCATGACTCCCTTCACGTCTCGTTCTAAGAATATACAACAAACATTTGTATAGTTTTTTATGTATAAATATGGTAAAGCCTACAATACATTAAGATAACAGATTCTTCCAGGTCAAATCTGTTATAGGGGCTCTGTGATGCCTCTGTACCTCAGGCCTAATCCTCACGCCTGCTATGGGACAGTGCACGATACAGCTATTGTAATACAGATCTGTGCCCATGAAATCTCAGAGCTCTATGAAAACTGAACTCCTCTGAAAGAAGAGCAGCATTCACACACAGTTTGTTCCGGCTGATGAGCGGCAAATCCTTGTCTGACGTCACCAAGAGCTCTCGTGAGGCCCCTCCGTCTAGCCCGCCCGTGCCCTCCGGACACTTACGTCCTGCCTGGACTTGACGTGCCCAATGCGCCAGTGGAAGAAGGTTCTCATCAGCTCGATGCGCTCCTTTTGCTTGCCCACGGCATGCGACAAGCTAGAAATCACCTGTCAACAACATGGTTCCGATTAATGGACACTACAACAGCAGCAGTTGACAAAGGGATTTTCTCGTCTATCAAAAAAGCATGTCGCAAAGAACAGCTAAAGGTCAGTCCTCTCGTCACCTAGGTACCCTCTTTTTTTTTTTTTTTTTTTTATTTGACAGATAGAGTTAGACAGTGAGAGACAGAGAGACAGAGAGAAAGGTCTTCCTTCCATTGGTTCACTCCCCAAATGGCTGCCATGGCTGGAGCTACGCCAATCAGAAGCCAGGAGCCAGGTGCTTCTCCTGGTCTCCCATGTGGGTGCAGGAGCCCAAGCACTTGGGCCATCCTCCACTGCACTCCCGGGGCCACAGCAGAGAGCTGGCCTGGAAGAGGAGCAACTGGAACTAGAACCCAGCACCCATAGTGAGCCACAGCACCGGCCCCACCTCTTTTATTTTTAAAAAGACCAAAAAACTTCCCCTGATGGGTCCACTAAATCTCCATGAACGGAGGGCTCCACGCTCACTGTGTGCACCCTGCTAATGGCCGCCATGCACAGTACAGCCGCCGGCAGTTCAGGAAGCACAACCGCACGTGCACATGCGGCTGCAGACACAGTCTCTTCACCAGACTTGCAGGTAGGGCCAGGGCTCAAGCCTCTTCCTGTCCCCACTGTGGCCCTGCTTACAGGGACCTTCAGGAATGCCTACTGATTTTCTGAACTCCACGAGTTTAAAAATGCAAGTCATTATTTTATTTGCTGTACTCTCTTCAACACTACTCTTATCTGTAAAACAAAATCCATAAAGGATTTTAAATCTTAATGTTCTCTCTTACCAAGGGCTGATCAACAGAAATTTGTGACTAAAAATGGCCACATTCAAGATTCTTGGTTAGTGTGACACACCCACCAGGAGACACTTACTCCTGATCTTTAAGTAACTATCTGAAGAGGACAGGGCACAGTTCAAAGACACTGGTCACAGTCTGTTAGAAGAAACTGGCTGGGTGCTGGCCCTGTGGTGTAGGGGGCCAAGCCTCTGCCTGCAGTGCCGCCATCCCATATGGGCACCAGTTCAAGTCCTGGCCGCTCCTCTTCCAATCCAGCTCTCTGCTGAGGCCTGGGAAAGCAGCAGAAGATGGCCCAGGTGCTTGGGCCCCTGCACCCACATGGGAGACCCTGGCTTCGGATCGGCACAGCTCTGGCTGTTGTGGCCATTTGGAGGGTGAAATCAGCAGATGGAAGACCTCTTTCTCTCAGTAACTCTGCCTCTCAAATAAAGAAATAAAACCTTAACACACACACACACACACACACTGGCTGGATTCTGTTTTTTCTAAGATACCAGCTGGGTTCCATTTCTTCTAAGATACTGGCCGCGTACCATTGTAAGACACTGGTTGTGTTCTGCTAAGACATTGGCTGTCTGTTTCTCAGCCCAGATGACAATACATGGCTGTCTGACTTTTTGCAAATTGAAAACCTGATATGTACACTTTTTATATGTGATGCTTTAAAATTTTTAAAAAACTTCAAAATATATAAAAATCTTAAGTTTTGAGGGTAATGAAGAAAATGACACAGCAGCCACTGCCTCAAGAAAGCAAACCAGATAAAATGCCCAATTACGAGTCTATAAAGCTGAAGGAGGGTGTAGGGGGTGACAACTGGCTTATTAGTCACTGGGGCTGTTTCTGCTCCCCCAGCCCTCTGCTCGCAGCCACCTGCTGTCCTGACCAGTGTGCTGCTCAACCACCGCCTTTGTCAAGGTGCTGTCAGGAGGGAAAACAGCACAGGTCTGAGCTTCACACTCCAGTTCTTAGGTGGCCAAGGTGAAGAGAGGAGAGGGAGAGGGAGGGGGAGGGGGGAGGGGAGAGAGAGGGGAGAGGAGAGGAGGGGAGAGGGAGAAGGAGGGAGAGGGAGGGGGAGGGGGGGAGAGGGAGGGGGAGACGGAGGGAGAGGGAGGGGGAGAGGGAAGGAGGGGAGGGGGAGAGGGAAGGAGGGGAGGGGGAGAGGGAGGGGGAGGGGGGAGGGGAGGGGGAAGGGGGAGGGGGGAGGGGAAAGGGAAGGGGGAGGGGGGAGGGGAAAGGGAAGGGGAGAGGGAGGGGGGAGAAGGAGGGGGAGGGGGAGAGGGAGGGAAGGGGAAAGGGAGGGGGAGAGGAGGGGAGAGGAGAGGGAAAGGAGGGGAGAGGAAGGGAAGAGGGAGGGGAGGGGAGAGGGAGGGGAGGGGGAAGAGGGAGGGGAGGGGGAGAGGGAGGGGAGGGAAAAGGGAGAGGGAGAGGAGGGGAGAGGAGAGGGAAAGGAGGGGAGAGGGAGGGGAGAGGAGAGGGAGAGGGAGGGGAGAGGAGAGGGAGGGGAGAGGAGAAGAGAGGAGGGGAGAGGAGAGGGAGGGGAGAGGAGAGGAGAGGGAGAGGGAGAGGGAGAGGGAGAGGGAGAGGAGAGGAGAGGAGAGGAGAGGAGAGGAGAGGAGAGGAGAGGAGAGGAGAGGAGAGGAGAGGAGAGAACAGAAAGGGTATTTCCTGAGTTTATCAATAAAATGAACACTCACGTATTACAGGTAGAATCTGAGATACTTAAAATGACCTCTGAGAGGATGATTTAAAATGTGGGTAACATTGGCCGGCGCCGCGGCTCACTAGGCTAATCCTCCGCCTTGCGGCGCCGGCACACCGGGTTCTAGTCCCGGTCGGGGCACCGATCCTGTCCCGGTTGCCCCTCTTCCAGGCCAGCTCTCTGCTGTGGCTAGGGAGTGCAGTGGAGGATGGCCCAAGTCCTTGGGTCCTGCACCCCATGGGAGACCAGGAGAAGCACCTGGCTCCTGCCATCGGAACAGCGTGGTGCGCCGGCCGCAGCGCGCTACCGCGGCGGCCATTGGAGGGTGAACCAACGGCAAAAGGAAGACCTTTCTCTCTGTCTCTCTCTCACTGTCCACTCTGCCTGTTAAAAAAAAAAAAAAAAAAAAAAAAAAATGTGGGTAACATTGGTACCCTGGTGTTCTGTCGAGGGCAGTTTGGGAGAAAAGATTCCTAAAAAAGCGAGACTATAAGAGCCAGTGACATCACACTGCTCAACACCTACAACACCGGGGTCAGTGACATCACACCACTCAACACCCAGACTGTGGGGTCAGTGACATCACACCACTCAACACCTACAACACCGGAGTCAGTGACATCACACCGCTCAACACCCAGACCGCTGGGTCAGTGACATCACTCTGCTCAACACCCAGACTGTGGGGTCAGTGACATCACACCACTCAACACCCAGACCGCCGGGCCAGGGACATCACACCCCTCAACACCTACAACACCGGAGTCAGTGACATCACACTGCTCAACACCCAGACTGTGGGGTCAGTGACATAACACCCCTCAACACCTATAACACCAGAGTCAGTGACATCACACCACTCAACACCCAGACTGTGGGGTCAGTGACATCACACCCCTCAACTCCTATAACACCGGGGTCAGTGACATCACACCCCTCAACACCTACGACACCAGGGTCAGTGACATCACACCACTCAACACCTACAACACCAGAGTCAGTGACATCACACCATTCAACACCTACAATACCGGAGTCAGTGACATCACACTGCTCAACACCCAAACTGTGGGGTCAGTGACATCACACCCCTCAACTCCTATAACACCGGGGTCAGTGACATCACACCACTCAATACTTACAACGCTGGGGTCAGTGCCATCACACCACTCAACACTTACAACGCTGGGGTCAGTAACATCACACCACTCAACACCTACAACACTGGGGTCAGTGACATCACACCACTCAACACCTACAACACCGGGGTCAGTGACATCACACCACTCAACACCTACAACACCAGAGTCAGTGACATCACACCATTCAACACCTACAATACCGGAGTCAGTGACATCACACTGCTCAACACCCAAACTGTGGGGTCAGTGACATCACACCCCTCAACTCCTATAACACCGGGGTCAGTGACATCACACCACTCAATACTTACAACGCTGGGGTCAGTGCCATCACACCACTCAACACTTACAACGCTGGGGTCAGTAACATCACACCACTCAACACCTACAACACCAGGGTCAGTGACATCACACCACTCAACACCTACAACACCAGAGTCAGTGACATCACACCGCTCAACACCTACAACACCAGGGTCAGTGACATCACACCACTCAACACCCAGACTGTGGGGTCAGTGACATAACACCCCTCAACTCCTATAACACCGGAGTCAGTGACATCACACCGCTCAACACCCAGACTGTGGGGTCAGTGACATCACACCCCTCAACTCCTATAACACCGGAGTCAGTGACATCACACCACTCAACACTTATAACGCTGGGGTCAGTGCCATCACACCACTCAACACTTACAACGCTGGGGTCAGTAACATCACACCACTCAACACCTACAACACCAGGGTCAGTGACATCACACCACTCAACACCTACAACACCGGAGTCAGTGACATCACACCGCTCAACACCTACAACACCAGGGTCAGTGACATCACACCGCTCAACACCTACAACGCTGGGGTCAGTGACATCACACTGCTCAACACCCAGACTGTGGGGTCAGTGACATCACACCCCTCAACTCCTATAACACCGGGGTCAGTGACATCACACCACTCAACACCCAGACCGCCGGGTCAGTGACATCACACCCCTCAACACCTACAACACCGGAGTCAGTGACATAACACCACTCAACACCCAGACCGCCAGGTCAGTGACATCACACCCCTCAACTCCTACAACACCAGAGTCAGTGACATCACACCACTCAACACCCAGACTGTGGGGTCAGTGACATCACACCCCTCAACTCCTATAACACCGGGGTCAGTGACATCACACCCCTCAACACCTACAACACCGGAGTCAGTGACATAACACCACTCAACACCCAGACCGCCAGGTCAGTGACATCACACCACTCAACACCTAAAACACCAGGGTCAGTGACATCACACCACTCAACACCCAGACTGTGGGGTCAGTGACATCACACCACTCAACACCCAGACTGTGGGGTCAGTGACATCACACCGCTCAACACCTACAACGCTGGGGTCAGTAACATCACACCACTCAACACCCAGACTGTGGGGTCAGTGACATAACACCACTCAACACCTACAACACTGGGGTCAGTGACATCACACCACTCAACACCTACAACGCCGGAGTCAGTGACATCACACCGCTCAACACCTAAAACACCAGGGTCAGTGACATCACACCACTCAACACCTACAACGCCGGGGTCAGTGACATCACACCACTCAACACCTACAAGACCGGAGTCAGTGACATCACACCACTCAACACCTACAAGACCGGAGTCAGTGACATCACACTGCTCAACACCCAGACTGTGGGGTCAGTGACATCACACCCCTCAACTCCTATAACACCGGGGTCAGTGACATCACACCGCTCAACACCTACAACACCAGGGTCAGTGACATCACACCACTCAACACTTACAACGCTGGGGTCAGTGCCATCACACCACTCAACACTTACAACGCTGGGGTCAGTGCCATCACACCACTCAACACTTACAACGCTGGGGTCAGTGCCATCACACCACTCAACACCTACAAGACCGGAGTCAGTGACATCACACTGCTTGTTAGCCGGGTAAACAAATCCTTTGGCCGTGCCTGCACTGTTCCTTCAGTTTTTGAAAGGATTCTTCCTTTGGTCTCTTGTGAGCTGAATAACCACTAGTTCCTGGAATTCAGTGTCTAGCAAGACAGCTGCTGAATCTCACACCTCATCTTTCCTCCCGAGGGAGATTTCAAAGGCTCTGTGCAGCTCCTGCAGGTCGCTGATCTGGTCGTTCAGTTGTTTCAAATGGGCCGCGTGCTTTTCTTTTTCTTTTTTCATTTCCATTCGGTGCCAGTCGATAAAATTAAGTCTCCATTTACTCAGTTCAGAAATGATATTTGTCTGAAAAACAAACATGCTGCCAACTAAATGGTGGTTTGTTAACACCTCTTACAACTCCAAGAAGGCTAAGAAACACTAAACAGTACTGGAATGAGCACTCAACACAGGAGGTAAAGACTCGCAGGCACCAACTGGCCCACCACCACGCCAGGGCCATGACTGTTCCCTGTGTTAACGTGCTCTGTATGAAACCTTGTTGTCATTTAGGGAAAATTTCAGGCTTCACTCACCAAGTCCCTCTGTTTACCCAAGGACTTAAACGTTCACATGAAGTTGGGTCCGGAGGGCGGCTGTGGTGGCCCAGCAGTTAAAAGCCACTGTCCGGGAGGCCCACATCCAATAGAGGAGTGACAGAGCCTCGGCTCCTCCACTTCTGATCGGCTTCCTGCTAGTGCCCTGGGAGGCAGCAGGTGATGGCCCAAGTACTGGGTTCCTGCCATCCATGTGGGAGACCTGGATTAAACTGCTGGAACCTTGCTTTGGCTTGGCCCAGCCCTGGCTGTTGCAGGCATTTGGGGGAGTGAACCAGTGGATGGAAGACCTCTCTTTCTCTCTGTGTCACCCTGCCTCTCAAATAAATAAATAAGTCTTAAAAGAAAAAAAAGACAACAGGAAAAAAAACATGTAGGACACCTGGTGGGGGCTGGGCTGTTAATGGCCAGGAAACTCTGCAGACACAGAGGCAAAGGGAGCCAGCACGGTGGACACGTGGTCCCCAGACCAGTGATCCCATGGGCCACCTACAGCCAGTCGCAAAGTCCTCTCAGCCTCCGTGACTGGCACGGGTCATGTCACCTGAAGACAGAACATTCTGCGTGCTGGTGGCCGACACTTTGGGGAGCATGAAGCCTGTTCCCAGGGGGAGGGAAGGGGACACTGTGGCAAAGGTAATCTCTAGAAATTAAGGTTCCAGCTGGGGAGAAACAAGTCCTACAGAACTCACATGACTAATTTCTCCATGTATGTGAATATTGTTTTTTCAAATCGTTTTGGAAAAACCATCATTTTCTCCATTCCAACAGGTTTTTAATATATTTGTTGAATATGAAAGACACAGAAACACAGATGGAGAGGGATCTCCCACCTTCTAGTTCACTCCCCAAATGCCTCCAATAGCCAGGAGTTGGGAACTCAATCTGGGTCTTCCACATGGGTGGCAGGGACCCAAGTGTTTCACCCATCACTAGCTGCCTCCATGGTGCACACTAGCAAAAAGCTGGATTGGAAGCAGAGGTGCTGGGACTCAAACCAGAAACTCAGAAAAAGGTTGTGGGTGCCCCAAGTGGTGACTTACCTGCTGAGCCAAATGCCTAGCCGCTCTTTTTCTACATGGCAAACAGACCGGCCATCTCTGCAGGACGCAGTCCAGTAGAGACCAGTGACAGCACTAAGTACTCAGGACACAGTCCAATAGAGGCCAGTGACAGCACTAAGTACTCAGGACACAGTCCAGTAGAGACCAGTGACAGCACTAAGTACTCAGGACGCAGTCCAGTGGAGACCAGTGACAGCTCTAAGAACTTGTCAGCGTGCGCCTTACAGCTGTCCACGTGGTTGCTGCAGGGGCAGCCACACGATGGCCACACACTGCTAACACTGGACCTTCGGCTTCACACAGTCCCAGCTCTGTCAGCACAGGCCGAGCTTTCGGCGCCCCAGCAGCCACCCAGGGCAGTCGCATGGCTGAGCGCCTCACGGCTGTACATGTGGCCTGTACATGTGTCTGCACACGTGGCCTGACACAGACACTCGTTCTGAGCCCCAAGCTGGCCACAGGACCCCAGCCTGAGTCCCGTGCATGATAAGGACCGAGAAGCGCAGTGACAACACGGAACTGACTTCCCAGGAAACTGCACATCGGCGTTTTTTAAATTCAAAGCACAGAACGCTCAGCTGGATCAGGACACACCCCACCCACACTGGGGTCGGCGACCGTAGCCGAGTCACTGCAGTACCTTGAGACCCGAGCTCCAGAGATCCAGCACGTTTTCCACCTTCTGCAGGTTTTCCTCCGAAACAAGGAAGTCACCCACAACCACTTCCCGGGCTTCTGTGTGACTAGAAGTGGACCCTGGGGAGGAGGAGTCGCCCAGGAGATGTGAACTGAAAAAGTCCATGACTGGGTGAGATGCCTTCCGTGGCGACAGAGCTGGTGACGACCCTGGAAGAAAGGAGCGGTTGGGGACGACCCACGCTGGCAAGGAGTCAAACAGGAAGGCTCTACGGTTTCTGCTACCTACAGAGACTCAGAAAAGGTGCAGGAACTCCCAGTCAGCTGTGCCTTGGTCTGGCTGCTTTGATTTCAGTGTTGCCGGGATCAGGCTTGACTGGCACGAGAGGCCTCCCACGCCCTGCTTTGTGGCAGCGAATGACTGCCAGCCCCAGTAAGGATGCTCGTATAGCCCGAGCCCCCGGCGTCATCACCCACCCCATCGCAGCAGCGTCAGCAGAGCGCCTGCACTGCTCCGGAT
Source organism: Lepus europaeus (assembly GCF_033115175.1). Lineage (NCBI taxonomy): Eukaryota > Metazoa > Chordata > Mammalia > Lagomorpha > Leporidae > Lepus > Lepus europaeus. Next base: position 95,172,702 of record NC_084841.1, on the reverse strand, counting down.
CCACAGCGTCCCAGGGCTTACTCCACCATGCCTGGGAGGTTCAGTAGCCAGTAGTGTCAGAGCTCACACACAGCCATGGCTACCTCACAGCAGGCACTGGGGCACGCCTCACACGACTGCAGATCCACAGCACACGCAGAAAGCTCTAGTGAAGCGCTGTGTCAGATACTCCAAGGCAGCCTGTCCGTCTCTACCAGCAGGGGAGAGGCACACAGCGTGAGTTCACCTGTGCCTCTCGCCCCCTGCGCGTATGCAAGACTGCGTCTTCTGACAGTGCAAGGCGCCAAGGTCAGGACTTTATCACAGTTTCTGCTGCAGGCCCCTTCTCACGTGGTCCAGGTCCTGAAACCAAGATGGGGGCTTCCTCTCCTCACTGAAGGGATCCATCAAAGACTCTACCACAGACCTGTCACTCAAGGGCGCATCTCTCAAGAATTCCTTGCAAAAGGGAAAATCATTCCTTAATCTCTGCTCGGCACAAAAAGCCCAACACAGGCTGGGGCCGGCCACACCAGGAGACCCGCCCTGTACACATGTGTTCTGAGGACGGCTAGGGAACTGCGAGGGCATGGTGGACAGGTGCATGCATGCCCTTCCCTGGGCTTCACCAACCAGATCTGTACTCGCGAGAAAACAGAGCCTTGAGCTGGAGAGCTCAGAGGGCTACGGAGATGACCCTGCCAGGGCTTCATTCACAGGCGAGGAAGCTAATGGAGAGGCCTCCCCAGGATGGGGACCACATTCCATGACACGGCACTCTCACTACGCCAAGGAAAACGCCTCAGTCTGGTTCTGGTACACACTCAAACTTTACTTTCACCTTACTTAAAGGGCAGAGAGAAAGACCTTTCAGCCGCTGTTCACTCCTCAAATGAGCACAACAGCCAGGGCGGGGGCAGGCAGAAGCCAGGAGCCTGGAACGCACTCTGGTCCTGCCAGGTGGGTGGCGGAGACCCCTCACCCACTTGCTGCAGCAAATGCAACACCTGCGTCCACAGACCGCAAGGAACCACAGACCCCAGAGCCGTGACCCAGGAGCCTCTCCCCCTCTCACTGTCTGTAACTCTGCCTCTCAGATAAATAAGTCAATCTTAAAAAAAAAACAAAAACCCAACACTAAATGATAGAACAGGTGACGTGGAGGCAGGATGAAAATCATCACACTGGCGTGCAAATGCTGAGAGCCAGGAAACAGTGCTTTGCTGACACCCATTAAACCTGACAACGCTCGCCCTCTACCTTAGCACCTCCAAGAAAGGACGCCACAGGATCTGACGCTCTAACTTGTGTTAACTGCTCCATTTTAGAATCTTAGGATCGGAATCTTAAATATTATCACTTAAACTGGCAACACTGACATTTAAAAATCCTGTCAGTAAGTAGTAGTACACTGAAATCGTTCCTCTAACTGCATAGATAATATTCATTAAAGTGCCGTATGTTGTACATCAATGAAAGCAAGCCAAGGAAAAGCCATACCGTCTGTCTTTGAATGACCTGAAATATTTAAATCACTTCCTTTTCCAACTTCCATCCCAGTTTCTTTTATCACAGGGTTATTTCCTGCCAAAAAGAAAAGTATTTTTCAATTAAATGGAGCTACTCTTCATACACCCTGTTTCATGTTTTAAACTCAAGTCCCTTTTGGAAAAGGCTGAACACACAGACTATCTTATGGGAGGAAACAGCCGTGTCCTAAACCCCAGTGATGACTTGGAAACGCTGGAGAGCTGGGCGAGGAACACAGCCCTGAGCCGTGTCCCTGGGAACCGCGGAACAGCTGGAAGGAGACAAGCTTCCAGCGGCCCTAAGCAATTCCGATGTGCTTACTTGAGTTCACAGGAGAACGGGCAGGGACCCATGTGGAGGCCCCCTGTGTAATCAAATCACGACCAAGATCAGTGCCGGGGCGGGGGCACTAAGCCCCAGGTTCCTATCTCTGAGTACACTGGTTTTCCGAAGGCTCTGGTGCCACAAGCCCATATGCTATTCCAAGGCAGCTGGCCAGACTTGGCAGCAATGAAGCACCTGCGTCCAAGACCCCAGGGCCGTGACCCTGGGAGCCCAGCAGCCTCTGGCACTGGGCAGGCCATGAGCTTGGCAGCTGTGCCTCTGGTGTGACCACCGCCATCCCTCACAGAGAAGGCTGTCTGGGGCCTTGCACTTTATGACTTCGTCCTGCTTTCACCTCTCACCCACCCACCAGCCTACACCTGCTGGTGTCAGTGCTCAATCCTGCGGCTAACACGGCCCACAACTGGCTCCACCTGAATGAGGCCAACTCAGGCAGTGCTCCAAGCCCAGACAACCGAGCTGACAAAGTACCAGACGTGGTTCTGAGGGTCACTGAGGACCACCTTAATTCTGGGCATGGGCATCGAGTTTTCAAGATAATCCTGGCATCAAACCGGGAGCAGGAGCGGAGAAGCAACACATTGTGCTCAGAGACCGCACCTGTGGCAGTGCTGTGTTACCTCTACTTTTTCTTAAAGATTTATTTGAAAGGCAGAGTTACAGAGAGGGAAGACAGGAGAGAGTCGAAAGGAATGGGGGGCGGGGGGAAGAAAGAGAAGGAATGTTGCATCTGCTGGCTCACTCCTGAAGTGGCTACAACTGCCAGGTCTGGGCCAGGTGCAGGGGCCCAAACACTTGGACCATCTTCTGCTGCTTTCCCTGGCATATTAGCAGGGAGCTGGGTCAGAAGTGGAGCAGCTAGGACTTGAAATGGTGCCCATGTGGGATGCTGGTGTCACAGGTGGCAGCCCTAGTTCTACTACTTTTCATAAAATTAAGTTCAAATAAAAATTTGGGTGTCTTATCATCATCTCAGGACCAGGAGTAATACCGAAAAGTGAAAGGCTCCCTCGGTGACACTGACACACATCAATGATGGTGGATGGTGGAGAGGCGTCCTCCCGATCCTAAGGCAGCTTCACTATAAGCCCCATAGTGAACTCAGAGATATCTTAAAAGATATACACAACCTTGATGATGAAGAATGCTGCCAGCTGCAGCAGAAATTCTCGTATCAGGCGCCACTTCTGCCCGGGGGTGAGACGTCACAGCCGCACCGGAGTCGGCAGGTGGATTCATGATGGCGTAGCGCAGCAGCTCCTCGTACTCCTCCTGCGGGAGGCCAGCGGTCAGGGCCGCTCGCAGCACCCAGCAGCCCCGCGTCAACCTCAGCCCAGCAGCTGTCATCCCACTGCTGCTCCGAGTTTTACACCCGTGCTCCAGTTTGAAGGCGACAGAATTTGTTAGTGAACAGTGTTTATTCTTCAGGTCAGTGTAACTCAAGATGAGACAAGCTATTCAAAAGCCACAGGTTTTAAGTACTTATAAAGTATCACAATTTTTTGACAGTACATGGCCTAAACACATGGAGGCAGCATGGACACCGAGGCTGCACTGCCCCTGCCCTACTCACCTGCCCAGGACTGTCCAAGGCAGAGCCACTGACTCTGTGAGAGGCAAACCACGCAGCTCAAACTTACACCTAAACCTAAACAGTTGTCGTTTTGCTTAAATCTGCTTTTTATATTGTTAGTTTAAGTACAACTGTTTGAAAAAGCAGTACCTGTTATTGTGTGTGTGAAGGCTGCTAGGCTGCAGGACAACTGGACGTCAGGTGTAGCGTGGAAAGCCACAGCACGGAAATCCACATCCACTTCAAATCCTGTGTCCTGCTCATGAGCCTGGGAGGCAGCAGATGACAGCCCAAGTGCTTGGGCCCCTGCCATCCACGGAGGGGACCAGGATGGAGCTCCTAGCATCCCGGCTTTAGCCTGGCCCAGTGCCAGCTGTTACAGCCCTTTGAGAAGTGAATCCATGGATGGAAGATCTATCACTCTGCTTTCAAAAAACATCTTTTAAAAACACGTGCAAGATAGGGCAGGCACTGTGGTGTAGCAGGTAAAGCCGCTGCCTGCAGTACTGGCTTCTCATATGGGCACCGGTTTGAGTCCTGGCTGCTTCATTTCCAATCCAGCTCTCCACTATGGCCTGGGAATGTAGTAGAAGATGGCCCAAGTCCTGTGGCACCCATGTGGGAGACCCAGAAGCTCCTGGCTCCTGATCAGCTAAAGTCAGAGTTACAGAGAGAGAGGTAAAGGCAGAGAGAGAAGAGAGAGAAAGGTATTCCATCCGCTGGTCCACTCCCCAACTGGCCACAACGACCCGGGCTGGACCAGGCTGAAGCCAGGAGCCTCTTCCAGGTCTCCCACACGGTGCAGGGACCCAAAAGTTGGACCATCTGCTGCTTTCCCAGGTGCATTAGCAGGGAGCTGGATTGGAAGTGGAGGAGCCAGGACTCAAACCAGTGCCTGTATGGGATGCTGGTGTTGCAGGCTGGGGTTTAACATGCTGCGCCATAGCGCCGGCCCCCACTATTTTATTCTTAACATCACTTGTGGCACTGACATGGACAACATCCCCAGATAATGGTATTACAGGGAAGGGAGACAGGCTTCCAACTTGGTCCAGGAACCAGCACAGTGCCAAATTGATGGACTCCGAACTTTGCTGACATTGTAAGAAGGTGATCAATGACACAGATGATTTCTGACAGGTCTAGAAGATTCCTCCCCACCTCCCTCCACTTCACTCTGGGGATCTGGTCTTTGGATTTCAAGCTTTGTCTCTTAATGAGATGACAACTTGAGGCCTCACGAGTGTTCACATTTTGGTGTGAACGTATGGGCGGTTTTTGAATAACCTACACTAGAGTACGGGTGCAGGGACACAGCAGGGCGTGGGCGAGCTGCCACCACAGGGAAGGTGAGGAGCGGGCGGCTTTATCCTGGGAAACCTTCCCAGTTTCTACGTCTACAAATTCAATTCAAACAACACTGATTTCATAAAATGTTTTCCTAAAGCTTCTCAAATCACAGCGTCAGTCACTCTGCTTGGATGAGACACAAGGTCCAGCCTTTCGTCTCAGGTGATGTAGCTACCTATACGCCCTAGGGTAACCCGTTAGTATCTCACTTTAGGTCTGCTCTCGAGGACGGCACATCGGGAGTAAAAGAAGCGAAGTGCTCCAGGCGCACACGGTGTCTGTCTACCTGCGGCAGGAGTGTCCTAGCGACAGGGGCGGAGCCTCCCAGGTGAGAACTCAGGGGCCTGGGTTCTAGAACTCCGGCTGGGCTGGCAGTGCTGTAGTTTGCAGCACGAATCGATGCAGGTGTTCTTCCTTCCAGAAAAAGGTTCCTGAAATGCCCGCCTCCTCTCCGTGTGCGCTGACGCCGCACACAGGGTCTGAGGAGCTCTGCTTTCTGGAAACCGTGCACTGTGCCCTCCCAGTTTGGAAGTAACCCCAGGGCTTGGTATCACTGTAACCCCAGGGCTGCTTTGCGCGTGGAAGGAATAGCAGCGAATGCATCGCGGGTGTCCCTCACACTGTCCCGTCTGAAGTTACAGCAAACGGAGACACCGCTGCCTACCTGGAGGTCTGTGGAGACGGAGCTGCCCGCGTCCGAGTTGCTCTGCATAACCGGGAGTGAGCGTCTGTCCTCTTCCGATGACATCCTGCACCAGCGCTACAACACAGGCGGCCGCCTTCAGCTTCCCCTCGCGAGCGAACCCAAGGGAAAACGCTTCCCAGGTACGAAGTACAGTCTTCCCAGGGCACGTGAGCGCCCTTCCCGGGGCACGCCGAGGGCCTACAGCAAGCGTCAGGGACAGGAGGAGGGAGAGCCGGGTGTGCAGCGCGGCCGGGGAGACAGACGGACAGGTACCCAAAGATCAAAGGCCAGCAGGTGCGCACAGAGCGCTGGGGCAGAGAGCGCTGGGGACAGCACACCGTGAGCCTGCCCGGCGCCGTCCCTCCGGGGACTGCCTCTCGGGACTTGAGAAAGTGCTTTTAGCAACAAGGAAACGCGTTCCTTCAAGGCGACAGCTGCCTGTGTCCCTGGAGCTTGTCCGCCCCGGGAGCCAGCGGTGTAGACCACACCCTAAGGAGTCAGGGTGCGAGGCAGGGGCAGGAGCAGCCCCCCTTTGTGGCTGGGGTTGCAGGGGCGCGAGGAGGGGGCGGCCCGCGTGCAGACCGGGGGGCGGCGGGCAGGGAGGCCCTGGCGCGCGGGGCCCGACTCCAGCCCGCGCCGCGGACGGCTGCGCACTGGCTGGGGGTTAAAGCGGCCGCGGCCGCCGGGTCGCCGGAGTTACGGCGTCCCGCCGCCCTCGGGGACGCTCCAGACCCCGCGTCCGCGCCGTGTCCCCGGGCACGCAGACCGTCCGGCACCGCACACTCGGGAGACCCCGCGCCGGCGGTCAGGCTCGCGCGCACGTGGAGGAACAGCGTCCGCGGTCCGGGGCCAGGCCTCGCCGGCGAGCGCGGCCACAGCCGGACCCCTGGCCCCGGGCCCCGCGGGCCGCTCCCGCACACCAGGAGCGCAGCGCTCCGGGGTCTGCCCACCCGCCCCGAATCCGCGCCGCAGGCCCTGAGGCTCCGCCCGGCTCCGCCCCGGGGTCGCCCCGACCCGCCGCGCCGGCCGCGCACCCTCACCAGGCCCCGCCGCCGCCGCCCGTCCGCCGAGGACCCCAACGACGGCCGCGGCACCGGCCCCGCCCGGCAACCCGGCCCCTGATTGGCCTGGATGCGGGGCGGGGCGCCGCCGCGGGGAGAGGCCGGAAACGCGGGTGCACAGAGTCCCGCCCCCTGCACCGCCGTTCCGAGGGGCGGGGTTTCGGGGAGCCGGGCGGAACGCTCGGGGCGGGTCCGCACATGCTCAGTGATGGCCGCGGCGGGGCAGGGTCGGGCACAGTGGGCGGGATTTAATGAAGACCCGCCCAGGTCGGCCCTGCCCGCCTGGCCTCAGCGTCGGCTGCGGCTGCGCCATTACGAGGGGGCGGGGTCTCGGCTCAGGATGGGTGTGCGCATGCTCAGTACCAGTCGCGGCGCGGCAGGTGCGGCTCCGGGAGGCTGGGTCCCGGGAGCCCCGGCCTGCTCCCGGGCGCTCTGCGGTGCACCTGCGCGGGAGGCGAGCCCGGGGCGCCCGTGAACTAGGTGCTACGAGCAACAGCTTCTCGAAAGCGCGGTGCTAGGCCCCGGGCGCGGCCGTCGGCGCGGTGGTGGTTCCTACACGGGCCCGCGGTCCCCCGTGGAGAGGTCGCCGGCCTGGCCCTTCCGGGCGGTGCGGGGACCGCGCCGGCGGAGCGGGGTCTCCGCATCTCCGAGCCGCGGGGCCGCGGGCGTGCGCCGCGTGGGACGCCGGTGCGGAGATGGAGAGCCTGGAGGCGGCGGCCGGTCCTCTCCGGGGAGGGGGTGCTTGCGTCGGATCCCCGAGGTCCCCGACGGCCTGGTCGCCGGCGCCGACCGCGCCCGATCACTCGGGCCCCGCCGCGGGAGGCGAGCGCGCCGGCTGCAGCCTGGGGCCGCGGAAGAGGGCGGGCATCACGCACGAAGCTGCGGGACCGGGTGCGGGGAAGGAGGGAGCCGGCGGCGCGGGCCCTGCCCTCCCCGCCGCGCGCCGAGTACCTGGGGACAGGCGCTGCTGCCGTGGGCTCCGCAGGTGCGGGCGGGGCGGCCACGCAGGTCCCAGCGCTTCACGCCCTCCGTAGGAGCCGCGCAGCCGGGCCCGCGTCTGGGTGACCACAGAGCCGCGCTGGAGGGCCGCGCCCCCCCGGCAGGCCACAGCCCGCGCGCAGCCCCGACCCCCCCTGATGGTGTGCACCCTAGCAGGCAGCACGTGGGGCTCCACACCCGGTCCCTGCAGGCCTCGGGGGACCCAGGTTGAGTCCCCGGCTCTTGCTGTTGGGAGTGAGCCAGTGGGTAGGAGGGTGAGCTGTGTGGAAGGGGTGGTGCCCGGCTGCGCAGGACTTGCTCAGGGTTGAGGTTGTATCCAACTGTGCAGGCACCACGACGGGTAGCGGGGGCGATGGGGAGAAGATGGGACTGAGCTCCGTGGAGCTGGACTTGGGGACTCACAGGTGCGCTCCTGAGGTGCGGTAGGGCAGTGTCCACGCGAGCCGTGCCCCAGCCCGGGTCTGTGGCCTGAGGAGGCGGGCGCTGGTGGACGAGCAGACCGAGTGGACTCCACTCGGTCAGCGGATAGGACATCTGGAGCTTGGGGGAGAGGCAGGGGCCGGGCTGTCGGCTGGGAGCTCCCACCGGGATCCCCGGAGGGCTGCGAGGCTGCTGGCCCCAGCCCCTCTGCCCGGGTGTGGTGTCACGTGCTGCCCTGCAGGGTGTCTGCAGGCAGAAGCAGTGCTGTGTCAGTGGCCTGGCTTGCTCCAGCCCTCTGTGACAACCATGGCAACACCCTGAGGCTGGACCCCGGGATGCCAGTGCAGTGGAGCCAGGATGCCCTCCTGGATCAGCCTGCACCCATCTGACGCCCAGACAGGTGTGGGGGCCAGCCGAGGACAGCAGGGATGCCCGGCCGCCAGCCTGCCCAGCTGCACCGCCTTAGTATTGATTGCTCAAAGCCACCCTGTCTCAGGCCGGACTAACTGTGGCATAAGATAATGCACAGATAACACTTTATTTTTTAAAGATTTATTTTATTTGAGAGGCAGAGTTTCAGAGAGAGAAAGAGAGGCAGAGATCTTCCATTTGCTGGTTTACTCCCAGATGGCCGCAATGGCCACAGCTGGGCCGATCCAGAGCCAGGAGCTTCTTCCAAGTCTCCCACGTGGGTGCAGAGACACAGGCACTTGGGCATTTGTCTACTGCCTTCCCAGGCACGTTAGCAGGGAGCTGGATTGGAAGTGGAGCAGCTGGGACTCGAACCAGTGGCCATATAGGATGTTGGCACTGTGCCCACTACACCACAGTGCTGGCCCCAATAAATGCATTCCATTTTTCTACAAACTTTTGGAAGTACCTTCATATTGTGTATTTAAAGTATAAGTAGTATTTTGTAGAATGTTTGCCTTTTAGCATTTTTAATAATAAGAAAAAAAGCAAATACACAAAACCAGATCACTCAAAGGTTATTTACATTTCAGAAACACGCCAGAGGAAAACAAGAAAATCAGATTTTTACATTTCTCCTCATGTGTTATCTTTTTCATTAAAATACAGAAGACAAAGGATCCTAATAGTATGTAAAACAAGTCCTATCATATACCTTCGACTCTGTTCATATAAAAAGTTTTAAACATTATTGGTAGAATTTTATATATTTTGCTTGGCTGGCGTTGTGGCGCAGTTGGTTAAGCCGTCACTTGCAAGGCTGGCATCGCACACTGGAGCACCAGTTTGAGTCCTGGCTGCTCCGTTTCTGACCCAGCTCCCAGCTAATGTGCCTGAGAAGGCAGTGGAGGGTGGCCTGAGCGCTGGGGCCGGTGCACCCACGTGGGAGACCCCTGACTTGGGCCATTGTGGCCATCTGGGGAGTGAACCAGCTGGTGAGAGGTCTCTGTCTCTGTCTCTCTGGAACTCTGCCTTTCAGATAAGTGAAATAAATCTTGAAGGAAAAGAAAAAGCACATAGCATTTTGGGTTGGTCGTTGCTCAGCTGGTTGATTTTATTTTCCCGAGGTACGAGGGTGTGAACAGCCCATCTGAGCTGCTGTCACAGTGATTGTAAGCTGGGTGCTTCGTGTCTCCCAGACCTGGAGGCCGAGTCCCAGCCAGCACCTCTGGGCCGTGTCCTTGCTGCTTCTCCTGGGGACACTGCCCCTCCCCTGCCACGACCTCACCTCTCTCCCGGGGACACAGCCACTGCCCCTGCGCACGTCCTCATCTCTCTCCCGGGGATACTGCCCCTCCCCTGCCACGACCTCACCTCTCTCCCGGGGACACTGCCCCTGCCCCTGACCTCACCTCTCTCCTGAGGACACTGCCCCTGCCCCTGACCTCACCTTTCTCCCCGGGACACAGCCCCTGCCACGACCTCACCTCTCTCCCCGGGACACAGCCACTGCCCCTGCTCACATCCTCACCTCTCTCCCAAGGACACTGCCCCTGCCCCTGACCTCACCTCTCTCCTGGGGACACTGCCCCTCCCCTGCCACGTCCTCATCTCTCTCCCAAGGACACTGCCCCTGCCCCTGACCTCACCTCTCTCCTGAGGACACTGCCCCTGCCCCTGCCCCTGACCTCACCTTTCTCCCCGGGACACAGCCCCTGCCACGACCTCACCTCTCTCCCCGGGACACAGCCACTGCCCCTGCTCACATCCTCACCTCTCTCCCGGGGACACAGCCACTGCCCCTGCTCACATCCTCACCTCTCTCCCGGGGACACTGCCACTGCCCCTGACCTCACCTCTCTCCTGAGGACACTGCCCCTGCCCCTGACCTCACCTTCCTCCCAGGGACACAGCCCCTGCTCATGTCCTCACCTCTCTCCTGGGGACACAGCCCCTGCCCCTGACCTCACCTTTCTCCCAGGGACACAGCCCCTGCTCATGTCCTCACCTCTCTCCCGGGGACACAGCCCCTGCCCCTGACCTCACCTTTCTCCCAGGGACACAGCCCCTGCTCATGTCCTCACCTCTCTCCCGGGGACACAGCCCCTGCCCCTGACCTCACCTTTCTCCCAGGGACACAGCCCCTGCTCATGTCCTCACCTCTCTCCCGGGGACACAGCCCCTGCCCCTGACCTCACCTTTCTCCCAGGGACACAGCCCCTACTCATGTCCTCACCTCTCTCCTGGGGACACAGCCCCTGCCACGACCTCACCTCTCTCCCGATGTTATGGGATGCACAGAGTAGAAGCACAGTAAGACTCTGAGGTCAAATTAGGAGTCTTTATTAGCCAGCTGGCGACTGCCCTCTCCCACAGCAGGTCTGGAGAAGGCAGCCCCGAGTTGCTGTGGTGGCGGGGGCGGGGGGTTTAAAGGCAGAAACATCTTGGTGGCCTTGGCCATTATCAAGCAAGCAGGCAAGCAGAAGTACAAAGCCAGAAATGTGCCAGTTGCAGCCAGAGGAGCAGACTGGTATCTGTAACTTGTTTCTCTCAAAGGAACACTCCCTGCTCTGAAGCAACGAAGCAAGATAACCTATAACCATGCAGGCCGGCCATGTCCCATGAAAAAAACCTTAAACTTAAGCACCCTGTCACACCGAGGGCACCGCTCCTGTCCATGTTCTTTCTGCCTCTCAGTGCACCAGTTGGTTTGAGAAGGTGCCACCCTCCTGCCCCAGTCTCCCTGAAGGCCCAGCTCCTAGTGCTGTCACCTTGAGCATAGGATGTGCAATGGGGTGGGGGCACAGGCACCAGACCACAGCACTGTGTTCAAAGAGTGGTGCAGTAAAACCCAAGAGCTGCTGGCTCTTTCTAAAGTTTATGCACAAACCCTGCAGAATTCTAAGAAACACACACCAGGAACATACTCTGAAGTAAGGTTGCAAGATGCCGTCGCAGCCCTGTCCCGACTGTAACTAAGCTGATCACAGCACAGCTGAAATGGGGCCAGAACACATGCAGTACGACAGCAAGGCTTTTGCCAGGAGGAACGCAGAGGGTGGCGTCGATCTGGGTTGCTGAGGATCAACAGTCAGATGGAGCATTTTTTTTTTTTTTTGACAGGCAGAGTGGACAGTGAGAGAGAGAGAGACAGAGAGAAAGGTCTTCCTTTGTTGTTGGTTCACCCTCCAATGGCCACTGTGGCTGGCGCGCTACAGCCGGCGCACCACACTGATCTGAAGCCAGGAGCCAGGTGCTTCTCCTTGTCTCCCATGGGGTGCAGGGCCCAAGCACTTGGGCCATCCCTCACTGCACTCCCGGCCACAGCAGAGAGCTGGCCTGGAAGAGGGGCACCTGGGACAGAATCTGGTGCCCCGACCGGGACTAGAACCTGGTGTGCCGGTGCCGCAGGCGGAGGATTAGCATATTGAGCCACGGCGCCGGCCAGATGGAGCATTTTTCAAAAAGGTTGAAAGTGAACAGCCATTCACGCATGGCATCCGAGTTCATAAGCCATACTGATGTAGTATGAATTATGTGATAATGATAATTAAATCGTGAAACTTCATAATGCTATCTTAATAAACCCATAGAATCTGAGTTTTGTCTTTTTAAAATTATTTATATTTATTTGAAAGGCAGAGGGACAGAACTCCCACCCATTAATTAACATTAATTAATTAATGGAGTTAATTAATTAACTGCAAATACCCACAACAGCCAGGACTTGGCCAGGCCCCAGCCAGGAGCCTGAACTCAATCCAGGTCTCCCACACGTGTCAGGCGTGGCATCAGCTACTGTCTTCCAGCGTGCACAGTAGCTGGAAGCTGAGCTGGGATTGGAACCCAGGCACTTCCACAGAAGATGCAGGGGTCCCAAGCAGTGTTTAACTGCCGTGCCAAACGCCCGCTCTCGTTTTTCTTTCCATTTGAGGCAAAAAGGACTTGAGGAAGACTTGCTGGCTAAGTAACTACCATTCAAGAACTCATTTTCAAGGAAAGCACAGTTTAGTTGTTAGCACTGCTAAATAAACATTTTCTACTAGTAAGATTCGGAGTGACTGTGACAACTACGTTTTCTCTTGTGTACCTTGCAGATAATAAAGTAAGACACACGTCAAGTAGGACTGGTGCTGCATCCAGAGCTTCTCGTTTGTGACTGTTGTTCCTGGCGGGGTCAGGCTCTCTGAGCTCCTGTGCCCTCGGCAAGGCCCGCCCCCCAGAGCCACACTTGCCTGTGGTTGGTCGGTCGTGATCCCCTGGGGCTCCTCTCCCTGGTGTGTGCTGTGCAGTTTGCTCATCACTCGGTCGGGGGTTCCTGCTGGCCTGATCATGGTGTGCGCTCGGCCTGGGTGGGGACGGTGCCTCCTCCACTTCTGGGTTCCCTGTGGCCCCACACAGACCTTGGGGAGCCCTCGGTCACTGCTGGATGCCGCTGGCTCCCCCTCGTCTGAGCAGGCTGTGTTTGACTCCCTGACCCCGGCAGCTTCCACAAGCAGGGAGTTTGTCCCAGCCACACCAGGTGGCAGTGTGACCCACGCCTGCAGGCCTCCGAGGCTGGGGTGATTCTGCAAAGACCGTGCACAGCGAGGGAGCAATGGACTTAATGTTGTGTATTCAGTCGGGGATTTAAACAGTCAGGCAGCTGCTGCTGACAGAGAAGCGGAAAAACAAGTCTTACTCCCGCGCTGTCGATAGATGCCCAGGCCTGAGCGTGTGTCCCTCGGGGGTCGGGAGTGGCGTGGGCAGTGATCACACTGTCCCACCTACCAGAAGTCAAGATGAACCTGGTTGTCAACACGCTGTGTTGGGAGTTATGAAGGCTGAGTTTTGGTGTAGCTGAAGGATTTGTGCCGAATACTTCTCATCCATGTCACAGTAAACTCCCATAGCGTTAAAGCTGCGATTCCAGTTGAGGGCCTGTGCATGGAGTACCGAGGGACAATGGCGTTGGTGGCGTCCCTGGCAGGTCACTCCCAGCTCCGAGCCGCGCTCTGAGTGTGGGTCGGGAGCAGGGCAGGAATCCATCCTCCAGGGCCTGCTGTGGACACTTCCGGCCGCCCCGTACCCTTAACGCTGCCTCGTGTCTGGGATGTGCCCACAGCTCGGCGGGGGCGGGAAACTCGCTTTCCCAGCTTCCCTTGCAGCAGGCGCTGGATCTCCCAACTCAGTGCACCTGGGAGTGAGCAAGCTGCCCCCCGGCAGGCAGGCGTGGCAGCAGAGGGGCCGGGGCTCCTCGGCAGCACCCCTTCCGGCGTCCCTGGCCGCTGGACCTGGGCGTCCCCAGGAGAGCTGGCAGCGTTTGTGCGGACCTGGAAGCAGCGGCTCCTGGGAGTGCTGGCTCTGGTTCCTGGCCGCTCACAGCGGCCATACCAGCTCTGCAGCCCCTCGGGGCCCTGAGCTCCCGCTTCGCTTTCCCGTAAGCCGCTCAGGGTCAAGGTAGGTTCTCTCGCTGACCTCTTAAAACCTGCTGGAGCCGGATAAGAGGATTTGTTGTTCTTTTTCTAGATACCAGTGAGGAAGGAAGGGTGTGAGGTGCTTCAGGAAGTTCATGGAAAGTAGAACTAAAAGAATTTACTTTGGCCAGAAAATTTTAAAATCCATGCATAGTTTTGTTGTTGTTGCCTTTCTTTCTTTCTTTCTTCCTTTCTTATTTTATTTATTTAAGAGGTAGAGTTAGAGAGAGAGACAGAGAGAGGTCTTCCACTCCCAAATGGCTGCAACGGCCAGAGCTGGGCCAATCTGAAGCCAGGAGCTTCCTCCAGGTCTCCCATGCTAGTGCAGGGGCCAAAGCACTTGGGCCGTTTTCCCAGACAATAAGCAGAAAGAGGAGCAGCTGGGACTTGAACCAGCACCCACAGGGGATGCTGGCCCCACAGGCAGAGGCTTAACCGGCTATACCACAGTGCCAGCCAGGGGCCATGTTGTTGGGGACAGGGTGAGAAAGGGAGGAGGTGGCTGGCGGGAGGGAGTGGCGTCACAGGAGTTGACATTGTTCATCACTTTAATGAACTCTTGCTTTGGGTAATTGAAGGTACAATCCATTTGAGTATGTCGGTCAGACTTTGGACAGAAACCTACAGCTGTTGATGGCCGTCCACGGGCCTCAGCGCCCCCTCCCAGGCCTGCTTCTGAACCACCACCGCTTCCGGGGGCGGGGGCGGGGGCGGGGCAGGAGTGGTTCCGGCCAGAGCGAGGGCGCCCATCTCACACCGGTCACTGCTGCCCAGCGTGGCTGAGGTGTCCCCTCCCTGTGGGTGGGGCATGGTGCTCTTCGCAGTCTGGGTGATTAATGCTCAAATACTTCTCACCTTGTGGACTACGTTCCGTTCTCTTGGGAAAACGCCCAAGGTGGACAGATGCCGCGTGGTAGCTGTCTGTGCGTGTCTGCGGGCGCTTGGCCCTGTGTTTCCTGCCTCCCCGGCCCCCTGAGCCACTGCGGGCACCTTCTGGCCACCTTCTGGCCGCAGAGGCGTGCAGGACTGTGCTCGCCGCGGGAGCTGAGGGAGAGCGCCCAGGAGGTAATTGAGACAGGGCTGCCCGGGAGGGAGGGCCCCGGGGAGGGTTTTCCGGGGACCAGGAGCTCACAGGTGCTGAGGTCAGAGGGCATGGGCGCTCAGGGTGGTGCGGCCATGGACAGGAGCTCGCGCCTTCAAGGCCCGTCTGCGCCTGTCAGCGGCGCCCTTTCCCGCCCTGTGTGGCTCATTCCAGGCATCTTGGGAGGCATAGGTCGGAGGTCACCTCGGAGCTCTGTCTCTGGTGGGTGTGGGGTCCCGGCGGGGGGCGTGCACCCTGGGGGTTTGTTACAGCGTGGCCGCGGGGAGGTCGGCGGGCGCTCCGGCCTGTGGAGGGGGGCCTCACCCCTGCTGCCGTTCACTGAGACTCAGCGGGGTCTCTGTGGAGTGAGGACCCCGCGGGGCCGGGCAGGTGGTCAGCCTCAGGACGTAGAGGTGCGGATGGGTGTGGCTGGCCGGCCGCACGGGGCGGGGTTCGCGGTCTTTTCTGCCTCTGAGACAGGCAGTGTGGCAGGTGGAGGACTCCGGTGGAGACGCGGGCGCTGCGGGTGGTGGGAGGTGCGCTCCGGGCTGGCCCGGGCCCACTGTGCTGGAGGCAGCGCCCTCGGCCCTGGAGCTGGGTGGTCACTTCTGTCGCGGCTGTTAAGTGGTCTCTCCTGACTCGGAGCCAAACGCTGACTTTGTCCTTGCGTTTGTGGTCCGCCGTCTTCTGTCAGCGTGAATTCCTTTCTTACTGGTTTCCTAAGGTCAGCCTAGTGCACCCCACAAGTCAGGCAGCTCTTGGACTTAGTAAGGACTCTGAAAACAGGGCAAGCAGGGCCCATTGTAAGACTGGAAATGTCTTCGTGAGGCCTTGCACGGGTGTGGGCGGTGGGGGATCTGCCTCTCCTGTGGAGGGAGACCGTCTCTGTGCCTGCGTCTGTTTCCTAAGATCCATCTGCCACCGATGTATTTGGCCTGGGTGTGCATGTGTGTGCACAGTGTACATGTGTGTGCACAGTGTGTGCGTGTGCACAGTGTACCTGTGTGCACGTGTGTGCGTGTGCACAGTGTACATGTGTGTGCACAGTGTGTCTGTGCACAGCGTACATGTGTGTGCACAGTGTGCCTGTGTGCACGTGTGTGCATGTGCACAGTGTACATGTGTGTGCACAGTGTACATGTGTGTGCACAGTGTGTCTGTGCACAGTGTACATGTGTGTGCACAGTGTGCCTGTGTGCACGTGTGTGCATGTGCACAGTGTGCCTGTGTGTGCACAGTGTGCCTGTGTGTGTACAGTGTGCCTGTGTGCACAGTGTACATGTGTGTGCACTGTGTACATGTGTGTGCACAGTGTGCCTGTGTGTGTGTGCTCAGTGTGCCTGTGTGTGCACAGTGTGCCTGTGTGCACGTGTGTGCACACTTATGGGTGTCTGAGTCTCAGCGTCTCCATGGTTTCCATATGATCAGACATTTTTGAGAGACTTATTCACTAAGTCTTTGAACGCAGTGAGAACTGGTTTAACTCCGGCTCACAGGGTTCTCTTGAGGCTGGAATGCAGGTGAAATCTGCAGTGCTCGAGGGTGACAAGGCCTGGCGTTTACTTGTGCTGCAGGAAACTGGTCCTGGCCTCGATTCCAGACAGGCTCGGGGAAGCTGGCGAGCGAGGGTGTCTCAGAACGTTCACGGAGAAGGGGATCACAGAAGAGCTTATTTGGGTTCCAAAAATGAGAAACCCACGTGCAGTTTTTCCACACCGTGCGTTTCCCGCACGTGGTGTTTTGGGACTTTAACTTCCTGCAGGGCTGAGGGCTAGGGTCTGAGGTGAAGCCGGCAGGGAACCACCGAGTGTAGCGGGAGGTGTGCTGCACTGTGAGGCGGGTGACCCCCGAGACCACTGGGACCAGAACGCTGTGCGCTGTCCCTGGCCTGGGGGCCCTTTTGGGACCACGCTCGCCAGCCTCCCCCACCCCAAACTCTGCAGGCACCTGAGCAAGGCTCTGGCTGCTGCAGTCACAGGCAGGCCTGCCATCGTGAGACTCAGCACCTGATGAATCCCAAAGCCTCTGGCCCAGGCCAGAGCTCGCTACGGTGTCTCTAGACCTGCCTCCGTGTCTGTGGGACAGACTCGTCGTGGTGAGCATCACTG
Organism: Lepus europaeus; assembly: GCF_033115175.1. Lineage (NCBI taxonomy): Eukaryota > Metazoa > Chordata > Mammalia > Lagomorpha > Leporidae > Lepus > Lepus europaeus. Next base: position 95,155,704 of record NC_084841.1, on the reverse strand, counting down.
CCGGCCTCCTGCAGGCCTGGCCTGACCCCCGACTGAGGCCCAGGGGTGGCTCAGCCCGTGCCAGCGTCGGTGGCCAGGGAACTGCCTGTCACCCTCCCTCCACCTTGGGCACATAGCCAGGAACCACACAGTTGTGTCTTGTGACTCAGCGCCAGGCTGGCAGAATCCATCACTGGGCAGCTTCTCACAGGCCTAGGGATGGAGGCTCTGGATTGGCCCCTGTGCCAAGTGGGGTCCCATGGCCCTAGAAGATGGAGCCCAGCTGGTGGCAGTAACCTTGGGCTGCGAGAGCACACAGCACAGAGAAGCAGGGGGCTTGAGCTGCACTTGAGCTGTGCTGGCCCTGGTGGGCCCTGGGCTCTGGTGTGGCCCAGCATGGCAGCCCTGGTGGCCATGGGGCTGAATGTCGTGGCTTCTCCCAGCTCAAGAGGAGGCTTTCGGGGACAGACTACAGTTGTTTTACAAAATGTTTCTTTATTTTCAAAGTCAGAGTTACAGAGCGAGATAGAGGTCTTCCATGTGCTGGTTTACTCCCCAGATGATCACAATGGCCGGGGCTGGGCCAGGCTGAAACCAGGAGCCAGGAGCTTCAATTGAGGGAGGGACCTGGATGCCGTGTGCCTTCGGGAGATGATGTTAGAAGCCGTGAGCCTGGATAAGTCCACCGAGGGCAGGGGTCCAGATCAGGAGGGAAGCGGAGCAAGAGCTGAGCTGTGGGGTACCCCCTGCCAGCCAGCAGAGGGAGTGGGGTGCACTCTTAGAGCACAACTCCCAGGGGCTGCTTTCCATTTTCTGAAAACTCTGCTGTGCGTGTCCATGTGTGTACTCTGATGCACATGTACACATGTGTACAAGGCATGTGTGCAATGTGTATATACATGTACATGCATGTGTGCATATATGTGTGTGCATGGCCATGTTTGTGTGCAATGTGTACACACGTGTACAAGGCATGTGTGCAATGTGCATATAAGTGTACATGCATGTGTGCATATATGTGTGTGCATGGCCATGCTTATGTGCATGCATGTGTAATGTGTATATACGTGTACAAGGCATGTATGTAATGTGTATATACATGTACAAGGCATGTGTGCAATGTGTATATGCGTGTACACACATGTGTGCATATATGTGTGTGTGCATGTCCCTGTGTGGGCTGGACAGAGCTCTGGGACTTGCAGTAGGTGGATTTGCTGGTAGAGTTGAACCTCTTTCGGGTATTGTGAGCGTCTTTCTCCTTTCCTCCCGTGCAGTGCCGATTCCAGTCAGATTTTACGGGGTGCCCGCTGGATGCCCCCCTCCCCTCATCCCTTCAGCCCTGCTTCCTGGCTTTACAAACTGTTCTTCTTCGATGCCTGCTCCCACTCGGGCTCGTCTCGGTGCCTTGGGGGAACACAATGCCCTTCAGTGCGTTGAAGCGGCTGGATCGTCTGCTGTGAGGCTCCTCTCCCTAGGAGGGAAATGAAGGCAGTCTGATTCACATTAGGGGGTTCTCATTCTCCTCTCAGCCCCTGGAGACCATGCTTGCTCGCGGTACTGGTCGTGCCCGGTCCGTGTCCGCCCGAGGCTCTGCTGTCTCTAACTGAGGTTTGCCTCGGGTCATTGCTGCCACGCAGCAGGCGCCTGCTTAGCTGACTTTTGCCCCAAGACCTGGCAGTCACTGCCGTCGCTGCTCCTTTTGGAGGGAGTCCGTGACACCCCACACCCAGTTAGGGAGCAAATCAGTGATTGGAGCTTCTGTCCCAAGAAGCTGGGCCAAGAACAGCAGGTTAAATCCAAGATTGGAACAGAAACCACACAGATCGAGTCAGAATTGATGAAATACAGAGCAAATATCATGGAAAGGATCAACAGAAACGGAAGGAGGGACGCAGACGACAGAGTGGCTGTAGGTGACCGTTTATGACCTGAAGACGCCGTGATTGACTATGGATGAGGTCCTTTAAAGTTGAGTCCAATGAATCAAAAAATCATTTCATGATAAAATACAGCATGAAACAAATGTCTATTTCTGGTATAAACAGAACTATGAGGGATCTTTTTATTAGTCACTGATTCATATTCTGTGTCCATGTTTTTGCTATGATATTCGCCTATTAAAATTGGTATATGGGTTGCTGGTGCTGTGGTGCAGTGGGTTAAAGCTGTGGCCTGAAGCGCTGGCATTCCATATGGAGGCTGGTTCGAGTCCTGGCTGCTCCAGTTACAATCCAGCTCCCTGCTAATGTGCCTGGGAAAGCAGCAGAAGATGGCCCAAGTCCTTGGGCCCCTGCACCCATGTAGGAGACAAGGAAGAAGTTCCTGGCTCCTGGCTTCAGATCGGCTCAGCTCTGGCCGTTGTACCCATTTGGGCAGTGAATCAGCAGATGGAAGAAAGACCTCTCTCTGACTGTGTCTTTCAAATAAATAAAATAAATCGTAGAAGCCCAGTTTTGAATATCGACATACGTTATCTCCAAGGTCAGGTGAGTAACATCACAGGTCTGCTGGAACGGTGAACCGGGATGAGAATGCCGGGCCAGTTCCTGGCACGCAGGGCTTGCTTGTAGACTGACACAGCAAAGACCCCCGCTCTGCTGCCTGTGCCAGATGGCGGCTCTCATCTTATGCATGGCATCTGGGCTCTCTCTATGGGGGTCTCTCCTTTTAGGGGCGTATTTAACTCCTTCAGAGCAATTCTGTAGTGTTCTTCCTATCAACCATACACTTTTTAGGTTTATTCATTAATATTTTAGGATTTTTGGTAAAGTTGTTATTTTACATAAAGTCGATTTTCTCCCATTTCATCTTTTTGGTCACTGACTACACGGGCAAGACTAGATAATGTAATTTAACTTGTATCTGGCTACCATGCTGTCTTTCAAACATTAATTTAAAAGGCCTTGGGGCTGGCACTGTGGTGTAGTAAGTTAAACCTCCACCTGTAGCCCCGGCATCCCATATGGTGCTGGTTCTAGTACTGGCTGCTCCTCTTCCCATCTAGTTCTCTGCTATGGCCTGGGAAAGCAAGAGAGGATGGCCCAAGCGGTTGGACCCCTCGCCCACATGGGAGACCCGGAAGAAGCTCCTGGCTCCTGGCTTCATTTTGGCTCAGCTCTGGCCATTGCAGCTGTTGGGGAATGAACCAGTGGATGGAAGACCTCTGTCTCAGTCTCTGCCTCCCTCTGTCTGTAACTCTGCCTCTCGGATAAATAAATAAATATTTAAAAACAAAAGACGTTCGGGGGCAGGCACTGTGGCACAGCAGGTGGGGCTGCTGCCTGAGCTGTCGGCATTCCCTATGAATGCTGGTTCACGTCCTGGCTGCTCCACTTCTGATCCAGCTCCCTGCTACTGCACCTTGGGAAGGGAGAGCTTGATGGCCTGAGTGTTTGGGCCCCTGCCACCCATGTGAGAGGCCCTGATGGAGTTCCTGGCTCCTGGCTTACAGCCTGGCCCAGCCCTGACCTCTGCAGCCGTTTGGGGAGCAAACCAGTGGATGGAAGATCTCTCTCTCTGTCTCTCCCTCGCTGGGTGCATGAGGGCGGCAGCTCGAGGTGTGGAGCCGGGCAGAGGGCGTCATGGTGGGCAGGGAGCCACGGCCTCTGCCTGCTTGCCCGCTGGCTGTTCCTGTGGGGCACATCCTGCACTGAAGTTTTAATCATGAAAAGAAGAAGCAGCTGTTACTCAGACACCTGCTCTTTGTTTGAGAAAAGATTTATCTTATTTGAAAGCAGAGTGGCAGAGACAGGGAGAGAGGAAGAGAGAGGATGGAGAGAGACAGGCACAGAGAGAGGTCTCCATTCACTGGCTCACTCCCCAAATGGTTGCAATGGTCAAGGCTGGGCCAGGCTGAAACCAGGAGCCTGGACCTCCATCCTGGTCTCCCCTATGGGTGCAAGGACCTGAGCACGTGGGCCATTTTCTGCTGCTTTCCCAGGCGCATTGGCAGGGAGCTGGATCGGAAGTGGAGCAGCTGGGAATTGAGCCAGCACTCTGCTATGATGTCCCAGTGTTGGGGGCTGTGGCTTCACCCGCTGTGCCACATGGGCCCCACGCCTTCCCCTTTGAATATTTTCAAAGCTAAGATACGCTCCGCGAATACCCCGAGTACTGTGTGTATTCTGTTACATATATCTCTGTTAACATACCTTGCCTTTTGAGCCCTTCTGTGCAGTTAAAGGGTAAGTGGGCAGGGCTGAGCCCAGGTGTCTGCCAGCAGGAGACAATCAGAAAACAGGAGAGGAGGAGCTCCTGGCGTCTGCAGCAACACCTGGGTCTGGGGGAATCCCGTGCAGGAAGAAGCAGGCCCGGAGAGACAGGCGTGGTCTCCCCGCGTGTGCAAACTTGAGAAGCTGAGTTCACGGGTGTGGGCTGTGGGGCCCTGGCCTGAAGGGGCAGCTGAGTGGGCAGGCAGCGGCGTTCATCTTGGGGTTTGTTGGGGGCTCGGAGAGAGGCCTGCAGGGTTTCTAACATGAACACCGGCAGACGCCCAGCGCAAGGGAGGTGCTGACCACCTGACTGTATCGCTGTGCACTGGACAGGGGGCTGATCTCACCATGCCACAGACACAGGCCACCAAAAAGAACAGGAGTTTTTACCTGAAACTGTCGGTGCACGGACCAGGCTGTGACTGTCCCACTGCCCTGCTGCCTGTGCCCTGGGGGTCAGGGCATGGGGCTTCTTTGCAGGACCGGAAGTGGATGCACAGGGCCTCCGGGCTCTGCTCAGGGAAAGCCCGCCCTGTCTCGAGCTGGCCAGCCCTGGGACATGCAGCCCGTCGGGCGAACGCGCCTCCTCCCCCGTGTGTGTCCCTCTGCCTCTGAGTACCCCAGTCCTGGCGGTGACCCTCTGCACGGGTGGTGCTGACCCTCTGCACGGGTGGTGCTGACCCTCTTCACGGGTGGTGCTGTGCAGGGCCCGGCTCACCCACGGCGCTCAGCCCAGCTCTTGCGACTTCCATGAGAAGCGTTGGAGCCCCAGCACGGGAGACAGAGCCAGTGGGAGCCCTTGCATGGGAGGTGCAAACGTGGAGAAAGAAAATGAGTGAGGGGAGCCTTCTGTTTGGCTTTTTATTTCCTCCTCGGGAAAAAGCCTGTTTTGATGGGCGGCGTCATCCACGGCTGATGGCTCCCGGGCCGGTCTGCAGTGGCACTGTCCTGGCGTGTGTGTGGGTTCTGTTGGTGCAGGCTAGGCTGGGGGGGGGGCAGGGCTCACCTTCGTGGGAGGACAAGTGTCACCAGATGCTGAGCATTTAGGGTCACAATCTTCCCCAAACGCCCCAGCCAGGGGCCGGAGGGCACCGTCCCCGTCACGGGGTGTCAGCGGTGTGGGCGGATTCTGTTCATTAAGAACCCACTGAAGCTGAGCATGGCCTGAAGAACTGAGCACAAGTGGCCTTTGTGCTTGATGAGAATTCCTGCTGGGGACACGGGCAAAGGCAGTGCACCCGAGGCCGCCGGCAGCTGCGGCGTGGAAGGCGGCGCATTCCCCTCTGGGCTGCCTCCCTGCCCTGCACACGCACACAGGGAGATTGTAGAGCTCGCAGCCAGCGAGTCAGAACTCAAGCCCAGGATTTCTCTTTTGCCTCCAAACACTGAAATCAGTTGATTTGCTAAAGCAGTAATAATTGCATTCATGGGAGGCAAGAACTGTAGTATCGCTGAGACGAGGAAAACCCAATTTGCGGCATGAGCGGCAGGCAGTTGGAACAAAACGTGTTGGTGATTTTGAAGCCGTCTGTGTGTGTGCAATGAGGAGAAGCGCACGGGGACAGCAGCTCCCCCGGGACCGGCCCTGCGCGGGAGCCGCTCCCCGCCCTGCAGCCCTGGGTCACGGGGAGCTGTGCAGGCGTGGTGCAGCCTGCTGCCTGGTGCACTCGCGGCGCTTCTGCATTCAGCTCACGCAGCCTCCCTGGAGCCGCCAGGAGTTCAAGCTGTTCCACAGCCATCATCAGGATCCATTACGCTCTGTTCCCTGCAGCTTTTGTTCCCAGCTGCCTGTGACGCTGTAATTGAGAAAGAAAATCGAAAACACAGGCTGACTCTGAGGTTGGCTGCCCAAAGCAATATTGAACGTACTGCCCAAAATCTGGCATGAGCAATCCAGGGCAAAGTGACATTTCAGTGGGGGAACCTCAAATCAGCGGTTCTTTTATGTTAAAATAAGTCCCGTAGGGGAAAAATGCTTGCTGAAGGCTGGGATGGATTTACGTGTGGAAAACAGAAAATTCAAACCAGCAATTTAAGCCCTAAAGGTTTACTGTAAAATCACTACCCATCACTGAAGCAAACGAGCTTCCTGAAAACCAATCGTTATAATGGTTTATTTTAGAAACTTTGTCAATAATTTGTACAGGTATTGATTCTACATCTAGAAAACAATATAAGACGTGAGGTATGGTGATCTACATGTGCAGTGTGAGATGTTATGTGTGGTGATCCAGGTGTGCAGTGTGAGGTGTGACGTGTGGTGATCTATGTGTGCAGTGTGAGATGTGACGTGTGGTATCCAGGTGTGAAGTGTGAGATGTGATGTGTGGTATCCAGGTGTGTAGTGTGAGATGTGACATGTGGTATCCAGGTGTGCAGTGTGAGGTGTGACATGTGATCTAGATGTGCAGTGTGAGATGTGTGGTATCCAGGTGTGAAGTGTGAGATGTGATATGTGGTATCCAGGTGTGCAATGTGAGATGTGATGTGTGGTATCCAGGTGTGCAGTGTGAGATGTGATGTGTGGTATCCAGGTGTGTAGTGTGAGGTGTGATGTGTGGTGATCCAGGTGTGCAGTGTGAGATGTGACGTGTGGTGATCCAGGTGTATAGTGTGAGATGTGACGTGTGGTATCCAGGTGTATAGTGTGAGGTGTGACGTGTGGTGATCCAGGTGTGTAGTGTGAGATGTGATGTGTGGTATCCAGGTGTGTAGTGTGAGGTGTGATGTGTGGTGATCTATGTGTGCAGTGTGAGATGTGATGTGTGGATCCAGGTGTGAAGTGTGAGATGTGAGGTGTGGTATCCAGGTGTGCAGTGTGAGATGTGATGTGTGGTGATCTAGATGTGTAGTGTGAGATGTGATGTGTGGTATCCAGGTGTGTAGTGTGAGATGTGACATGTGGTATCCAGGTGTGCAGTGTGAGATGTGATGTGTGGTGATCTAGATGTGTAGTGTGAGATGTGATGTGTGGTATCCAGGTGTGCAGTGTGAGATGTGACATGTGGTATCCAGGTGTGCAGTGTGAGATGTGATGTGTGGTGATCTAGATGTGTAGTGTGAGATGTGATGTGTGGTATCCAGGTGTGAAGTGTGAGATGTGACGTGTGGTATCCAGGTGTGCAGTGTGAGATGTGATGTGTGGTGATCTAGATGTGTAGTGTGAGATGTGATGTGTGGTATCCAGGTGTGCAGTGTGAGGTGTGACATGTGATCTATGTGTGCAGTGTGAGATGTGACGTGTGGTGGTCCAGGTGTGTAGTGTGAGATGTGACGTGTGGTGATCCAGGTGTGTAGTGTGAGATGTGATGTGTGGTGATCCAGGTGTATAGTGTGAGATGTGACGTGTGGTATCCAGGTGTGTAGTGTGAGGTGTGATGTGTGGTATCCAGGTGTGTAGTGTGAGATGTGACATGTGGTATCCAGGTGTGCAGTGTGAGATGTGATGTGTGGTGATCTAGATGTGTAGTGTGAGATGTGATGTGTGGTATCCAGGTGTGCAGTGTGAGGTATAACATGTGATCTATGTGTGCAGTGTGAGATGTGACGTGTGGTGGTCCAGGTGTGTAGTGTGAGATGTGATGTGTGGTATCCAGGTGTGAAGTGTGAGATGTGACGTGTGGTATCCAGGTGTATAGTGTGAGATGTGATGTGTGGTGATCTAGATGTGTAGTGTGAGATGTGATGTGTGGTATCCAGGTGTGCAGTGTGAGGTGTGACATGTGATCTATGTGTGCAGTGTGAGATGTGACGTGTGGTGGTCCAGGTGTGTAGTGTGAGATGTGACGTGTGGTGATCCAGGTGTGTAGTTTGAGGTGTGATTGTGATGATCCAGGTGTGTAGTGTGAGGTGTGACGTGTGGTGATCTAGATGTCTAGTGTGATTTGGGACGTATGGTAATCTAGGTATGTAAACAGAGCAAATGTGGTTTGGTTGAAGCAAGAGAGGTAAGGCACAGACTTGTTCCAATGAGACCTGTGCTTGCTAGCTGGTTGGCTCCCAAGATGCTGTGTTTACTCCCACAGAATGCTGGCAGCGCAGGAAATGAGGGTTTAGAGATGAGCTTGTCATCCAGGGTCGTGAAGCTGTCAGTACAGAGCTGGAACAAGGTCAAGTTCACCTTGGGGCCTCTGTTGTTCCATCACACTGCCTGTGTCACCATCCCTGTCTGATCCCTGGATCGTTGCAGTGCTGTATTTGAAAAATGTTTGTGTTTTTGGCCAAAAGACACTTGAAGAAATGTTCAGAATCATTAACCATCGGGAAAATGCAGATCAAAACAACAGTGAGGTGGTACCTCGCCAAGTTAGAATGGCTCCCATACAGAAATCAACAACTACTGGCGAGGATGTGGGGAAAAGGTACCCTAATCCACTGTTGGTGGGAATGCAAACTGGTGCAGCCACTGAGGAAGGCAGTGTGGAGACTCCTCAGAAAGCTGAATACAGACCTACCACATGACCCAGCCATCCCACCCCTGGGAATTTACCCTAAACTAAAATCAGCGTATGAAATGTTATCTGTACCCCCATGTTCATTGCAGCACAGGTCACAATAGCTAAGATTTGGAATTAACACATATGTCTATCACCTGAAGACTAGATAAAGAATTTATGGTGTATATACACTATGGAGTGCTACTACATAGCCATAAAAAATGAAATCCTGTGTTTTGCAACAACATGGATACAACTGGAAACCATTATACTTAGTGAAATAAACAGGTATCCTATGTTTTCCTGTGCAGTAGTAACTAATAGTGTACCTGAAATGTAATGTATTGGAGTCAAGTGAACACTTTGAGATCCGATGATCGTTTACAGCCCTTGTCTCTTCTGTTCAGGGACCGTGTTTTTTTTTTTTTTTTTCTCTTCATACTGTTTGTTGAACTCTTTTACTTGGTATTAGGTTAACCTTATAAATCATAAGTAAACTGAAAGTAGATCTCTGTAAAAATTAAGAGTGGGAATGGGAGAGGGGGAGAACGGGGTTGGAGCATGGGTGGGAGGGAGGGAAGTTTCACTGTGTTCCTGGATCTGCGTACATGAAAAGCATGAAACTTGTATAACTTAAAATAATGAAAAGTTGTAAGCGTGTGATAGACCTGTGAAAGTCGTACATACGTGTGGGGTTGTAGGAGATGTTTCATTACACACACACGTTGTATAATACTCAAACAGGGCACATATACTGATGCTTTCAGGAACATTTCCTTGCAGCGAGGACATCCACAGGCCTTATCTTCTAGGCCTTCGAAACAGAGACGCGTGCAGCAAATAAACACGTCTTCATCCAGCTGTGCCGTAAGATCCCAGCTCTTCTTGCTCCTACCCAGCTGTAACCTCCTGCCCACCCAGCAACCCTCGGAACCCCCGTCCCTGCCACCTCCCTCCCCAGCCTCTGAAAACCACAGAGCATTTCCACTCCTGTGAAGTCGCTGGTTGTCACAGGTGTCACGCGTGAGTGAGGTCACGTGGCGTTTGTGTCTGTGTGCTTGTGAGGTTGCCTGTCACAGGTGTCAGGCGTGAGTGAGGTCACGTGGCGTTTGTGTGCTTGTGAGGTTGCCTGTTGTCACAGGCATCACGCGTGAGTGAGGTCACGTGGCGTTTGTGTCTGTGTGCTTGTGAGGTTGCCTGTCACAGGTGTCACACGTGAGTGAGGTCACGTGGCGTTTGTGTCTGTGTGCTTGTGAGGTTGCCTGTCACAGGTGTCACACGTGAGTGAGGTCACGTGGCGTTTGTGTCTGTGTGCTTGTGAGGTTGCCTGTCACAGGTGTCAGGCGTGAGTGAGATCACGTGGCGTTTGTGTGCTTGCGAGGTTGCCTGTCACAGGTGTCACACGTGAGTGAGGTCACGTGGCGTTTGTGTCTGTGTGCTTGTGAAGTCGCCTGGTTGTCACAGGTGTCAGGCGTGAGTGAGGTCACGTGGCGTTTGTGTCTGTGTGCTTGTGAGGTTGCCTGTTGTCACAGGCATCACGCGTGAGTGAGGTCACGTGGCGTTTGTGTCTGTGTGCTTGTGAGGTTGCCTGTCACAGGCGTCACACGTGAGTGAGGTCACGTGGCGTTTGTGTCTGTGTGCTTGTGAGGTTGCCTGTTGTCACAGGCATCACGCGTGAGTGAGGTCACGTGGCATTTGTGTCTGTGTGCTTGTGAGGTTGCCTGTTGTCACAGGTGTCACACGTGAGTGAGGTCATGTGGCGTTGTGTCTGTGCTTGTGAGGTTGCCTGTTGTCACAGGCATCACGCGTGAGTGAGGTCACGTGGCGTTTGTGTCTGTGTGCTTGTGAGGTTGCCTGTTGTCACAGGCATCACGCGTGAGTGAGGTCACGTGGCGTTTGTGTCTGTGTGCTTGTGAGGTTGCCTGTCACAGGCGTCACACGTGAGTGAGGTCACGTGGCGTTTGTGTCTGTGTGCTTGTGAGGTTGCCTGTTGTCACAGGCATCACGCGTGAGTGAGGTCACGTGGCATTTGTGTCTGTGTGCTTGTGAGGTTGCCTGTTGTCACAGGTGTCACACGTGAGTGAGGTCATGTGGCGTTTGTGTCTGTGCTTGTGAGGTTGCCTGTTGTCACAGGCATCACGCGTGAGTGAGGTCACGTGGCGTTTGTGTCTGTGTGCTTGTGAGGTTGCCTGTCACAGGTGTCAGGCGTGAGTGAGGTCACGTGGCGTTTGTGCTGTGTGCTTGTGAGGTTGCCTGTTGTCACAGGTGTCACATGTGAGTGAGGTCACGTGGCGTTTGTGTCTGTGTGCTTGCGAGGTTGCCTGTCACAGGTGTCACACGTGAGTGAGGTCACGTGGCGTTTGTGTCTGTGTGCTTGTGAGGTTGCCTGTCACAGGTGTCACATGTGAGTGAGGTCACGTGGCGTTTGTGTCTGTGTGCTTGTGAGGTTGCCTGTCACAGGTGTCACACGTGAGTGAGGTCATGTGGCGTTTGTGTCTGTGTGCTTGTGAGGTTGCCTGTTGTCACAGGCATCACGCGTGAGTGAGGTCACGTGGTGTTTGTGTCTGTGTGCTTGTGAGGTTGCCTGTTGTCACAGGCGTCACGCGTGAGTGAGGTCACGTGGCATTTGTGTCTGTGTGCTTGTGAGGTTGCCTGTTGTCACAGGTGTCACACGTGAGTGAGGTCATGTGGCGTTGTGTCTGTGCTTGTGAGGTTGCCTGTTGTCACAGGCATCACGCGTGAGTGAGGTCACGTGGCGTTTGTGTCTGTGTGCTTGTGAGGTTGCCTGTTGTCACAGGCATCACGCGTGAGTGAGGTCACGTGGCGTTTGTGTCTGTGTGCTTGTGAGGTTGCCTGTCACAGGCGTCACACGTGAGTGAGGTCACGTGGCGTTTGTGTCTGTGTGCTTGTGAGGTTGCCTGTTGTCACAGGCATCACGCGTGAGTGAGGTCACGTGGCATTTGTGTCTGTGTGCTTGTGAGGTTGCCTGTTGTCACAGGTGTCACACGTGAGTGAGGTCATGTGGCGTTTGTGTCTGTGCTTGTGAGGTTGCCTGTTGTCACAGGCATCACGCGTGAGTGAGGTCACGTGGCGTTTGTGTCTGTGTGCTTGTGAGGTTGCCTGTCACAGGTGTCAGGCGTGAGTGAGGTCACGTGGCGTTTGTGCTGTGTGCTTGTGAGGTTGCCTGTTGTCACAGGTGTCACATGTGAGTGAGGTCACGTGGCGTTTGTGTCTGTGTGCTTGCGAGGTTGCCTGTCACAGGTGTCACACGTGAGTGAGGTCACGTGGCGTTTGTGTCTGTGTGCTTGTGAGGTTGCCTGTCACAGGTGTCACATGTGAGTGAGGTCACGTGGCGTTTGTGTCTGTGTGCTTGTGAGGTTGCCTGTCACAGGTGTCACACGTGAGTGAGGTCATGTGGCGTTTGTGTCTGTGTGCTTGTGAGGTTGCCTGTTGTCACAGGCATCACGCGTGAGTGAGGTCACGTGGTGTTTGTGTCTGTGTGCTTGTGAGGTTGCCTGTTGTCACAGGCGTCACGCGTGAGTGAGGTCACGTGGCGTTTGTGTCTGTGTGCTTGTGAGGTTGCCCGTCACAGGTGTCACACGTGAGTGAGGTCACGTGGCGTTTGTGTCTGTGTGCTTGTGAGGTTGCCTGTTGTCACAGGCGTCACGCGTGAGTGAGGTCACGTGGCGTTTGTGTCTGTGTGCTTGTGAGGTTGCCTGTTGTCACAGGTGTCACGCGTGAGTGAGGTCACGTGGCATTTGTGTCTCTGTGCGTGGCTCATTTCACTTCACGGTTGCATCCCGGTTGTTGCAGAAGACAAGAGTTCGTCCTTTCTGTGGCTGAGTGACGTGCCACTGGGTGTGTACTGAGTGACGCACCACTGGGTGTGTGTACTGAGTGACGCACCACTGGGTGTGTGTACTGAGTGACGCACCACTGGGTGTGTGTACTGAGTGACGTACCACTGGGTGTGTGTACTGAGTGACATACCACTGGGTGTGTACTGAGTGACGTACCACTGGGTGTGTGTACTGAGTGACATACCACTGGGTGTGTACTGAGTGACGTGCCACTGGGTGTGTGTACTGAGTGACGCACCACTGGGTGTGTGTACTGAGTGACGCACCACTGGGTGTGTGTACTGAGTGACGTACCACTGGGTGTGTGTACTGAGTGACGTACCACTGGGTGTGTGTACTGAGTGACGTGCCACTGGGTGTGTACTGAGTGACGCACCACTGGGTGTGTGTACTGAGTGACGCGCCACTGGGTGTGTACTGAGTGACGTACCACTGGGTGTGTGTACTGAGTGACGTACCACTGGGTGTGTGTATTGAGTGACGCACCACTGGGTGTGTACTGAGTGACGCACCACTGGGTGTGTGTACTGAGTGACGCGCCACTGGGTGTGTGTACTGAGTGACGTACCACTGGGTGTGTGTACTGAGTGATGCACCACTGGGTGTGTACTGAGTGACGCACCACTGGGTGTGTGTACTGAGTGACGCACCACTGGGTGTGTACTGAGTGACGCGCCACTGGGTGTGTGTACTGAGTGACGTACCACTGGGTGTGTGTACTGAGTGACGCACCACTGGGTGTGTGTACTGAGTGATATACCACTGGGTGTGTGTACCACAGTTTGTGCCACTGGGTGTGTGTACCACAGTTTGTGCCACTGGGTGTGTGTACCACAGTTTGTGCATGCGTCAGTCCCTTCCCTGGCCGTTGTGAGCAGTGCTGTGTGAACACGGGAGTGCAGCGTCTTCCACAGCGCGTTCATGGCCCTTCAGTGCACACCCAGAGTGGGACTGCTGGGTCCCACGGCCGCTCCATTTTTACCTCCGTGCTGTTCCGCACAGCGGCTGCACTGAGGTGCGTTCTCAGCCACAGTGCACAGGGGTTCCGCTTCTCCACACCCTCACCAGGACTTACCCTCTGTCGTCTGACAGTAGCCAGTCCAACTGCAGTGAGTTAGGGTCTCGTGTGGCTTTGATTTGCAGTTCTCTGATCGCTAGTGATGTTGAGCATTTTTTCGTGTTCCTGTTGGCCATTTGTGTGTTCCTCTGAGAAATGTCTGTTTAGATCTGTTGCCCATTTTTAATTGGATTTTTTTCTTTTTGTAATGGAGTTATTTGAGTTTTTTAGTGTGTTCTGGATATTAACCCCTTACCAGATGCAGCCTTGAAATATCTTCTCTCGTTCTGTAGTGCGTTTCCTTGCTCTGTTGGTTGTTCCATCGCCATGCACAAGCCCTTTAGTTGGGTGAAGTAGCATTTGTGTGTTTTTGCTTTTATTTTGTGAGCTGTAGGGGCCTGGTGTAGAGATTTCTTTCCTATCCCAGGGTCATGAAGCGTTTCCCTGTGTTCTTCTGTTAGTCTCAAAGTTTCAGGTCTCACATGTGGGTCTTTATATCCCATTTTGAGATGATTTTTGTACGTGGTGAGAGGAGTTCAGTTTCTTCTGCCTCTGCACAACTGATTTCCAGCGCTCTTTATTGAAAATACGGCCCTTGTTGCCAGGCCTGTTCTTGGCACCTTGGTCAGCTGGCCATAGATGCATGGGTTTACTTTAGGTCCCTATTTGTCCCATTGACCTGTGGTCTGCTTTATGCTAATATCATGATGTTTTGATTGATGTGGCTTTGAAATACATTTTAAGGTCAGGTAGTGTGATGCCTCCTACTTAGTTCTTTTGGCTCAAAACTGCTTTGGCGATTTGGGGTCTTTGTAGTCCATTCAATCTCAGTAGGGTTTTCTTCTGGTTCTGTGAAAAATGTCCCTGGGGTTTTGACAGGGGTTGCATTGAGTCTGTAGGCCACTTTGGGTGCCGTGCTCATCTGAACAACGTTCACTCTTGTAATCATGAATCCGGGTGGTATTTCTTTTTCACAGTTGACACAGTGGTGTGCAGGGCACGTCTGCCACTCTGTTGAGTGCACATGGACTGGAGGTGGCTGATTCTATACATGGCGACAGGGCCAAGGACCCAGGGATGATGGGTGTTCACCGACGGTGCGTGCCAGCCCCCTTGTGGTAGGCAATGGCTCACCTGGCTGGACCGCAGGCACCTCAGAGGAAAACGTGAGTGTACACATGAGGTTAGTGCAGACCACCAGGTGTGCTCTGGTGGCCTTGTGCAGCCGGCACTGCCTGTGACAGCAGCACTGACGCCGGGGGATGCTGTGCTAGTTTCTCCCACAGCCAGCCGTGGGCACAGGTGATGGTCTCGCCAGGTGCATCCCCACCTTGAGAAGCACTCGGCCATTGCAGACGCCAAGTGTGCCGGTGTCAGCCCTGCCTGAGCGGAGGTGCAGTGTCCGGTCCTTGCTCAGGAAACCAGGCGTCATCCTGACAAATGGGAACCTTCGCTCCGGGGTCGGAGGGGCCTGCGGGACAGACTTGAGAGACAAAGGCTGATGCAGGAATCACAGAAGTCGAGAAGGAGCCTGCTGGGCCTGCCTGCGCCCGTGCCCGAGTCTCCTGTCTGCCGGGGCTGCCTCCTCCTGCGCCCGTGCCCGAGTCTCCTGTCTGCCGGGCCTACCTCCACCTGCGCCCGTGCCCGAGTCTCTTGTCTGCCGGGCCTGCCTCCTCCTGCGCCCGTGCCCGAGTCTCCTGTCTGCCGGGCCTGCCTCCTCCTGCGCCCGTGCCCGAGTCTCCTGTCTGCCGGGCCTGCCTCCTCCTGCGCCCGTGCCCGAGTCTCCTGTCTGCCGGGCCTGCCTCCTCCTGCGCCCGTGCCCGAGTCTCCTGTCTGCCGGGCCTGCCTCCACCTGCGCCCGTGCCCGAGTCTCCTGTCTGCCGGGCCTGCCTCCTCCTGCGCCCGTGCCCGAGTCTCCTGTCTGCCGGGCCTGCCTCCTCCTGCGCCCGTGCCCGAGTCTCCTGTCTGCCGGGCCTGCCTCCACCTGCCCTCGTGCCCGAGTCTCCTGTCTGCCGGGCCTGCCTCCACCTGCGCCCGTGCCCGAGTCTCCTGTCTGCCGGGCCTGCCTCCTCCTGCGCCCGTGCCCGAGTCTCCTGTCTGCCGGGCCTGCCTCCACCTGCGCCCGTGCCTGAGTCTCCTGTCTGCCGGGCCTGCCTCCACCTGCGCCCGTGCCCGAGTCTCCTGTCTGCCGGGCCTGCCTCCTCCTGCGCCCGTGCCCGAGTCTCCTGTCTGCCGGGCCTGCCTCCTCCTGCGCCCGTGCCCGAGTCTCCTGTCTGCCGGGCCTGCCTCCTCCTGCACCCGTGCCCAAGTCTCCCGTCTGGCTGAATGGTATTCCTTCACTCTCAGATCAGACTTTGCCGTAGGGAGACCAGAGAGATGCTTTAATCTTTGCTCTGTCAGGGTTGATCAAGATTTATTTCATTATAGTTTAGAAAGGTTTTGGCTGGCACCGTGGCTCACTAGGCTAATCCTCCACCTGCAGCGCCGGCACCCCAGGTTCTAGTCCCGGTTGGGGCACCGGATTCTGTCCCGGTCGCTCCTCTTCCAGTCCAGCTCTCTGCTATGGCCTGGGAGGGCAGTGGAGGATGGTCCAAGTGCTTGGGCCCTGCACCCGCATGGGAGACCAGGAGGAAGCACCTGGCTCCTGGCTTTGGATCGGTGCAGCGCACCGGCCATAGCAGCCGTTTAGGGGGTGAACCAACAGCAAAGGAAGACCTTTCTCTCTGTCTCTTTCTCTCTCTCACTGTCTAACTCTGCCTGTCCAAAAAAAAAAAAAAAAAAAAAAAAAAGAAAGAAAGAAAGAAAGAAAGGTTTCACTACTTGTTAGTGTCAAAATTGTTTAACATTCACTATTGTTGCAAAATACTGGAAAATCTCTGTCCCGGATTCTTCCGTTTGAGCTGTGAGGTTTCAGGGCCTTTTGAATCTGCTTGTGCAGGGACTAATCTCAGCTGTCTCTGAGCAGTCTCTGGCTGGCCTCACTGCCCTGGTGCATTGTGGGCTTTGTGTTACCTGGCGAGAGAGGATTCCATCCCGAATGGGCAGCCATGAGGATGGGGTCTTTCACTGAACAGGCCTGATGTTGCAGAGGTTTTCCTCATGGCTGTCTTCCGGGCTCTTCTGGGCCCTTCTGGGCCACACTTGTCCTTGTGCCAAACACCAGAGAACACACTCACACCTTGGTGTGACATCTGCTCTGGCAGGGCTGTGTCCCGACCCTGACCTGGCTCTAGGGCGCAGGTGCCTCCCTGGAGCCTGTCCTGACCCTGACCCTGACCTGCCCCTGACCTGGCTCGGGGGTGCAGGTGCCTCCCTGGAGCCTGTCCTGACCCTGACCTGGCTCGGGGGTGTGGGGGCCTCCCTGGAGCCTCTGCCAGCACAGGAGACCGGTCCCCAGCTCGTCCGCACAGGAAGTGGTCACATCCATGTGTCCCCCCATCCAAGATGAAATGTTGTCCACTAGGTTGATGCTGAGCTGGCCCCAGATGTGCATAGCCGAGCCCACAGCTTGTGGCATGAAGGGAACTGCAGGGACACACTGTCTCACGGTGCACGTCTGACCGGCTTGCCGAGCGTGGCTGTGAGGTCAGCATTGCAGCCAGCTTGCCTGGGAGGCGTGTTCCGAGTGCGGGTCCTGAGAGCGGCTGAGTGTGTCCCAGCTGCTGAGCTCAGAGGGCAGGCTGGGGCAGAGAGAACGGCTCCTGCTGATCCATGAAGAGCTCAGGCTGTCCACCTTTTCACGTTATTAGTTGTTTAGTGGGTAAAATATCCACATGGTAGAAAACTCAGTACTTGGGGCCGGCGCCCTGGCGCAGTAGGTTAATCCTCTGCCTGCGGTGCCGGCATCCCACATGGGCGCCGGTTCTAGTCCCGGCTGCTTCTCTTCCAATCCAGCTCTCTGCTATGGCCTGGGAAAGCAGTAGAAGATGGCCCAAGTGCTTGGGCCCCTGCACCCGCATGGGAGACCAGGAAGAAGCTCCTGGCTCCTGGCTTTGGATCAGTGCAGCTCCGGCTGTTGTGGCCATTTGGGGAGTGAACCAATGGAAGGAAGACCTTTCTCTGTCCCTCTGTCTATAACTCTACTTCTCAAATAAATAAATAAAATCTTAAAAAAAAAGAAAAGTCAGTATTCAAAAGGAGCATCGGAGGAACTTCCTTCTTGACCTGTGACCCTGAGCCCGCACGGCTCCTGCACGGCTCCTGTGTGCACGTCCAGAGGGAATCACACCACGTTTCTGCTTCTGTTCCTTTTACATGAACGGCAGCATACTCTGCACAGGTTCTGTACTTAGCTTTTTAATTTTTTAAACATTTATTTTTTTTTTTAAAAACACAGAGAGAGAGAGATCTTCCCTCTGCTGGTTCACTCCCCAAATGGACTCAGTGGCCAGAGCTAGGCTGATCCAAAGCCAGGAGCCAGGAGCTTCTTCCCACATGGGTGTAGGGGCCAGGCACTTGGGCCATCCCCTCCTCTGCTTTCCCAGGCCATTAGCAGAGAGCTGGATCAGAAGTGGAGCAGCCGGGACTGGAACTGGTGCCGGTATCGATGCCAACGAGGCAGGCGTAGCTTTACCCACTGGGACACAGCGCTGGTCCCTGCACTTTGCTTTTTAAAAAGCTTTGGTTTTGAGGTTTTTTTTAGGCTTACTGAGGGGCTGCAGAAATAGTTGAGATTCCCCTGCGCCGTAAGAGAACCATCACCAAAGCTGGATTCCCCAGCGCAGTCACCAAACGCCGCCGAGGAGGCGCAGGCTCTGGGAGGAGTTGTGCCTGGGCCGGGCGCCTGGGCAAGACCTCGTGTGCTCCCACACGGCCGCGTCCCACCAGGTCCGTTACAGAGGCGGAGCTGGCTCAGCACTGCTGGGGGGCTGGTTTCTGTGTGAGTGACCAGGTCTGAACGGGGGCGTATCTTCCTGAGAATCTTGCGTTTCTACTCAGAAAACAGAACAGAAGACGCTGCTTTTCAGTTTTAGCTGTGCAGAACCGCTCTCGGTGGACACTTAGTTCAGAAAATACTCTAAGGCTCCAGTTAGGAAGTTCTAGAAGCAGCAGCCCAGGGAGACAGTCCAGGACAGGCTGTGGACTGCGCTCGCATTCTGACAGCCACATGCTGCATGGCCATGGTTCAGTCCACCCCACACTGCTTATGCCACAGTGGTCAGTGGAGCTGGAAAATTCATGTCATCTGGTGCCATGGCCATGGCTGTGTCCCCGTGTAGCCATGGCTGTGTCCCCGTGTAGTCATGGCTGTGTTCCCGTGGAGCCATGGCTGTGTCCCCCTGGAGCCATGGCTGTGTCCCCGTGTAGCCATGGCTGTGTCCCCGTGTAGCCATGGCTGATCCCCGTGTAGTCATGGCTGTGTCCCCCTGGAGCCATGGCTGTGTCCCCGTGTAGCCATGGCTGTGTCCCCGTGTAGTCGTGGCTGTGTCCCCCTGGAGCCATGGCTGTGTCCCCGTGGAGCCATGGCTGTGTCTCCGTGTAGCCATGGCTGTGTCCCTGTGTAGTCGTGGCTGTGTCCCCCTGGAGCCA
Organism: Lepus europaeus; assembly: GCF_033115175.1. NCBI lineage: Eukaryota > Metazoa > Chordata > Mammalia > Lagomorpha > Leporidae > Lepus > Lepus europaeus. Next base: position 95,136,629 of record NC_084841.1, on the reverse strand, counting down.
TGGCTGTGTCCCCCTGGAGCCATGGCTGTGTTCCCGTGGAGCCATGGCTGTGTTCCCGTGTAGCCATGTCCCTGTGCAGCCATGGCTGTGTCCCTGTGTAGTCGTGGCTGTGTCCCCCTGGAGCCATGGCTGTGTTCCCGTGGAGCCATGGCTGTGTTCCCGTGTAGCCATGTCTCCGTGCAGCCATGGCTGTGTCCCCGTGTAGCCATGGCTGTGTCCCCATGTAGTCATGGCTGTGTTCCCGTGTAGCCATGGCTGTGTTCCCATGTAGCCATGTCCCCGTGCAGCCATGGCTGTGTCCCCATGTAGCCATGTCCCCGGGTAGCCATGGCTGTGTTCCCGTGTAGCCATGGCTGTGTCCCTGTGGAGCCATGGCTGTGGCCCCGTGCAGCCATGGCTGTGTGCCCGTGTAGCCATGGCTGATCCCCGTGTAGCCATGGCTGTGTCTCTGTGTAGCCATGGCTGTGTCCCCATGTAGTCATGGCTGTGTCCCTGTGTAACCATGGCTGTGTCCCTGTGTAGTCATGTCCCCGTGTAGCCATGGCTGTGTCCCCCTGGAGCCATGGCTGTGTCCCCGTGTAGCCATGGTTGATCCCCGTGTAGTCATGGCTGTGTCCCCCTGGAGCCATGGCTGTGTCTCCGTGTAGCCATGGCTGTGTCCCTGTGTAGTCGTGGCTGTGTCCCCCTGGAGCCATGGCTGTGTCCCCCTGGAGCCATGGCTGTGTTCCCGTGGAGCCATGGCTGTGTTCCCGTGTAGCCATGTCCCTGTGCAGCCATGGCTGTGTCCCCGTGTAGCCATGGCTGTGTCCCTGTGTAGTCGTGGCTGTGTCCCCCTGGAGCCATGGCTGTGTTCCCGTGTAGCCATGTCTCCGTGCAGCCATGGCTGTGTTCCCATGTAGCCATGTCCCCGTGCAGCCATGGCTGTGTCCCCGTGTAGCCATGTCCCCGGGTAGCCATGGCTGTGTTCCCGTGTAGCCATGGCTGTGTCCCTGTGGAGCCATGGCTGTGTCCCCGTGTAGTCATGGCTGTGTTCCCGTGTAGCCATGGCTGTGTTCCCATGTAGCCATGTCCCCGTGCAGCCATGGCTGTGTCCCCATGTAGCCATGTCCCCGGGTAGCCATGGCTGTGTTCCCGTGGAGCCATGTCTCCGTGCAGCCATGGCTGTGTCCCCGTGTAGCCATGTCCCCGGGTAGCCATGGCTGTGTTCCCGTGGAGCCATGTCTCCGTGCAGCCATGGCTGTGTCCCCGTGTAGCCATGGCTGTGTCCCCGTGTAGTCATGGCTGTGTTCCCGTGTAGCCATGGCTGTGTTCCCGTGTAGCCATGTCCCCGTGCAGCCATGGCTGTGTTCCCGTGTAGCCATGTCTCCGTGCAGCCATGGCTGTGTCCCCGTGTAGCCATGGCTGTGTCCCCGTGTAGTCATGGCTGTGTCCCCGTGTAGCCATGGCTGTGTTCCCGTGTAGCCATGGCTGTGTCCCTGTGGAGCCATGGCTGTGGCCCCGTGCAGCCATGGCTGTGTGCCCATGTAGCCATGGCTGATCCCCGTGTAGCCATGGCTGTGTCTCTGTGTAGCCATGGCTGTGTCCCCGTGTAGTCATGGCTGTGTCCCTGTGTAACCATGGCTGTGTCCCTGTGTAGTCATGTCCCCGTGTAGCCATGGCTGTGTCCCTGTGTAGTCATGGCTGTGTCCCTGTGTAACCATGGCTGTGTCCCCGTGTAGCCATGGCTGTGTCCCTGTGGAGCCATGGCTGTGTGCCCGTGTAGCCATGGCTGATTCCCGTGTAGCCATGGCTGTGTCTCTGTGTAGCCATGGCTGTGTCCCCGTGTAGTCATGGCTGTGTCCCTGTGTAACCATGGCTGTGTCCCTGTGTAGTCATGTCCCCGTGTAGCCATGGCTGTGTCCCCGTGTAGTCATGGCTGTGTCCCTGTGTAACCATGGCTGTGTCCCTGTGTAGTCATGTCCCCGTGTAGCCATGGCTGTGTCCCCGTGTAGTCATGCCTGTGTCCCTGTGTAACCATGGCTGTGTCCCTGTGTAGTCATGTCCCCGTGGAGCCATGGCTGTGTCCCCGTGTAGCCATGGCTGATCCCCGTGTAGTCATGGCTGTGTCCCCCTGGAGCCATGGCTGTGTCCCCATGTAGCCATGGCTGTGTCCCCGTGTAGTCATGGCTGTGTCCCCGTGTAGCCATGGCTGTGTCCCTGTGGAGCCATGGCTGTGTGCCCGTGTAGCCATGGCTGATTCCCGTGTAGCCATGGCTGTGTCTCTGTGTAGCCATGGCTGTGTCCCCGTGTAGTCATGGCTGTGTCCCTGTGTAACCATGGCTGTGTCCCTGTGTAGTCATGTCCCCGTGGAGCCATGGCTGTGTCCCCGTGGAGCCATCTGTGTCCCCATGCAGCCATTGCTCCTGTTTCTGTGGAACCTGGTGCTGCACTATCACATACTGTACAGCACACAGCTCCTGCTGCTGCTGACGCGCACGTGTGAGGTTGTGGTACAGCAGGTAAAGCCCCTGCCTGTGACCCTGGCATCCCATACGGGCAGCAGTTCGTGTCCTGGCTGCTCCACCTCTGATCCAGCTGCCTGCTAACAGTGTGGGAGAAGCAGTGGAAGATGTCCCAAGATGCCCCCAATGTGAGAGACCCAGAAGAAACTCCTGGCTTCATCCTGGCCCAGCCCTGGCCTTTGTGGCCAGCTGGGGAGTGAACCAGCAGGTGGAAGACCTCTGTCTCTCTCCCACCCTCTACATGGCATTCTGTCTGACTTCCTCTGTCTGCCTAGGTTTCATGCATGGTTCCTCTGAGCTGTTCTCTTCACATCTCGCAAATGGTCCCGTGTTCCCTAACCATCAGGCTTACACTCAGGGCCATCCTGGGCCCCTCCTCCTCCTGTTTCTGGTGTGTCCATCATACAGCCCAGGGCCATCCTGGGCTCCTCCTCTCCTGTTTCTGCTGTGTCCATCATACAGCCCAGGGCCATCCTCGGCTCCTCCTCTCCTGTTTCTGGTGTGTCCATCATACAGCCCAGGGCCATCCTCGGCTCCTCCTCTCCTGTTATTGGTGTGTCCATCATACAGCCCAGGGACATCCTGGGCCCCTCCTCCTCCTGTTTCTGGTGTGCCCATCATACAGCCCAGGGCCATCCTCGGCTCCTCCTCTCCTGTTTCTGGTGTGTCCATCATACAGCCCAGGGCCATCCTCGGCTCCTCCTCTCCTGTTTCTGGTGTGTCCATCATACAGCCCAGGGCCATCCTCGGCTCCTCCTCTCCTGTTTCTGGTGTGTCCATCATACAGCCCAGGGCCATCCTCGGCTCCTCCTCTCCTGTTATTGGTGTGTCCATCATACAGCCCAGGGACATCCTTGGCTCCTCCTCCTTCTGCCCATGGCGTGTTTGTCCCACAGGCCAGTGCTCAGCTCATGGCTTTTTGCCCCTCTAGAATTTTTGTGTGTGTGATATATTTGAGAGACAGAGAGCTGCCAGCCCTGGTTCACTCCCCAAATGTCTGCACTGACCAGGCTGGGCCGGGAGCTGGGAACCCCGTCCAAGCCTCCCATGTGGGAGCCATTACTGCTGCCATAGCAGGAGGCTGGAGTCAGGAGCCAGAGCCCGGGAAGGGACCCAGGTTCTGCAGGCAGGAAGCCCCAGGCCGAACAGCTACCCTGGCCCTCTGTTTCGGCACCCAGACACGCCGTCCTTAGTCATCATCCATGGCTGCTTCTGTGCCACAGTGGCTGAGTTGAGTGCTCACAAGGAGACCCCCACCCCAGCCCCAGCCCCACAAAGTGTAAAACATCTGCAGCCCGCCCTTTGCAGACAGATGCGTGTGCCCGTGCTCGGCTCCCGCGGCACATCCACGCTGGCCCCAGCCAGGATAGGAACGCCGCCTGCCCGCCCGGTGCCTGCCGCCGCCCAGGTGCTCCCTCACGGCCCCAGCGTCGCTGTGCGGCACTGTGCGTTCAGAGCTGCTGTTAGCACAGGGCTGACATTCGCAACACACGTGTGCTTCCCGCACGTCAGAGATGGGCGAGTGGGAAACGTCACTTGTCTCGGAATCATTGCCGTCCACACCGGTTTGGTTTTAAGGCACTTTGTGTTGTGACAGAAGAGGTGCCCCCAGATTATTTTTATGAAACGTGTCATCACTCTTCCTTTGGATCAGTGAACTGGATGACAGCTCAATTTGAAGCAGGCAAAACAAACAACGTGCCTTAGGGGACGCATTTACGGTGGTGGAAAAAGAATTCTGTTGCCTCTCGGGATAGAGCTATGTGACGCGAGCCAGGAAAACTGTGAGGGAATAAGGGCTGTGTGGGGGGCCTCACCTGGTCCTGAAAGGAGATGTCTCAGTGAGCAGGAAACGCGAGAAAGAAAGGAGATGTCTCAGTGAGCAGGGAGCGCGCTTCCAGTCCGTGCAAATAAAGTCTCAGAGTTCCAGAAACCTGCGAACAGTGTCCCCAGAACTGAAATGCCTGCTCGCTGGGATGCAGGAGTCAGCATTTGTGTGTTAGATACAGAGAGAGAGAGGGAGAGGGAGAGAGAGAAGGAGAGAGAAGGGGAGAGAGAGAGAGAAGGGGAGAGAGAGAGACGGAGATGGAGAGAGATGGAGGGGGAGAGAGAGACAGGGAGGAGGAGGATAGTGAGAGAGGAGGGGGATAGAGAGACAGTGAGCGAGAGAGACGGGGATGGAGAGAGAGGAAAGGGCGAGAGACAGAGGGGGAGACAGAGAAGGTCTCAGTTCTGTCTAGTTTACTTCTGTGTGTGAATCCTGAGGCAGTTGTCTCAAACATGGGTGGATAAATGCTCATACAATCCTGACCTCAACAGCAAAACAGGAATGAAGCAAATAAGAGCGGAAGTATCTGCTGTGTCTCGGGAACGGTGCTGGATGCTGGCGGCTGAACAAACAGGAGTGTGAGGAGTGACGTTGAGCCGAGGCCGAGACCACAGGAGCAGGGGACTCCACCCGTGACCTGCTGAGAAGGTGAGCAGCTCTGTGCAGCGAGGGGGCGGGGGGCGCGGAGGGACAGCTGGTGGGGGAGGCATCTCGCGAGAACAGTGACACAAGGAGCGGACTTGCACTATAAACACGTGCCGTGCGCTGGATACCTGGGCGTCGAGCTCATCTTTCCTTCTTTCTGTTTGTAAAGATTGATTGATTGATTTGGAAGTCAGAGTTGTAGACACAGATGGAGAGACAGAGAGAGAGCTTCCGTCCACTGGTTCACTCTGCAGATGGCTACAACACCCAGGGCTGGGCCAGGCTGCAGCCAGGAGCCAGGAGCCTCTCCCAGGTCTCCCACGTGGGTGTCGGGGCCCAAGCACTCAGGCCATCCTCCACTGCCCTCCTGGGCCACAGCAGGGAGCTGGGTGAGAATGGCGCAGCTGGGACTTGAACCGGTGCCCATGTGGGATGCCGGCATCGCAGGCAGTGGCTTTACCTGCTACACCACAAGTGTGTCTCCTCCACGTCCACTTTTGACCAGAATGCTGCCACATCACCATATTTGGTGGCCGTAGAACCATGGAAATTTACACCTACCCGTGTTTCTACTTAAATCTGTAAAGTGGCAGTTGTGCTGAATGGTCAGCGTTTCTGCTTCACTCTGTCTGTGCTAGGTCAGGCCCCTCCCCTGACCCCAGGCGTAGTAGATTTCAGAGTGTAACTTCGAAAAAATAGCTCTTTTTTGTCTAGAAGGTGGGTTACCACTCACAAGAACTTGCAGAAATCTCCTGCTTCCCTGATGACAGCTGGGTACCCGTGCATAATACGAAGCCGCTCCCCCAGGGTGGGGAGCGTGGGGGTGTCACGTTTCTTGTGCGTGACTTTCTCTTTTGGATGTGATTCTGTGCTGTTTTAGGGCACATCTGCATCGCAGTAACCCACGTCTCTGTCCCCAGAGAGGAACGCCCCCTGCCGCCCTCTGGTACCCACAGCCTTCCCTGACACTTGGTTCAGGTCGCAGGCCACGGCACAGCAGGGCACGGGCCTGGAGAGGGGCTTTTCCCTCAGCATCAGTGCTGCGTCCCTTTGTTGAGTATACTCCTCTGCGTGGGCTGGTCTTGGCCACCGTGGGCTGGCACATTCGTGCCGTTGGCTTGTTTCCAGTTCTGTCTGTTGCTAGCAGAGCTGCGGTAAACTCCGCCAGCAGAGCGTGTTGTGTGTTCTCTCTGCCACAGTTCAGTGTGCAGTGAGCTTGACTCCTTTCCCTCCCATAAAATACCACTTTTCCACGCCACAGATGACTTAATTCTGATTGGACCCAGTGAGCAGGCGTAGCAGCTGTTTTATACTAACTGATAAGACGTTTGCCCGTCACAGGGCAGGACATTAATCTGAAGAACCCAGGGACCTTCTGCCTGAGCGGAGTGTCTGTGGCTCACGGGGTGGTGTGTGCAGGCCCGACCCTGCTTAGCTTCCTGGATCAGAAGAGATCGGACGTGTTCAGGGTGGTATGGCCGTGGACGAGACCCTCCTTCTAAAGCGAAAGGCGAGCTGTTACCCCTGCTCCTCCTGCAGAATCCTCCTCTGGGTGTGTGGCCCTGGCTGCTGGTTTCGAGTGGGGCCTGCAGTGGCCTGCACCCTGCCTCGGGTCCTGGGTGCTGCACCCAGGCCACCCGCTCCAGCAGATCCATGGTGCGTGAAGTTCCAGTGGAAGACAGGGTCTGGTTGTAGCACCTGGCAGGAGGCCCTAGGACGACAGAGCAAGGCCAAGCTGTCATCTGCAGAAGGCTGCTCTCCTTTTGAGAGATAGCTCTTGGCCTGTGGCTAACTGAACACGTGACCTTGGGCCACCAGGTCACCTTGCTTCCTGAGCTGCCTCCTATCCTGGTGTCGTTGGCCCCATCAGGCCGTGAAGTTTGTCTGTGTGCATTGCTAGGCTGAGGAGGCCCTCGGACACAACCCAGTGGCCGATGCCCCCGGCTCCCACGCCTGCTGTGCCGCCTTTTCCCTCCCAGCCTGCACCTGAGGCCTCCCGGGGAGTGCTGACAGGAAGCCAAGACCCAGGCCTGGTTTCTAGGCGGAGCTGCACAACGCACAGGCACCACCCGTTGGGGCACAGCCTCACTGTGGTGTCCCCGAAGGACAGTGTGAGAGGGAGAGCTTCGGCAGGGCACATGGCCTGGGCTTTCCCTGGAAGGTGGCGTCACCAGACCTGACTCAGGTACAACCCTAGAGCTGTGGCCAGCTGTACGCTGGAGAGTCATGGACTTGGAGGAACAAAAATGGAAGAGTGAGGAAAAGCATGGGCACCTGATACAGGACTGCGGTTCCTGATGGTGCACAGGGGTGGTGTGTGGCTCCTGATGGTGCACAGGGGTGGTGTGTGGCTCCTGATGGTGCACAGGGGTGGTGTGTGGCTCCTGATGGTGCACAGGGGTGGTGTGTGGCTCCTGATGGTGCACAGGGGTGGTGTGTGGCTCCTGATGGTGCACAGGGGTGGTGTGTGGTTCCTGATGGTGCACAGGGGTGGTGTGTGGCTCCTGATGGTGCACAGGGGTGGTGTGTGGCTCCTGATGGTGCACAGGGGTGGTGTGTGGTTCCTGATGGTGCACAGGGGTGGTGTGTGGCTCCTGATGGTGCACAGGGGTGGTGTGTGGCTCCTGATGGTGCACAGGGGTGGTGTGTGGCTCCTGATGGTGCACAGGGGTGGTGTGTGGTTCCTGATGGTGCACAGGGGTGGTGTGTGGCTCCTGATGGTGCACAGGGGTGGTGTGTGGCTCCTGATGGTGCACAGGGGTGGTGTGTGGCTCCTGATGGTGCACAGGGGTGGTGTGTGGCTCCTGATGGTGCACAGGGGTGGTGTGTGGCTCCTGATGGTGCACAGGGGTGGTGTGTGGTTCCTGATGGTGCACAGGGGTGGTGTGTGGCTCCTGATGGTGCACAGGGGTGGTGTGTGGCTCCTGATGGTGCACAGGGGTGGTGTGTGGCTCCTGATGGTGCACAGGGGTGGTGTGTGGCTCCTGATGGTGCACAGGGGTGGTGTGTGGCTCCTGATGGTGCACAGGGGTGGTGTGTGGTTCCTGATGGTGCACAGGGGTGGTGTGTGGCTCCTGATGGTGCACAGGGGTGGTGTGTGGCTCCTGATGGTGCACAGGGGTGGTGTGTGGTTCCTGATGGTGCACAGGGGTGGTGTGTGGCTCCTGATGGTGCACAGGGGTGGTGTGTGGCTCCTGATGGTGCACAGGGGTGGTGTGTGGCTCCTGATGGTGCACAGGGGTGGTGTGTGGTTCCTGATGGTGCACAGGGGTGGTGTGTGGCTCCTGATGGTGCACAGGGGTGGTGTGTGGCTCCTGATGGTGCACAGGGGTGGTGTGTGGCTCCTGATGGTGCACAGGGGTGGTGTGTGGCTCCTGATGGTGCACAGGGGTGGTGTGTGGCTCCTGATGGTGCACAGGGGTGGTGTGTGGTTCCTGATGGTGCACAGGGGTGGTGTGTGGCTCCTGATGGTGCACAGGGGTGGTGTGTGGCTCCTGATGGTGCACAGGGGTGGTGTGTGGCTCCTGATGGTGCACAGGGGTGGTGTGTGGCTCCTGATGGTGCACAGGGGTGGTGTGTGGCTCCTGATGGTGCACAGGGGTGGTGTGTGGCTCCTGGTGGTGCACAGGGGTGGTGTGTGGCTCCTGATGGTGCACAGGGGTGGTGTGTGGCTCCTGATGGTGCACAGGGGTGGTGTGTGGCTCCTGATGGTGCACAGGGTGGTGTGTGGCTCCTGATGGTGCACAGGGGTGGTGTGTGGCTCCTGATGGTGCACAGGGGTGGTGTGTGGTTCCTGATGGTGCACAGGGGTGGTGTGTGGCTCCTGATGGTGCACAGGGGTGGTGTGTGGCTCCTGATGGTGCACAGGGGTGGTGTGTGGCTCCTGATGGTGCACAGGGTGGTGTGTGGCTCCTGATGGTGCACAGGGGTGGTGTGTGGTTCCTGATGGTGCACAGGGGTGGTGTGTGGTTCCTGATGGTGCACAGGGGTGGTGTGTGGCTCCTGATGGTGCACAGGGGTGGTGTGTGGCTCCTGATGGTGCACAGGGGTGGTGTGTGGCTCCTGATGGTGCACAGGGGTGGTGTGTGGCTCCTGATGGTGCACAGGGGTGGTGTGTGGCTCCTGATGGTGCACAGGGGTGGTGTGTGGCTCCTGATGGTGCACAGGGGTGGTGTGTGGCTCCTGATGGTGCACAGCGGTGGTGTGTGGCTCCTGATGGTGCACAGGGGTGGTGTGTGGCTCCTGATGGTGCACAGGGGTGGTGTGTGGTTCCTGATGGTGCACAGGGGTGGTGTGTGGCTCCTGATGGTGCACAGGGGTGGTGTGTGGCTCCTGATGGTGCACAGGGGTGGTGTGTGGTTCCTGATGGTGCACAGGGGTGGTGTGTGGCTCCTGATGGTGCACAGGGGTGGTGTGTGGCTCCTGATGGTGCACAGGGGTGGTGTGTGGCTCCTGATGGTGCACAGGGGTGGTGTGTGGCTCCTGATGGTGCACAGGGGTGGTGTGTGGCTCCTGATGGTGCACAGGGGTGGTGTGTGGCTCCTGATGGTGCACAGGGGTGGTGTGTGGCTCCTGATGGTGCACAGGGGTGGTGTGTGGCTCCTGATGGTGCACAGGGGTGGTGTGTGGCTCCTGATGGTGCACAGGGGTGGTGTGTGGCTCCTGATGGTGCACAGGGGTGGTGTGTGGCTCCTGATGGTGCACAGGGGTGGTGTGTGGTTCCTGATGGTGCACAGGGGTGGTGTGTGGCTCCTGATGGTGCACAGGGGTGGTGTGTGGCTCCTGATGGTGCACAGGGGTGGTGTGTGATCCCTGCTGTGCGCGGAGGGCTGTGTGTGATCCCTGCTGTGCGCTGAGGCTGTGTGATCCCTGCTGTGTGCTGAGGGCTGTGTGTGATCCCTGCTGTGTGCTGAGGGCTGTGTGGCTCCTGCTGTGGGCTGAGGGCTGTGTGTGGCACCTGCTGTGTGCTGAGGGCTGTGTGTGGCTCCTGCTGTGCGCTGAGGGCTGTGTGTGGCTCCTGCTGTGGGCTGAGGGCTGTGTGTGGCACCTGCTGTGCACTGAGGGCTGTGTGTGATCCCTGCTGTGCGCTGAGGCTGTGTGTGGCTCCTGCTGTGCGCTGAGGGCCGTAGTTCTGGGTCATTGTTTTGTTCCTGGTGTGGCTGCTGATGCTGAACCTGCCTTCCTCGGGAGCACAGACACAGCGTCTCTCTGTGCAGTTCTCATCACCTCCCAGTGCTCACAGCCCAGCCTTGGCTGCTTCTCTGCTGATGGAGGCCTTGTTCAGGGTTGGCTGAGTCCTGTTCAGGTTCAGAGCTGACTTTTTCTCATGGGTTTGTGCATCTCGTTGAGTGTTTGAAACGGGAGGCCACTGTCAGGCTACAGATGTCTCCCTTCCCCATACATGCTCCCAGCATGCAGTCTGCACAGTGGCCACTGTTGGGGCAGGCGCTCCTGGAGCCGCAGGAGCGCGTCGCCACCGCGAGCCGCCTTCTCCCTGCTGAGGGTCACTGCTCCTCACTGCAGGTCTCACGAGGAGACACTGACTGTGCCTGGGCAGGAGTGGGGCTGCCGAGGGGACCAGGACCCCGCTGTGCCACAGCGTAGGCCACACTCCTGTCATTGCGCCCCTCTTCTGTGTGGGACGCTGGTGCTGGTCCAGCAGCTCAGTGCCAGGTCGGGATGGGGCAGCTGCCCACGAGCTCCGGCGGGCAGCCTGGCAGTGAGAGGCTGCCAGTTCCAGGGCCACCTCTCGCGTGGGGTTTGCCGTGAGATGTTCCTTGTGCCTCTGTGTCCCTGAGAGCCAGTGTCTCTGTGAGCCCAGCACCGTCCTGGGCTCTCTCCACAGAGTGGCCCTCGGTTCCCAGCGGCCTCAGAGTCGAGCTGCCGCTCAGGGCTGCACACCTCAGGGTGGATGGATGTCACCGCGTTGGGTTTCAACGCCCTTCCTTTCAGGAATGATGCCCCAGGACGCTGTGTGTGTGAGTCACCGGCCGCACTGCTGGCAGGCCTTCCCGGGCTGAGGACTAATTACGGGAGCGCTAATTGTTCTGAACTCATCAGAGCAAGCGGTGCTGCCGACAGGACGATTCTGACGGTTTTTCCTTTTAACACTGCCAGCAGGTTGCCAGCGCTTGCCGTCTGCCTGGCTGATTGTGCACAACGGGCGTCCACGCTGTTGTGCTCAGCACCGGCCTGAGAGCAGTCGGCGTGTACCGAACGCATTGATTTCCACCTCGGGTGCCTGTCTTGGTCCATCTTCTGTAACACACAAGAAAAGAGGCTCATCTGATTGTGATTCCGGCAGCCGCGAAGTCCAAACGTCACTGTGCTGGTGACTGGGGAGGGCCTCCCCGCCCCCGGCTGTGTCACTCTGTCACCGCCTGCTCTGTGTGACAGCACAGCAGAGGGGGCCGGGCAGGTGGCAGCCCCACTCTGTCTCCACTGCTCTCACAGTCTGACCTTGTCCTGAGAACAGGAATCCCTTTGCGGGGCTGCCCATGGCCTTCGCAGCTGCCCCCAGGTCCCCCACCTCTCAGTGCACTGGGGACCAAGGCTCCAGCACAGCGACCTTCTCGGGGCACAAACCCCAGCAGAGCACGTTGTCCCTCCTCAGGCCACATTCCCTGGTCCTGTTGTGTCATTGCCCCACTGGAACCCCAGGTGATGTGTGGGGAGTCCAGCAGCTGAACTCTTTGGATTCCCTGCTGTGGCCTCTCCCTGTCTCAGAGATGGACATGAACTTGGCAGAAGTAGCTGTGGCTCAGCTGGAGGGAAGACTCAGCTGGGAGGTGGGCCCCCAGCGCCCGGGCAGGTGGACGGGCGATTTCCCATCCTGGTGAATGCGAGGGTAGCAGAGCTGGCTTCGCGGCGCCTCTCATCTGTCCTGGCTTCCTGTGCGTTTGGAAGATTGGAGCCGACGTGGTCCGGGGTTAGGTGCCTGGAGGTCGGCACATCGTTTTCCCAGTGCCCACTGTTGACATCCTCTCAGCTGCCCTTCCAGAACACTCTTGGGAGGGGGGTTAGAGACTGGAGTTAGAGCCGCCTGCAGAGAGTGGGTGCGGCTGGAGTGTGGGAGAGCGGGTGGAGTGTTGGAGAGCGGGTGTGGCTGGAGTGTGGGAGAGCGGGTGGAGTGTGGGAGAGCGGGTGCGGCTGGAGTGTGGGAGAGCGGGTGGAGTGTCGGAGAGCGGGTGTGGCTGGAGTGTGGGAGAGCGGGTGGAGTGTTGGAGAGAGGGTGTGGCTGGAGTGTCAGAGATCGGGTGGAGTGTTGGAGAGCGGGTGCGGCTGGAGTGTCAGAGAGCGGGTGCGGCTGGAGTGTGGGAGAGCGGGTGGAGTGTGGGAGAGCGGGTGGAGTGTCAGAGAGCGGGTGCGGCTGGAGTGTCAGAGAGCGGCTGGAGTGTCGGAGAGCGGGTGCGGCTGGAGTGTTGGAGAGCGGGTGTGGCTGGAGTGTCGGAGAGCGGGTGTGGCTGGAGTGTGGGAGAGTGGGTGGAGTGTTGGAGAGCGGGTGTGGCTGGAGTGTCAGAGAGCGGGTGGAGTGTCGGAGAGCGGCTGGAGTGTCGGAGAGTGGGTGCGGCTGGAGTGTCAGTGTTTCTTGACAGGTGGCCTGCAGTGCTGATTGCTCCTCAGGACCCAAGGTCTGACCGGTGGGTTTGGGGCAAATGTGCCAAATGGTGGCCGTGGGTACAGGTGCCAGTAGCGACTCTGAATGCCTTGAAGGGGTCCACCTGTGTTTCAGGGTTTGGACTGTGGATGGTCTGTAAGTGGGGAGGCAGCTGGCCCTTCCCAGAGGGAAGGAGTCACTGACCTTGAGGATCTCACGACCACTTTCTTTTTTCTTTTTTTTTTTTCCCAGAGAAACCTTTTATTTAATGAGTACAGATTTCAAAAGTACAACTTCAGAAATACAGTGATTCTTCTCCCCATACCCGCCCTCCCACCCTTGCTCCCACCCCTCCTCCTCCTCCCTCTGATAGTCCCAGTCCCATTCTCCATTAAGATTCATTTTCAGTTAACTTCATACACAGAAGACCAACTCAATACTAATTAAAGATTTCAACTATTTGCATATATATGCACACACATGAAAAAACTGTTTGAGAACTGGTTTTACAGTTAATTCTCATAGTGCAACTCATTGAGGACAGAGGTCCCTACCTGGCGAGTAAGTGCACAGTGACTCCTGTTGTTAATTTAACAATTGACACTCTTATGTGTGACATCAGTGACCACCTGAGGCTCTTGACATGAGCTGCCTAGGCTATGGAAGCCTTTTAAATCCACAGTCTCTGTCAGTATTTAGACAAGGCCATAAGCAAAGTGGAAGTTCTCTCCCTTCAGAGAAAGGAACCTCCTTCTCTGATGGCCCCTGCTTTCCACTGGGGCCTTCCTCAAGAGGTCCTCCATGTAGCACATTTTTTTGCCATAATGTCTTGGTTTCCCATGCCTGAAATGCTCTCATGGGCTTTTCAGTCAGACCAGAGTGCCTTAAGTGCAGATTCTGAGGACAGAGTGCTATTTAAAACGATTATCATTCTTTGAGTCTGCTGTGTGGACTGCTTCCCATGTTGGAGCATTCCCTCCTTTTTAATTCTACTATTATTACCAGACACTTTCTTCTTGGCAGGGTCTGCTCAGGCCCCAGTGCCACTGGAGATCGTGTTGTTCCCACTCAGGATCCCTGCCCCTGGGCTGTTTCGTGGGTGTGGCCGTGTGTGAGTGACTGTACCCAAAGATACCCTGTTCTGGAGCTCCACGTGTGGTATCTCTGTAAAGCCAGCTCAGCCCCTGCCATGGTTCCAGAGCTGTTTGCTGCTCCGTGAACACACGTGCTGTGTCCCCACGAGGACGGAAGCTCATCACTCGCTTCCAGGAAGGCACCCACCGGGGAAGCCTAGAGTCAGCCTGGTTGGTCTCCAGGATGAGGCTGCCCTGTGGCAGCGAGAGTGAGTGATTGGTTCTTGCCTGTTCTGGCAGGTTTTTAATGTGACTGGGCCCCTCAGCCCGGGGTAACAGCGTGGCACTGTTGGGAAGATGGTTTGGCCGTTTCTACAGAGCTGAGCAGAGTGATAACCTGTGACCGCTTCTAGGCACTTACCCAGGGGAGCTGAAAACCTGTGTCCGTGCAAAAGCCTTCACATGAATATTTCTAACAGACTCGTGCATAATCTCCGAAAGACCCAGTACAACAGGTCTCAACAGGCGGGCGGACAAGCGACCGGCCGTGTGCGATGGGAAGGCGTGGCCCAGAAGGCACACGGAGACGTGGAGGAAATGCAGATGTGGACTGCACGTGATGTGTGGTGACAACTGGGGGCATTCTGGAAGCAAAACCAGACAGAGAGGAGAGGGGCTGGCGGTTGCCAGGGATCTGAGGGGGAGGGGGCTGGAGATGTCAGGCCGGGGTGGTGTGAGCGCAGGGAGACACAGGGTGGCAGGGACAGATGTGCAAGTACCTGGGTTGCTGCCACCCGTGTGGAGACCTGGATTGAGATCTCTGCCCTGGCTTTGGCCTGGTCCAGCCCCAAGCTGTTTTGAGCATGGGAATCACCGGATGGAAGACCTACAATTCTTTCTTTCTGCCATCCAGATAAAAAAACTTAAAAGAGTGAGGCTTATCAAACGCCTTGAAAAGAGCATTTAGAGGGTCTAGGGGCCCCAGCGTGGAAGGCAGGCTGTGGGAAGAGAATCCAAGGGCATTAGAAGTATTTGAGACACGCTTGCTTGAGTGGTGGGGGAGGTGGACGTGGCCATGGGTGGTGGAGAAAGTGGCCTCGCTGGCTAGAGGACGACAGCTTGGACAGCTTAGACCTGGTGTGTGCGATCCTGGTGAACACCATCCTGGTGAATGGTCCACCTTCCCAGCCGCGGGAGAACCCCAGGTAATCTGTGGCGGTCCCTGCCCTGCAAGAAGGGAGCAGAACACCCACCTGGCTGTGCCCCCCAGGAGAGAACATCCACCCCGCTGTGCCCCCCAGGGGAGAGAACACCCACCCCCCTGTGCCCCCCAGGGGAGAGAACACTCACCCCACTGTGCCCCCCAGGGGAGAGAACACCCACCCCACTGTGCCCCCCAGGGGAAAGAACATCCACCCTTCTGTGCCCCTCAGGGGAGAGAACACCCACCCCGCTGTGCCCCCCAGGGGAGAGAACACCCACTCCATAGTGTCCTCTGGGGAGAGAACACTCACACCGCTGTGCCCCCCAGGGGAGAGAACACCCAACCTGCTGTGCCTCCCCTGGGGAGAGAACACCCACCCCACTGTGCCCCCCAGGGGAGAGAACATCCACCCTGCTGTGCCCCCCAGGGGGGAGAACACCCACCCTGCTGTGCCTCCCCAGGGGAGAGAATACCCACCCCGCTGTGCCTCCCAGGGGAGAGAACACCCACCCCGCTGTGCCCCCCAGGGGAGAGAACACCCACCCCGCTGTGCCCCCCCAGGGCAGAGAACACCCACCCCGCTGTGCCCCCCAGGGGAGAGAACACCCACCCCGCTGTGCCCCCCAGGGGAGAGAACACCCACCCCACTGTGCCCCCCAGGGGAGAGTACACCCACCCCACTGTGCCCCCCCCCGGGGAGAGAACACCCACCCCACTGTGCCCCCCCAGGGGAGAGAACACCCACTCCGTAGTGTCCTCTGGGGAGAGAACACTCACACCGCTGTGCCCCCCAGGGGAGAGAACACCCAACCTGCTGTGCCTCCCCTGGGGAGAGAACACCCACCCCACTGTGCCCCCCAGGGGAGAGAACATCCACCCTGCTGTGCCCCCCCAGGGGAGAGAACACCCACCCCGCTGTGCCCCCCAGGGGAGAGTACACCCACCCCACTGTGCCCCCCCAGGGGAGAGAACACCCACCCCGCTGTGCCCCCCAGGGGAGAGAACACCCACCCCGCTGTGCCCCCCAGGGGAGAGAACATCCACCCTGCTGTGCCCCCCCAGGGGAGAGAACACCCACCCCGCTGTGCCCCCCAGGGGAGAGTACACCCACCCCACTGTGCCCCCCCAGGGGAGAGAACCCCCACCCGGCTGTGCTGCAGCTCCTCCTCTGACCCCTCCATGGGCACCCACGACTTCTGCACCTGCAGACTGCACCAGCCAGGGTTGAGTCTGCAAACGCTGTCCCGGCTGACGCGCCCATGGCCAGGCTGGCTGGGCAGGTCAGTCTCACACAGCAGTTACGCCGTGCTGGCTTGGAGGAAATCGGAGGTGACTTAAAGCACTCAGGGTTCCTCGTAAACACCGTGCCCTTCTGCACCAGGGACACGAGCATCCTTGGATACTGGAATCTGCAGGGGTCCTGGACCCCCGTGCTTGTACAGGACGGGCTCACGGGAGAAACCTGATGATCCCTGCACAGGCACATCGTGGTTACGAACGCCCTGAGGGGCCCTCAGCTCTGTGAGAAAAGCATCAGACAAATAAAGGGGACCTTGCAGGACTGCCAGGGATGTCAGCGGCAGGGGGTGGGGACGGAGGAGCCGTCACAGCCGAGGGCTTAGAAGAGACTGCTTGGGCCGGCCGAGGGGTCCTGGAGAGAAGCCTGCAGGCGACCCCCAGGGGCTCATTAAGCCTGGGACTTGGTTACATGAGTGCCACGCGACAGCGCTGGGCTCCCAACAGTGGAAACCACTGTGAATTCGCTCTCTTAAAAATAGTCTACTCAACAGACGTGTTCTCCGACAAAACGTGTGTTCCGTTTCGTTGCAGTTGGAGTCTGGAAACAGCAGGCAGAGGGGCCCCACCCCCGGGCCTAGCAGAGACCACTCTTGGTGGCCTCAGCTGGGAACTGAGCTCTGGCCTCTGGGTCACTGTTAACCATAGGCTCTTCCCGGAACTGCACACTGGGTGTGTGTGGACGGTGCTCTGTGGGATGGTCAGAGTGGGGTGTGTGTGTGTGTGAGAGAGAGAGAGAGAATGAGAATGAGACAGAGAGAGTGAGAGTGTGTGTGTGTGTGTGTGTGTGTCTCAGGCCAGGCAAGTCTGAAGCAGTCACAAGAGAAGCCGGTGGAGTCCCAGCGCCCCCCTTGCTCCTCTGCAAGGTCCCGTGTCAGACAGGCCCCCCCTCAGACAGGGCCCAGCTGCACCTGTTTGGCGTGCGGAGCCTCTGCCTCCGGCTGTGCCTCTACCGCCGGAGTCAGAGGAGGTGAGGGTCTGATTCTCACATCGCTCATTCCTCCCATTTCCAGGGCTTCTTCCTGGTTGGAATCGCAGGACAGCAGGAGCTGGTACTTCTGTGTGCACACAGCCTGTGGGGCAGCTCGGGGCTCCATGGCCCCGTGACCCGTGCACGGACCCCACCCGGACACTCTGCCTTTCCTTTGTTCCCGTCCTGTCTCCAGAACCCCCAGCCAGCCTGCTCCTCTTGGGGCAGGGGAGTCACGGCAGGCAGACGAGCGCCTGCCACTCTGCCAGCCATCCCCAGGGGGCGGAGACTGGCTCCAGGATGAGTGATTTCAGGGTACTCGGAAAAGCAGGATGCTGTGGCGTCAGAGGGGGCAGCACAGGCCACACCCTCCCTGGGCAGGGGCGGGGACTGGGGCCCAGGACTGCGTGGTGCTGTCACTCTTTGTGGACAGGATGCTCATCATGGCCAGCCGAGCTCGGGTGGGAGTTGGCAGTTACTGTGGGAGTGGTGTCATGGGACCGGGCCCCACCGCGCTCATGGCTGTGAGGCCGTGGTGCGCGATCTCGGGAGGCAGAGCGGGAGTACCCGTGGCTTTACCCTGTGGGTGCCGCCGAGTGCTTCTGGGGATGATGTTGACGTTAGAGCCCTGAGCAGGAGAGGGGCTGGAGGGTGAGAGGGTCCCGCCCCACCCTCCGCAGGGCTCCCACTGGCCCCGCGTGCTCTCTGCAGGGAGGGCAGGAGTGGTACCTCCGGACCGGGTCGGGGGAGGGCCCTGGAGGAGGACGAGGGCCGTGTGAGGAGGGGGAGTCTGTCCACCCAGGTCCTCCCTTGCTCCCTTTCCGACAGCAGGCTTTCCCCTCGCCGGATGCAGACTGCCTGGACCTGGCTTCTGTGCCCAGCCACTGGTCAGGTGGACAGGCACAGAGGTGCGGTCAGTGAGAAGGCAGGTGCCCCCTTGCTCTGCCACTTGGAGCCCCCCCACCCTGCAACACACATGGGACTGAACACATTGCAGTTTTCAGAGGGTCTCATTCTAACACAGAGAATGGTCTCACAGTCGGCCGAGAACACGGAGTTACCACGTGCATCTCGGAGCTCGGGCTCCTTGGCGTTCTAGAACCCGGGGCCAGGTTTGTGGGGAGGGAGCGAGCACCGCGTGTGGGCTCTTCTCGCCCCACCTCCCCTCCCTGAGGATCAGTGCTCCTCATCGCTCTGGCAGCGAATGCTTGGCTTGCTCCGGCCTGGGCACAGCAGGAATGTTTGGGGCGAGTGTTCTCATGTACACGTCCCCTAGGGTGTGTGCTCCCAGGGTGTGGCTGGGGAGGCACCTGCACTTCCAAGGCGGCCAGCTCTAGAACTGCTTCCCGCTTGTACCCCGCGCACGAGGGTGTGACCCCACCTCCTCACCGTCCTTGTGGTTGTCAGAGTTACCCGATGGTGTGGCTGGGTCCACACTGCAGTTCCTGTTGTCTTCCTTCTGGTGTTGTTAGTAACTGGGCAGGGAGAACGAGTGGCCCAAGGCCTCTCGGTCAGTGGGAGCTGAAATGGGGCGGTGCTGGTGCAGCCTGACTGCGTTGGGAGCCGGTGGCCCGCTGGCCGTACTGCGCCCCGTGCACTGGGGCTGGCCGGGTGCAGCCGTCCAGGGCGGGAGCAGAGTGGAGCCACCTCGGCCCCTTTGCCCCGGGCTCCTCCAGGCACTGCTCCCATGCCTCGTCTGAACCTCGCCCTGTCCACCCTTCCTGTCCTCTGTCTCCTTTATCCCCTATCTCCCTCTCTCCACACTTCCTTCCCGCTCTTTGAAAAGTCAACACAGCTGCTGCTAGGATTGAGACAGGGACACGAATATGCGTAATAGAGCCTGATACTAATTGATTTTCCTTGTGTTCTAGTGAAGGCATTACAAACCCACTCTCGTGGAGGCTGAGCCCGTGTGTGATTGGAGATGGCTCCCGGGAGCAGCTGCCTCTGGTACACCCTGCTCTCGCTTGTAATTACAACAGAGCCTAATCTTCTTAGCAAATGAAATTATGCAGCAAATTTATATTTAACACAGAAATGCTGAATGGGGAGTAGCCCGTCACTCATTACTGCAACGATGTTTTGGCAAGTTCTGTTCTTGGCTGCAAAAGTGAGACCATTGTTGGTGAAAAACTGGGTGATCCACAGGTGTACACCTGGGGCAGTGGTGCTGAGCCAGTGCTGGGTGAGCCTGCAGACCTAGACCTGGGGCAGTGGTGCTGAGCCCAGTGCTGGGTGAGCCTGCAGACCTAGACCTGGGGCAGTGGTGCTGAGCCCAGTGCTGGGTGAGCCTGCAGACCTAGACCTGGGGCAGTGGTGCTGAGCCCAGAGCTGGGTGATCCTGGAGAACTGAACTAGGGGAGTGCTGCAGACGTAGACTGGAGCTCACCTGTTGGAAGCTATAGCCATGGGGGTCACACAGACTTCTCACTCTGATTTAGGGCACATAGGGTGGTGGAAAATACTCTTTTGTCTTCCTCCCGCCATCCAGTTTCCTGACAGGGCCTACCATTGACCTCAGCAGCCGTTACCACAGGTAGGGTGCTTGGAGAAGCTGGTGCGAGACGGGGGACAGCGCCTTGTCACACGGCAGGAGGTCGGCGTCAGAGCCACATGCAGCACAGCAACACAGCAAGGCTCTCCTGAGTGCGGTGTTCCCTCCGCATGGTGGACGCCAGTGTGGGTGCTGGTCCTCCACCCCTCCCCATGGTGGACGCCAGTGTGGGTGCTGTCCTCCACCCCTCCCCATGGTGGACACCAGTGTGGGTGCTGTCCTCCACCCCTCCCCATGGTGGACACCAGTGTGGGTGCTGTCCTCCACCCCCTCCCCATGGTGGACGCCAGTGTGGGTGCTGTCCTCCACCCCTCCCCATGGTGGATTCCAGCTGGGGGCTGCTCCTCCATGGCCTTCCCCGTGTGGATTCCCCGTGTAGATTAATCCTCACTCCCCACAGAGAACCCGTGGTGCCTGCAGTCCTGGCCTCCCCTCACTGTGAGGCTCTGTGCTCCTGCACACCCGAGCCACCGCAGTTCCTGTGTAAATCGTGGGTACTGCAGACCAGGGGTGTGTAGCCACGTAACGCACACTGATTCCATTTCCGTTGGATTTTCAGCTGCGGTAACATACGCTTGGTGCGATCCACACAGTAGCCATTTAGAGTGCACAGGTCAGCGGGCTCGGTGCTGCACACTGTGGTTCAGCCGGCCGCCATCCAGCAAGAGCTCCCTCCCCTCCCCGGCTCGCTGCAGTCCAGGTGCTTTATCTGTGCAGGTGCGACTTGGGCACAGGCGCCTCGTGTGAGGGGGGTTTGCGGGGTTTATCCAAGCAGGCGCGGGGCCCCTCCTCTCCTGGGCTGAGCCCTGCTCCGTCGCACGCAGGCACATTTTGTTATCCGCTCATCCATCTCAGGACGGTCCTGCTTCTGCCGTTTGGCTGCTGGAATCGTGTGGCTGGGTGCACAGCTGCCTCTGTGAGGCTCTGACCCGAAGCCTCTGGGATACTCTCCCATATCCAGAAGCCTCTGGGATACTCTCCCATATCCAGAAGTGCATCCGCTGGCTCGCGTGGCCTCTGTTTTCAAGTATTCGGGGAACTGCCGCGCTGTTTCCGTGGCGGATACAGCGTGTTAGCTCCAGTGCCGCACGGGACTCGGGTGTCTTCAGATCCTGGCTGTACCTGTGGTTTTCTGTTTTAAAAATGTATTTATTTATTTGAGAGTCAGAACAAGAGGGTGTCCCTTTGCCGACTCCCTCCGCAGATGCCCACGATGACTTGGTCTAGAGCCAGGAGCTCAGGGTGGGTTTCCCGTGTGAGTGTCCAGGATCCAACCGCTGAGCCATCGCCCACTAACTCCCAGAAAGCTGGGCTCCAGATGGGACTAGAACTTGCGCACAGGAGCCCCGCCACAGGAGGTCTTGCCACTGGCCTCTTAACTGCAGGCCAAATGCCTGCCCCTTTGTTTGGTTTCTGATAGCGGCGTTGCGATGGGGCCAAGGTAGTATCTCACTGTGGTTTTGATTTTGATTTCCTTAATGTTTAACGCGAATCGTTTTATTTGCTTGGTGGGCACTTGTGTGCCTTATTCTGGGAAATGTCTCTTCGGGTCCTTGCCCACTCCCTGAGTGGATTCCTTGTTGTGGGTGTCGATCCTCACTGGGAGTCCGAGACGCAGGTTCCCTCGCCCGTGCGTTGTGTTCTCACGGTGGGTGGCGTCCCTGCTGTCAGGGGTTTGGATTCACTGTTGCTGTTCCAGTATGCTTTTGTGTCACACCCAGTCAATCATGGCTGCGTGCCGTCACGGGGCTTTTCCCCACGAGCTATTCTAGGAACTCTGTAGCTTTCAGCCTCGCCTTGGGTTGGAGCCGTTCGGCGTTCACGTGTCTGTGGCTTAGGGGCCCAGCCTCATCCTCTCCCACGTGGCCGCCCGGCCGCCCCAGCACCATTGGACGAGAAGCCTGCTCCTTCCCTGCTGCTGGTCCGGGTTCCTCGAGGGAAATCCTCCGGCCAGCTAAGGGCTGCTCCTGGGCTCTCCTCTCTCCTCTTGGTCTGTGCGTCTGCTTCTGCCAGCACTACACGATTTTGATTACTGTGTTTTTTTTATTTAAAAAAATTTTTTTTAAAAACAAAGTGTTTTCTTTATTTAATTGAAAGGCAGACAACACACACGTATGCACACACAGACACACACATGTACGCATACACGCTCACAGAGCCTCCACCTGCTGACTCATTCCCTACATGCCCACCACAGCTGGGCTGGGCCAAGCCAGAGCCAGGAGCTCAGCATGCAGTCTGGGTCTCCCACGCGGGCGACAGGGACCCAGGAACCGGGGCATCGCCGCTGCTTCCTGGGCTGCGCATTAGAAACTGCAGCCAGAAGCGGAGCCTCAGGGCGTCTGGACCGCTGTGCCGACACCGCCGGTGAGCCCGAGAGCTGCAGCCGCGTGCCGCGGAGGCCCCGAGTGCCACTCGCATCTCTGAACGTTTCTCTCTCTGCAGAAATTATCCCTGGGGCTGTGGCAGCTTTGCACAGTCAGCAGCCGTCCCCGGTGGCACGACTTCTTACTGCGGTAATCCTGCCGATCACGACACGGGCTGCCCCGCACTGCCGTGGTCGTCCGGGCTTCTCCAGTGCCGCTCCCCGTTCTCAGCGTGCACCTGTCTGGCCTCCGTGGTGGCGCCTCTTCCTGAGCGTTGCCCCTAGATGTCGTCGTCAGTGCCGTGGTTCCTGTCATTTCCCTTCCGTTGTCGCTCATGTGCAGGAGCGTTTTGACGCTCTGTGTTTTAGCTTCGTTGCACTGATCTCTTGGTTGTCACAGATGTTTGTGGAATCTCCAGCGTCTTCTACAGATATGTCTCATTGTCTGGATGGTCTTCTTTTCGACTGTCGGGGCTGGGACTTTGGCCTGGGGAAGCGACCACGGGCTCCCTGCCCACCTCTGCCCCACCACCTGTACCTGCCCTGTCCCCACTCTGCCCCACCCCACCCTGCCCCTGCCCCGCCCCTGCCACGCCCAGTCATGCCTGGACAGCCTCGCCCCTCCGTTCTGCGTCTCACTCTTGCTCTCGCGGGGTCGGAGCTGAGAGCAGGCTCCTTGTGATCACCCAGGGTGGGCAGTGTGCGCACAGGGCTTGAGGCTGGAAATCGTTTCCCTCAACGCTCTGCAGCCTTGGTCTCTCTCCTGCCGGCTCTCACTTTGCTGCTCTGACATGTGCCGGTATTTGACCACACTGTGCCTGGTGTGCTGGGTGGGCCTTGACGACCAGAGCTCATGCCCTTCCTGTGCGGCAGCCCGTGTGCATGTGTGTAAGTGCGTGTGCTTGCACGTGAGTGTGTGTGTGTCAGTGTAAGGCATCCTCCTCTCCATGTCCGGCTCTCTCTGAAACTTTTTGTAAAAAATTAATTTATTTACTTGAGAGGCAGAGCTACAGACAGAGCAGGAGGGACAGAGAGATAAATCTTCCATCCACTGGTTCATCCCCAAATGGCCACAATGGCCGGAGCTGAGCTGATCCGAAGCCAGGAGCCAGGAGCTTCTTCCAGGTCTCCCATGTGGTGCAGGGCCTAAGCGCCTAGGCCATCTTCCCCTGCTTTCCCAAGGGCATTGGCAGAGAACTGGACTGGAAGTGGAGCAGCTGGGACTCGAACTGGTGCCTCTAGGGGATGCCAGCACTGCAGGTGGAGTCTTATTCTACTACGCCACAGCGCCGGCCCCTCTGGAACTCATTAACTGAATTAGATGCTGAACTTCCTCTTCGTTTTCCCCTCACCACTGTTCTTGTCTTTTCCCTCGATTTCCCTAACTTTGTCCTCTGATTCCTTTATTCAGATTTAAACGTCCATGTCTGTGTCTTCATTTCCAAAGAACTTTCTGTGGACGGTCCCCTCGCTCTGGACTCCCTGTCTTCAGGACGCGATGCTTTCTGTTATCTCATTGACTTTTTCCTATAATCTTATGCCTTTACTTTATTTTTCTTATCATTATACCAAATGAGGGCCTTGAATACTATGTTTTCATTATATTATTTATTTCTTAACTGCCAGGGAAAAATTGTGCATGTTTGTGGTGTACAGTACAGCATTGTGAAATGTGCATACGAAGTCTAAATATGCATCGCCCCACGCAATTAGCCTTCTTTGTGGCAGCGCTGTGGCTGTGGCTGTGATGGACCTGCTGTCTCCTCACCTGTGGGGCTGTGGCTGTGGCTGTGGCTGTGATGGACCTGCTGTCTCCTCACCTGCGGGGATGTGGCTGTGGCTGTGGTGGACCTGCTGTCTCCTCACCTGCGGGGATGTGGCTGTGGCTGTGGCTGTGGCTGTGGTGGATGTGCTGTCTCCTCATCTGTGGGGCTGTGGCTGTGGCTGTGGCTGTGAATCTGGCTGTGGCTGTGATGGATACACACTATCCTCTCTGCAGGGATGTGGCTGTGGTGGACCTGCCGTCTCCTCACCTGCGGGGATGTGGCTGTGGCTGTGGCTGTGGCTGTGATGGACCTGCTGTCTCCTCCTCTGTGGGGCTGTGGCTGTGGCTGTGGCTGTGATGGACCTGCTGTCTCCTCCTCTGTGGGGCTGTGGCTGTGGCTGTGGCTGTGGCTGTGGCTGAGGCTGTGGCTGTGGTGGACCTGCTGTCTCCTCCTCTGTGGGGCTGTGGCTGGGGCTGTGGCTGTGGCTGTGAATCTGGCTGTGGCTGTGATGGATACACACTATCCTCTCTGCAGGGATGTGGCTGTGATGGACCTGCTGTCTCCTCCTCTGCGGGGCTGTGGCTGTGGCTGTGATGGACCTGCTGTCTCCTCCTCTGCGGGGCTGTGGCTGTGGCTGTGGCTGTGGTGGATGTGCTGTCTCTTCACCTGTGGGGCTGTGGCTGTGGCTGTGGCTGTGGCTGTGGCTGTCATGGAGCGCCGTCTCCTCATCTGGAGGAGCACGTGGTCATCAGCAGGCCGTGCACTGGAAGCACAGACCCGGGAGAAGCCTCGCTTTATCGGAGAGCCTGAGGAATCAGACGTGACTGTGCTGATCCGTGCGTGATCTCACCCGTGACTCACTACATCCTGCAGGAAGCATGTCCTGTGCTGGTGTCGCTGTGCCCTGAGCTGGTGTTGCTGTGCCCTGCGCTGGTGTTGTGTGTCCTGCGCTGGTGTTGCTGTTTCCTGAGCTGGTGTTGTGTGTCCTGAGCTGGTGTTGCTATTTCCTGAGCTGGTGTTGCTGTGCCCTGAGCTGGTGTTGCCGTTTCCTGAGCCGGTGTTGCCGTGCCCTGAGCTGGTGTTGCTGTGTCCTGCGCTGGTGTTGCTGTTTCCTGAGCTGGTGTTGCTGTGCCCTGAGCTGGTGTTGCTATTTCCTGAGCTGGTGTTGCTGTGCCCTGAGCTGGTGTTGTGTGTCCTGCACTGGTGTTGTGTGTCCTGCACTGGTGTTGCTGTGCCCTGAGCTGGTGTTGCTGTGCCCTGAGCTGGTGTTGTGTGTCCTGCACTGGTGTTGCTGTGTTCTATGCCGGTGTTGCTGTGTCCTGAGCTGGTGTTGTGTGTCCTGCACTGGTGTTGCTGTGCCCTGCACTGGTGTTGCTGTGCCCTGAGCTGGTGTTGCTGTGCCCTGAGCTGGTGTTGCTGTGTCCTGAGCTGGTGTTGTGTGTCCTGCACTGGTGTTGTGTGTCCTGCGTTGGTGTTGCTGTGCCCTGCACTGGTGTTGCTGTGCCCTGAGCTGGTGTTGCTGTGCCCTGAGCTGGTGTCGCTGTGTCCTGAGCTGGTGTTGTGTATCCTGCACTGGTGTTGTGTGTCCTGCACTGGTGTTGCTGTGTCCTGCACTGGTGTTGCTGTGCCCTGAGCTGGTGTTGCTGTGCCCTGAGCTGGTGTCGCTGTGTCCTGAGCTGGTGTTGCTGTGTCCTGCACTGGTGTTGTGTGTCCTGCGCTGGTGTTGCTATGTCCTGCGCTGCTGTTGCTGTGCCCTGAGCCGGTGTTGCCGTGCCCTGAGCTGGTGTTGCTGTGTCCTGCGCTGGTGTTGCTGTGTCCTGTGCTGTGTTGCTGTTTCCTGTGCTGGTGTTGCTGTGTCCGAGACTCAGGATGTGCAGTCAGGCCCGAGGCTGTGGCATGTGCTCACGAGGGTTGCTCCTTGAGAAGCTTTTGGGTTTTTCTCACATCCACCCTGTGGCATGCTGACATCTCACGGTGGCTGTGCTCATTTGACCTAATCACTACGACAGCCTTGCTTGCTCTTTCTCCCGTGGGAGGACAGGGAATCGCTGTGCCCTAATTCTGCACGTCTCTGGTCTGGAGTGACAGGCCCTTGTTCTCTGTAGCTTCTAGAGACAATGAACAATGTGTGTGGGCTGAGTTGGTTGCCTGGTAACTGCTACTTAAAACTTCCCTCAACCTCCTTGCATCTCTGATCCCACGAATTCGCGCTGAACTCAGCTCCTGTATCCAGTACCACATCTCAAGTTAATTTTTTTAAAGATGTATTTTATTTGAAAGCCAGAGTTAGAGAGAAATTGAGATTGATCTTCCATCTGCTGGTTCACTCTCAGATGGCTGTAATAGCTGGTGCTGGGCCAGGCCAAAGTCAGGAGTCAGAGCTTCTTCCGGGTCTCCCAGGTGGATGCAGGGGCCCAAGAACTTGGACCGTCTTAGATTGCTTTCCCAGGCCACAGCAGAGAGCTGGATTGGAAGTGGAGCAGCTGGGACTTGAACTGGCGCCCATATGGGATGCTGGCACTGCAGGTGGCAACTCTGCCAGCTACACCACAGTGCCGGCCCCATAAAATTACTATTTTCAGAAAGACGTCCTGTCCTGGGGAGCTCAGTGTCCAGGGTTGACACCTGCAGCCCAGGGTGAATAGGTGACCTGGGGTTGGTCAGATGTATTCAGGGAGAGTTACCTCTGAGCTGGGGAACCTGTCAGTGGGTTTGGTGGAGGTTTATTTTTTTATTTTTTAAGAATTATTTATTTATTTGAAAGGCAGAGTTAGAGAGAGAGATAGGGAAAGGGAGAGACATCTTCCATCTGCTGGTTCACTCCCCAAATGGCCACAATGGCCAGAGCTGTGCTGATCTGAAGCTAGAAGCCAGGAGCCTCTTCCAAGTCTCCCACACAGGTACAGGGGCCCAAGGACTTGGGTCATCTTCTACTGCCTTCCCAGGCCATAACAGAGAGGTGGATCAGAAGCGGAGCAGCCAGGACTGGAACCGGCAACTATATGGGACACTGGCATTGCAGGCGGCGGCTTTACTTGCTACACCACAGCGCCAGCCCCAGGGGAGGTTTGTTAAGAGAGCTTCAAGTGGATTCCCCATTTTGAGACTGTGCAGTTAGCTGGAATTCTTGCCCACGTACAAGGCCCAGTGTGGACTGCATTTGGGCCTGCAGTGTAGAACTGGGGCGTTTTTGGTGGAGACGGCTGAGTGCTTCCCACGCAGGCTCACGGGTGTGGGCGTTGTCACCATCACACCTGAACACACTGAGGCAGAGACAGGCACACCGCTTGTCCGGGGCGCACAGCCGGCGGGCCCGGCTCTCTCACCACTGGATGCCTGAATCCCTCTCAATCGCCGCGCCGTGCTGCCTCGTGGAGCAGTGCATGTGGGGGTGGACACGGGCACGGCCGCGTGGCCACAGGAAGTGAGGCCTCCTTGTTAACTCCTCCTCAGGTCAAGGGGACAGTGAGACCTTTTGTCCTTGGGAAGCTGGGTCAGGACCCCCTCCCGGTGAGGGGCCTCGCTGCCTGGACTGAGCCCAGTGAGGTGCGGCCAGGTCCCCGTCCACCCATCACTGACCAGGCGTGTGCTCATGGGAAGTGTGGGCACAGAGAGGGTGGCTGTTTCTGAGACGTGTGGCCTCCATGCGTGGGACTGAGACGTGTGGTTCACCTGGAGGGACAGGACCAGGCTGGGGGACAGACTGGAGGGCAAGACAAACAGCGTCCCAGGGAATGGTGCGGACTGGAAGCGCTCTGGGGTGTGGGGGTGGGGGTCAGGTCAGGACCGAGCTCGGGATGGTGGCGTGAAGGACGCCGGCTTGGTGCCGGGCCTGGGGAGGGGTCGCCGGTCAAGGTGTGGGAGAAGGAGCAGACTCGGGGTGGGACCGTGTGTTGGGAGCTGGTCTGCCTGCACAGGGGCCTCACCCAGGGCTGGAGAGGGACAGGAGTTGGGAGAACTGGGACAGCAGGCCGAGAGCAGGGGTGCCCTGCTGTGGGTGACGGGGAGCAGAGGGCTGAGCTGCCGGGTTGAGGGATGCCCTGGCCCAGGACCCTGAGAGCGGTGGAGACTCCCAGCCACTGGGGCAGCAGAGGCTGCGCCTGCTCCCGCTGTGCCCTCTCTTGCCCCACCTCCAGTGCTGACATCTCTGCAGCCAGGCCAGCCCTGGGCAGGACGCAGGCCCTCGTGGGCAGCCCTGCCCCTCCAGGGTGTGGGTGTCATAGGCTCCCGGGACTCCCAGGGCGGAGCTGTGCTGGGGACACAGCCGTCACTGCTGCCCTCCCGTCCCCTGCCCTTCTCCCCGTGAGCTCTGCAGCCTAGAACGGGTGAAAGCGGAGCATGTGGGCCAGCAGGGCTGTGGAGTGCTGGGCAGGCGACACTGGGGTCCCTGCTGGCGTCCTCGGGGCAGCCCCGCCCAGAGAGGGGCAAGAAGGAGGCCACAGGGGAGCTCCCTCTCAGGGCCGGCGCCGAGTGCGGGGCCCCATGTTGAGGGCCCTACTGGGGCGCTGCGGCCTTGGGCCTCAGTGGCTGCTGTGTCCAGGTCTTAGCACAGAGTCTGGTGCCCAGATAAACCCTTAGAAACGCTTGTTTAATGACTGACAGGTGAGATTTTGCGCAGCGGGTCCCTGTCACAGAGCTGGGCTGCACCACCAGCACCACCCATGGAAGTGTGGTCTCCTACGACTGCCCCGGGCAGCACGCACTGGATGGACACAGTCCACCTGAGCTCGCTCGCTCCTGAAGTTTCTGCAAGAAATGAGAGCTGGGCTTCTCCATGCTTTCCGATTCGTTGTGCGATCTGTAGGCAGCAGGACAGACGGGGTGGCATATTTGTTGTCACTTCAAGGAGACACAAGTTGCTGTAATGTGTAAATGAGCGACTGTTAGGGTTTGGGGAAGGCCGTCAGCTCTGAGGGCGGACGCTGGCTGTCCGAGGCCAGAGGAGGGGTTCTGTGTTGGCCGCCCCCTCTGAGGGGCCACGCAGTCAAGCCTCAGAGCACTCGCTCCTGACATGGGATTTGGGGGGCGCATAGTGGGTGACAGGAGTGCCGCATGCCCCAAGAGGCAGCAGAGCCTGGGGACAGAGGGAAGTGGGGCAGGTGCACCTGGCCCAGCCGTCTCATCCCCAACACGTGCACGCCCAGGGTCTGAGCAGCAGATGGTGGGATGCAGTGTTGTGTCGCTTCACCTACAATACTGGAGAGCAGCTTCTATGGGAAAGAAGAGCTTCCTTCAGCTCACGGCTTCGAGGTCACAGCTCAGGACTGGGAGGCCCCAGAGCCCGGAGGTTGGTGCAGGCTGGGCGTGGCGGGTGTGGCAGCAGGAAGGAGAGAGCCTGGGCCAGACTGGAAGTGAAATGAGCCAACCTCTCAGGAGACCACTCTGCGCGCACAGCCCCCGGCCCCGCCCCACCTCGCAGAGGCCATCAGTAAGCCATGGGTCCCTGCGGACCTAACATGAGGACAGCAGGGGTTAAACAGCCGCTGAGCGCTGGCAGACAAGACAGTGCCTGTCCCCCTGCAGGTACCGATCGCAGGAAGAGCTGCTGCCCCTGCCTGAAGCCCGTGGAGGGCCGCTCGCCAGAAGCACACGCGGTTTTCTGATGGGCTGATCATCCCCCACAAGGCTCCCAGCAGCTCCGCAGTCCCTGACCGGCAGTGAAGAGCGCGTCCGTGCGTCAGCCCGCGGGGCTCCGTGGGATTCTCGGCGGTGGGTGGGTTTGTTCTTTCTGCTCAGCACGGAGAGGGAGCACCAGCTGTGGGTGCTGCTGGGACGGACGGCAGAGCGGGAGTGGGCGCCGCCCCCTGCTCTGTTGGTGCCTGGCCGCTGCCTCACGACGGGAACCGAAGTCCCCGCACAACTGTATTCATCCATGTCCTCGTGGTGCGGCAGGCAGCCCCTGCCCAGGAAGACGCGAACTGCAAGCACTGAACCTTCCTGAGAAACCCGGGACCCTCCCCCATGTGCATCCCCAGCCACGTTACACTCAAGACCCGGAACGCTGTCCCTGCTGACCAGCACCTCGCTGGGAACAGCAACCCTGATTACCACATCACAGCCCTGGGTCCTCACATCACAGCCCTGAGTCCTCACATCACAGCCCTGAGACATTACATCACAGTCCTGAGTCATTACATCACAGCCCTGAGTGCTTACATCACAGCCCCGAGTTATTACATCACAGCCCTGAGCCATTACATCACAGCCCTGAGTTATTACATCACAGCCCTGAGTCATTACATCACAGCCCTGAGTCATTACATCACAGCCCTGAGTCATTACATCACAGCCCTGAGTCATTACATCACAGCCCTGAGACATTACATCACAGCCCTGAGTCATTACATCACAGCCCTGAGTCATTACATCACAGCCCTGAGTCATTACATCAAGCCCTGAGCCATTACATCACAGCTCTGAGTCATTACATCACAGCCCTGAGACATTACATCACAGCCCTGAGTCATTACATCAAGCCCTGAGACATTACATCACAGCCCTGAGTTATTACATCACAGCTCTGAGTCATTACATCAAAGCCCTGAGCCATTACATCACAGCCCTGAGTTATTACATCACAGCCCTGAGTTATTACATCACAGCCCTGAGACATTACATCACAGCCCTGAGTCATTACATCACAGCCCTGAGTCATTACATCAAGCCCTGAGCCATTACATCACAGCTCTGAGTCATTACATCACAGCCCTGATTCATTACATCACAGCCCTGAGTCATTACATCACAGCCCTGAGACATTACATCACAGCCCTGAGTCATTACATCACAGCCCTGGGTCCTCACATCACAGCCCTGAGTCCTCACATCACAGCCCTGAGTCCTCACATCACAGCCCTGAGACATTACATCACAGCCCTGAGTTATTACATCAAAGCCCTGAGCCATTACATCACAGCTCTGAGTTATTACATCACAGCCCTGAGACATTACATCACAGCTCTGAGTTATTACATCACAGCTCTGAGTCATTACATCAAAGCCCTGAGCCATTACATCACAGCCCTGAGTTATTACATCACAGCCCTGAGACATTACATCACAGCCCTGAGTCATTACATCAAGCCCTGAGACATTACATCACAGCTCTGAGTCATTACATCACAGCCCTGAGTCATTACATCAAGCCCTGAGCCATTACATCACAGCTCTGAGTCATTACATCACAGCCCTGAGACATTACATCACAGCCCTGAGTCATTACATCAAGCCCTGAGACATTACATCACAGCCCTGGGTCCTCACATCACAGCCCTGAGTCATTACATCAAGCCCTGAGACATTACATCACAGCCCTGGGTCCTCACATCACAGCCCTGAGTCCTCACATCACAGCCCTGGGTTCTTACATCACAGCCCTGAGTTCTCACATCACAGCCCTGAGACATTACATCACAGCTCTGAGTCATTACATCACAGCCCTGATCATTACATCACAGCCCTGAGTCATTACATCACAGCCCTGAGTTCTCACATCACAGCCCTGAGACATTACATCACAGCTCTGAGTCATTACATCACAGCCCTGAGTCATTACATCACAGCCCTGAGTCATTACATCACAGCCCTGAGTCCTCACTCCTCACATCACAGCCCTGAGCCATTACATCACAGCCCTGAGTCATTACATCACAGCCCTGAGTCATTACATCACAGCTCTGAGTTATTACATCACAGCCCTGAGTCCTCACATCACAGCCCTGAGCCATTACATCACAGCCCTGAGACATTACATCACAGCCCCGAGTCATTACGTCACAGCCCTGAGTCATTACATCAAGCCCTGAGCCATTACATCACAGCTCTGAGTCCTCACATCACAGCCCTGAGACATTACATCACAGCCCTGAGTGCTTACATCACAGTCCTGAGTCATTACATCACAGCCCTGAGTGCTTACATCACAGCCCTGAGCCATTACATCACAGCCCTGAGTCCTCACATCACAGCCCTGAGTCATTACATCACAGCCCTGAGTCCTCACATCACAGCCCTGGGTTCTTACATCACAGAGACCGTGGGGTCCGTGCTAATCACTGGACACTGGAGCGCCAGCATCTGGGCTTCCTGCAGTGTTAGGCTGAAACGGCTTCGCGTGCATCTCGTTCCGCTGCTTTGACAGAGATGGTGACACTCGCTTGAGCAGAGTTGTTTCTGACTTAGGAGAGGAGTCAGCATCCAGGGTGGCTGTGAACTCTCCCTGAGCGTCGCCGAGCTCTGTCTGTGGCACGGCTTGCAGCTGCCCAGCCCGTGTCTTGCAGAGTATTGTGGTTCATCTCAATGGGAATCTTTATCAGACATGGTGAAGCGTCCTTGGCGAGAGCAGGATCTGCGGTGCTGCAGTCGCGGTGGATCTAACGGGCGTCACTGCTTGTGCAGCATCTCTGCCCTCTTGCTTGCTTCGGCGAGCGACACCAGTTTCCACTTCTTGGTTGTGCATCGTCTCCATCTCTGTTCTCTGCTTGTGGTTCTCCTGGCCATGACTGGCAGACGTTGGATGGCCCGACTCCACTTGTCAGCTGTGTATTTGGTGGCTCCTGGGCTCTGAGCCCAAGTCCCCTGAACAGCGAGGGGAACGCGCATCCTCACGGGCGCAGAGGCGGGCCGCAGACTGGGGAGGGGGCCGTGGACGGGCGCTGCTGGGTGGAGGCAGGCAGAGCCACGTGGGGCCAGGGCAGGGACAGACACGCCATTCTCATATCCACAGCTGGAGAACCCCGGCTAGTTCCTTCTAGCCCTTGGGGCACGCCTGGCTGCACAGTGGGCCAGAAGTATCAGCTTCCTCCTGGAAGGGAGACATTAAGAACCAGCTCCCAGGGGAGGGTTCACCTGACTCCCAAGCCTCTGTGCGGTTTCAAACAATACAGTTTGCATTTCAAACCCTGAGCTTTGAAGATCAAAAGCTCATATTCTGAAGGATGTGGTGCATCCAAGTTTCTGCATGAGCACAGTGGCTGGAAGGAGCAGAGTGGGTGCCGGGCACGGTTACCGACCGGCAGGCAGAGACTGGGGTGCGGGCACTCTGAGCTGCACACACTGCAAAGCTGCTGTGCACGACACACCCCAGCTGCACCAATGCGCGTGTGCCCGTCACAGGGGGGCTGCAGGAGCCCCGTCCGTCTCAGGCCTGCTCCTTCCCTTTGCCTCTGCCCACAGCGGATGCCCACGGAAGCCTTTCGCCAGATGCTGCACCTTGGTGTTGGACACCCCAGCTCACAGCACACAGCCTAGACCTCTCTGCTGTGTGAGGCTACCTGGTCTCTGTGTGAGCAGCAGTAAGCAGGAGCACTGTGCACCAGTACCTCTGTGCTGTGTCATGGGCACTAAGCATGGTCACTGTGCACCAGTACCTCTGTGCTGTGTCGGCAGCACTCAGCAGGAGCACTGTCACCAGTACCTCTCTGCTGTGTGAGGCTACCTGGTCTCTGTCAGCAGTACTAAGCACTGTGCACCAGTACCTCTCTGTGTTGTGTCATGGGCGCTAAGCATGAGCACTGTGCACCAATACCTCTCTGCTGTGTGAGACTACTTGGTCTCTGTGTGAGCAGCAGTAAGCAGGAGCACTGTGCACCAGTACCTCTCTGTGCTGTCATGGGCACTAAGCATGGTCACTGTGCACCAGTACCTCTGTGCTGTGTCGGCAGCACTCAGCAGGAGCACTGTCACCAGTACCTCTCTGTGCTGTGTCATGGGCACTAAGCACAAGCACCTCTCTGTGCTGTGTGAGGCTACCTGGTCTCTGTGTCAGCAGTGCTAAGCACTGTGAACCAGTATCTCTGTGCTGTGTTGGCAGCACTCAGCAGGAGCACTGTCACCAGTACCTCTCTGTGCTGTGTCATGGGCACAAGCACCTCTCTGTGCTGGGAGGTTGCCTGTGTCTATGGCCTCTGCAGCCCCGGTGCCATCAGGCAGGAAGCCATGCACCCACTGTTGGGTCTGCAGGAGGCGCCCTGGGCTCCATGTCCAGGTGCACCTGAGCCGGGGCTTGGATCAGAGCCTGAGTCCCACCGCACGTCGGTGTCAGGTGTCAATGAGCCTCCAGCCCCGCGGTGGGCAGAGCAGCTGTGGGCAGTGGGAAGACGATTTGCCCTCTGTGGCCGTGAGCAGCCTGGGGCTGCTCCACAGCCCGTGCAATGGAGGGCCGTCGGCCGTGGGGACCCTGCTGGCCGCTTGTCACAACGCAGTTCCAGAGCTCACAGCCTGCCCGCCCCACCCGAGCCTGGAGGAGGAGGAGGGCGGGAACCAGCGCGAGGGAGAGGACCCACCTGGCTCAGGCCATGCCAGCCTGGGGCTGGGGAGGAGGCTCTCAGCAGGTCCCGAGCTCCACCTGGTCACACGGGCAGCGTGGACACTGCACAGCTCAGACACGTTCCCCGTGGACCTGACGCCCTCTTCTAGAAGGTCGTCGCCCAGCAGCCCCCACCCTGGACCGGCTAAGGACGCTGACCAGGCACAAACACGTGGCTGGCCGGCGCGCAGCTGCCCAGCTCCCCAGGGAGACACCCCAGGCCTGCCGCGAGGGGGTGCCGGAGAGCGGCCGGGAGCAGGGACCCGAGGGTCCCGAGAAGTGGGAGGGGGCTGCGGACACTGCACCGGAGCCGGAACTTCGAATGTGGATGCGCTGGCTGTGGACATGAGCTCCTGGCGGCCCTAGCAGGTGTGCGCGGTCCCCCAGCACTCAGGGACAGGCGGCAGTGCGCCTGTCCGAGCTCACTGGGACCTCAAGGGGCCTCTGCTCTGCCCGTGTGACCCCACGGGGCCTGACGGGGCCTGGGGAAGCCTGGGGGCGAGCTCTGCTCCTGGCCTGCTGCCCAGCGCCCCCTGTACCTCACCCCAAGCCCCCAGGCCTCAGGGAGTCTGGGGCGGTGCTGGACGGCACCGAGCCTGTTCACCGGCTTCTTCAAAGACCCCCGTGTGGCCTTCTGGTTTGAACACCAGGACACCACCGCCGGTGGCTGCTTCGTGCTACCTCTATGGCTGGGCCATGTCTTACCCAGCAGCCCCCTCATAATGGCAGTTAGGCTGTCTCCAATTTTTCCCTATTTTAAGAAATGCTGTGATAAGAATCTATGCCCATAAATTCTTAAGGACTTGTCCTAATACCGCAGACACTTTAAAACAATGCATAAGAGAAATATTATCAGCTTTTGAACAATCTGGGATAAAAAAGGGATACACATGGGAATTCTTTATTTATAAGCATGGATTGCTTTAATAATTGGTCTACGTGCTGTCTTACCTACCCACCTTGACTATCTGTCTACTTCTTTCCAAAAAGATTTTGAGATAGCTTATTAAAACGATGCAAACAACTTGAGACAGGAAAACTTCAAAGTTAAGAGGAGAAAAGCAGGTATGACAACAATAAAATCCAAACAGCCGACTGAGCGTGAAACCACCCTGAGCCTCCAACAACTGGACCAGAGGACAGCTCCATGACACCCTTGTCAGGTGCTGGGGGGGACCCAGCTTCCCCAGGTGCTGTGGGGGGGCCCGGCTTCCCCAACTGACACAGCTGGACCAGGGGACAGCTCCATGACACCCTTGTCAGGTGCTGGGGGGGGACCCGGCTTCCCCAGGTGACACAGCTGGACCAGGGGCAGCTCCATGACACCCATGTCAGGCTCTGTGGGGGGACCCGGCTTCCCCGGGTGCTGTGGGGGGAACCCGGCTTCCCCGGGTGCTGGGGGGGGGAACCCGGCTTCCCCGGGTGCTGGGGGGGACCCAGCTTCCCCGGGTGCTGTGGGGGAACCCAGTTTCCCCGGGTGCTGGGGGGGGACCCAGCTTCCCCGGGTGCTGGGGGGGAACCCGGCTTCCCCAGGTGGCACAGCTGGACCAGGGGACAGCTCCATGACACCCATGTCAGGCTCTGTGGGGGGACCCGGCTTCCCCGGGAGCTGTGGGGGGACCTGGTTCCCCGGGTGCTGTGGGGGGACCCAGCTTCCCCAGGTGCTGTGGGGGGACC
The DNA here is from genome assembly GCF_033115175.1 of Lepus europaeus. Lineage (NCBI taxonomy): Eukaryota > Metazoa > Chordata > Mammalia > Lagomorpha > Leporidae > Lepus > Lepus europaeus. The sequence continues at coordinate 95,100,847 of NC_084841.1, read as the reverse complement.
TGGCTTCCCCCGCTGACACAGCTGGACCAGGGGACAGCTCCATGACACCCATGTCAGGCTCTGTGGGGGGACCCGGCTTCCCTGGGTGCTGTGGGGGGACCCGGCTTCCCCAGGTGCTGTGGGGGACCTGGATTCCCCCGCTGACACAGCTGGACCAGGGGACAGCTCCATGACACCCATGTCAGGCTCTGTGGGGGGGCCCGGCTTCCCCGGGTGCTGTGGGGGGACCCGGCTTCCCCGGGTGCTGTGGGGGGACCTGGCTTCCCCGGGTGACACAGCTGGAACAGGGGACAGCTCCATGACACCCATGTCAGGCTCTGTGCGGGGACCCGGCTTCCCTGGGTGCTGGGGGGGGATCCGGCTTCCCCGGGTGCTGTGGGGGTCCCGGCTTCCCCGGGTGCTGTGGGAGGACCCGGCTTCCCTGGGTGCTGTGGGGGGACCCGGCTTCCCCGGGTGCTGTGGGGGGCCTGGCTTCCCCGGGTGGCGCAGCTGGACCAGGGGACAGCTCCATGACACCCATGTCAGGCTCTGTGGGGGGTCCAGCTTCCCCGGGTGCTGTGGGGGTCCCAGCTTCCCCGGGTGCTGTGGGAGGACCCGGCTTCCCTGGGTGCTGTGGGGGGACCCGGCTTCCCCGGGTGCTGTGGGGGGGCCTGGCTTCCCCGGGTGGCACAGCTGGACCAGGGGACAGCTCCATGACACCCATGTCAGGCTCTGTGGGGGGACCCAGCTTCCCCGGGTGCTGGGGGGGACCCGGCTTCCCTGGGTGACGCAGCTGCATGGAGTCTGAAGTCCCAGCGCTGATGCTGCTCGGTACCGGAGTGCACACCAACTCACTCCGTGCGAGGTGGGTCTGGGGGCTGCCCTCAGCGGAGGTCCCTGCCTTCTGTCCACTTCCTGGGTCGCCAGGTGAGCGGCCCTGCACAACCCCTCTGCCGTGGCCAGCCTCCGCCAGATGCCAGCGCCTGACTGCGAATCTGCAGACCGCGGGTGAACCTTTCCCACCCAAGCAGCTCCCCTAGGGCGCCTCGTCACAGCAGGAATGGCCTTGCGGCCTCTTTCACGTCAGATCTATTTTAAAATTCAAGCGTAACGGGCAGTGTCTCCCACTGCTGTTCAGAGCGAGAGCAGGAGCAAAGCTTGTGTTTAAACTCTGCTCAGACTGGCGGACACGTCTGACGTCGCCATGCCATGTTGCTGTCAGCAGCAGAGGAACGTGCGGGAGGGACCCTGTCACTCTCAGGAGCAGGGGATGCTGGGAAGGGGCCCTGTCACTCTCAGGAGCAGGGCGTGCTGGGAAGGGCCCCCATCGTGGCTCTCAGGAGCAGGGGGTGCTGGGAAGGGCACCGTCATGGCTCTCAGGAGCAGGGGGTGCTGGGAAGGGCCCTGTCACTCTCAGGAGCAGGGGGTGCTGGGAAGGGGCCCTGTCACTCTCAGGAGCAGGGGGTGCTGGGAAGGGGCCCTGTCACTCTCAGGAGCAGAGGGTGCTGGGAAGGGCCCTGTCACTCTCAGGAGCAGGGGGTGCTGGGAAGGGCCCTGTCACTCTCAGGAGCAGGGGGTGCTGGGAAGGGGCCCTGTCATCTCAGGAGCAGGGGGTGCTGGGAAGGGCCCCCGTCGTGGCTCTCAGGAGCAGGGGGTGCTGGGAAGGGGCCCTGTCACTCTCAGGAGCAGGAGGTGCTGGGAAGGGGCCCTGTCACTCTCAGGAGCTGGGGGTGCTGGGAAGGGCCCTGTCACTCTCGGAGCAGGGGGTGCTGGGAAGGGGCCCTGTCACTCTCAGGAGCAGGGGGTGCTGAGAAGGGCCCCCGTCATGGCTCTCAGGAGCAGGGGGTGCTGGAAGGGGCCCTGTCATTCTCAGGAGCAGGAGGTGCTGGGAAGGGGCCCTGTCATGGCTCTCAGGAGCAGGGGGTGCTGGGAAGGGCACCGTCATGGCTCTCAGGAGCAGGGGGTGCTGGGAAGGGCCCCCGTCATGGCTCTCAGGAGCAGGGGGTGCTGGGAAGGGCCCCCGTCATGGCTCTCAGGAGCAGGGGGTGCTGGGAAGGGCCCCCGTCATGGCTCTCAGGAGCAGGGGGTGCTGGGAAGGGGCCCTGCCATGGCTCTCAGGAGCAGGGGGTGCTGGGAAGGGGCCCTGCCATGGCTCTCAGGAGCAGGGGTGCTGGGAAGGGGCCCTGTCACTCTCAGGAGCAAGGGGTGCTGGGAAGGGGCCCTGTCACTCTCAGGAGCAGGGGGTGCTGGGAAGGGCCCCCGTCATGGCTCTCAGGAGCAGGGGGTGCTGGGAAGGGGCCCTGCCATGGCTCTCAGGAGCAGGGGGTGCTGGGAAGGGGCCCTGCCATGGCTCTCAGGAGCAGGGGTGCTGGGAAGGGCCCTGTCATCTCTCAGGAGCAGGGGGTGCTGGGAAGGGCACCGTCATGGCTCTCAGGAGCAGGGGGTGCTGGGAAGGGCCCCGTCGTGGCTCTCAGGAGCAGGGGGTGCTGGGAAGGGGCCCTGTCACTCTCAGGAGCAGGGGGTGCTGGGAAGGGGCCCCGTCATGGCTCTCAGGAGCAGGGGGTGCTGGGAAGGGGCCCTGCCATGGCTCTCAGGAGCAGGGGGTGCTGGGAAGGGGCCCTGCCATGGCTCTCAGGAGCAGGGGTGCTGGGAAGGGCCCTGTCATCTCTCAGGAGCAGGGGGTGCTGGGAAGGGGTCCCGTCATGGCTCTCAGGAGCAGGGGGTGCTGGGAAGGGCCCTGCCATGGCTCTCAGGAGCAGGGGGTGCTGGGAAGGGGCCCTGTCACTCTCAGGAGCAGGGGGTGCTGGGAAGGGGCCCTGTCACTCTCAGGAGCAGGGGGTGCTGGGAAGGGGCCCTGTCATCTCAGGAGCAGGGGGTGCTGGGAAGGGCCCCCGTCGTGGCTCTCAGGAGCAGGGGGTGCTGGGAAGGGGCCCTGTCACTCTCAGGAGCAGGGGGTGCTGGGAAGGGCACCGTCATGGCTCTCAGGAGCAGGGGGTGCTGGGAAGGGCACCGTCATGGCTCTCAGGAGCTGGGGGTGCTGGGAAGGGCACCGTCATGGCTCTCAGGAGCAGGGGGTGCTGGGAAGGGGCCCTGTCATGGCTCTCAGGAACAGGGGGTGCTGGGAAGGGGCCCTGTCACTCTCAGGAGCAGGGGGTGCTGGGAAGGGCACCGTCATGGCTCTCAGGAGCTGGGGGTGCTGGGAAGGGCTCCCGTCGTGGCTCTCAGGAGCAGGGGGTGCTGGGAAGGGCACTGTCATGGCTCTCAGGAGCAGGGGGTGCTGGGAAGGGCACCGTCATGGCTCTCAGGAGCTGGGGGTGCTGGGAAGGGCACCGTCATGGCTCTCAGGAGCAGGGGGTGCTGGGAAGGGGCCCTGTCACTCTCAGGAGCAGGGGGTGCTGGGAAGGGGCCCTGTCATGGCTCTCAGGAGCAGGGGGTGCTGGGAAGGGCTCCCGTCGTGGCTCTCAGGAGCAGGGGGTGCTGGGAAGGGGCCCTGTCACTCTCAGGAGCAGGGGGTGCTGGGAAGGGGCCCTGTCATCTCAGGAGCAGGGGGTGCTGGGAAGGGCCCCCGTCGTGGCTCTCAGGAGCAGGGGGTGCTGGGAAGGGGCCCTGTCACTCTCAGGAGCAGGGGGTGCTGGGAAGGGCACCGTCATGGCTCTCAGGAGCAGGGGGTGCTGGGAAGGGCACCGTCATGGCTCTCAGGAGCTGGGGGTGCTGGGAAGGGCACCGTCATGGCTCTCAGGAGCAGGGGGTGCTGGGAAGGGGCCCTGTCATGGCTCTCAGGAGCAGGGGGTGCTGGGAAGGGGCCCTGTCACTCTCAGGAGCAGGGGGTGCTGGGAAGGGCACCGCCATGGCTCTCAGGAGCTGGGGGTGCTGGGAAGGGCTCCCGTCGTGGCTCTCAGGAGCAGGGGGTGCTGGGAAGGGCACTGTCATGGCTCTCAGGAGCAGGGGGTGCTGGGAAGGGCACCGTCATGGCTCTCAGGAGCTGGGGGTGCTGGGAAGGGCACCGTCATGGCTCTCAGGAGCAGGGGGTGCTGGGAAGGGGCCCTGTCACTCTCAGGAGCAGGGGGTGCTGGGAAGGGGCCCTGTCATGGCTCTCAGGAGCAGGGGGTGCTGGGAAGGGCTCCCGTCGTGGCTCTCAGGAGCAGGGGGTGCTGGGAAGGGGCCCTGTCACTCTCAGGAGCAGGGGGTGCTGGGAAGGTGCCCTGTCACTCTCAGGAGCAGGGGGTGCTGGGAAGGGGCCCTGTCATGGCTCTCAGGAGCAGGGGGTGCTGGGAAGGGGCCCTGTCACTCTCAGGAGCAGGGGGTGCTGGGAAGGGCTCCCGTCGTGGCTCTCAGGAGCAGGGGGTGCTGGGAAGGGGCCCTGTCACTCTCAGGAGCAGGGGGTGCTGGGAAGGGGCCCTGTCACTCTCAGGAGCAGGGGGTGCTGGGAAGGGCCCCCGTCGTGGCTCTCAGGAGCAGGGGGTGCTGGGAAGGGCTCCCGTCGTGGCTCTCAGGAGCAGGGGGTGCTGGGAAGGGCCCTGTCATGGCTCTCAGGAGCAGGGGGTGCTGGGAAGGGCCCTGCCATGGCTCTCAGGAGCAGGGGGTGCTGGGAAGGGGCTCTGTCACTCTCAGGAACAGGGGGTGCTGGGAAGGGCCCTGTCACTCTCAGGAGCAGGGGGTGCTGGGAAGGGGCCCTGTCACTCTCAGGAGCAGGGGGTGCTGGGAAGGGCCCCCGTCGTGGCTCTCAGGAGCAGGGGGTGCTGGGAAGGGGCCCTGTCACTCTCAGGAGCAGGAGGTGCTGGGAAGGGGCCCTGTCACTCTCAGGAGCAGGGGGTGCTGGGAAGGGGCCCTGCCATGGCTCTCAGGAGCAGGGGGTGCTGGGAAGGGGCCCTGTCATCTCAGGAGCAGGGGGTGCTGGGAAGGGGTCCCGTCATCTCTCAGGAGCAGGGGGTGCTGGGAAGGGCCCTTTCATCTCAGGAGCAGGGGGTGCTGGGAAGGGGCCCTGTCACTCTCAGGAGCAGGGGGTGCTGGGAAGGGGCCCTGTCACTCTCAGGAGCAGGGGGTGCTGGGAAGGGGCCCTGCCATGGCTCTCAGGAGCAGGGGGTGCTGGGAAGGGGCCCTGTCATCTCAGGAGCAGGGGGTGCTGGGAAGGGGTCCCGTCATCTCTCAGGAGCAGGGGGTGCTGGGAAGGGGCCCTGTCACTCTCAGGAGCAGGGGGTGCTGGGAAGAGCCCCCGTCATGGCTCTCAGGAGCAGGGGGTGCTGGGAAGGGATCCCGTCATGGCTCTCAGGAGCAGGGGGTGCTGGGAAGGGGCTCTGTCACTCTCAGGAACAGGGGGTGCTGGGAAGGGCCCCGTCATCTCTCAGGAGCAGGGGGTGCTGGGAAGGGATCCCGTCATGGCTCTCAGGAGCAGGGGGTGCTGGGAAGGGCACCGTCATGGCTCTCAGGAGCAGGGGGTGCTGGGAAGGTGCCCTGCCATGGCTCTCAGGAGCAGGGGGTGCTGGGAAGGGGCCCTGCCATGGCTCTCAGGAGCAGGGGGTGCTGGGAAGGGGCCCTGTCATGGCTCTCAGGAGCAGGGGGTGCTGGGAAGGGCCCTGTCATGGCTCTCAGGAGCAGGGGTGCTGGGAAGGGCCACATAATGCAAGCCGAGAGCTCTCTTGCTGCCTCAGGTTTTCCGGGCAGGAGCAGGGCTGCCCTGGAGGGCGCGCACTCCCCTGGAGGCTCCCGTAGCTGCGCCTGGAATCCCAGCCGTATTCAGGGAGCTCAGTGGTGGTGTCCACAGGGGGCTGGGGGCCGGCTCTGCTGTGTGTGGTGACTGGGCCGTCAGACATGGGCCATTGTGGGTCACTTCAATAGTTTTCACCACTTGGCTACTTTGACAAAGACCCACATGTGCGGTTATAAATACTGCTTCACTGACTCATACCGTGTAAACAACAATGTACTCTGACTCCACACATCAAAAAACAACTCTTGGGGTACTGGTAATGCTTTGTTTTTAATGTGAGTGTTGGTTAGGGGGGTGCTCATATCACCAAAAATACTCGTTTATCTAAAAAATAGAGGACCCACGCGGAGGGGAAGGATCAGGAAGTTTTCATTTTCATAAGTTATAAAATGACAGATGCCACCGAGTCGTCTGACCAGAACGGCTCTGGGAAGCCTGGCTCCCGGAGCAGCCCCTCGGTGGCTTCCTGCTCTGACCACCATACGCCTGCACTGGCCTCCGTAGCCACAGAGCCTTGGGAAACGCAGGGCTGTGAGAGTGACCACTGACCACCAGGAAACACAGGGCTGTGAGAGTGACCACGGACCACCAGGAAACACAGGGCTGTGAGAGTGACCACGGACCACCAGGAAACACAGGGCTGTGAGAGTGACCACTGACCACCAGGAAACACAGGGCTGTGACAGTGACCTCCTGAGTTCTCCTTCCCCCAGAGGTCACCTGCCTGCCCCTGCGTTCTCTCTGCAGGGACCACCCACCCCCTGCTGTGCACTCTGCGGGGGGGTGGGGTGGGGGTGGGGGGGTGGACCCGCCCCCTGCTGTGCACTCTCTGTGTGGGGGGGTACCCACCCCCTGCTGTGCGTGTCACTCACACACTGTCCTCTCCCGCTGCTGCACTGTGACCCCCCCCCCCCCCCCCCGCACGGCACCCACAGCAGCTGTGTTTGTAGCAGGATTGGGCCCTGCTGTGTGGTTTCTGGGAAGGGCCTGGCGGCAGTGCCCCGTGTGGAGCCGTGAGCCCAGGCCCCTCTCCCCGGGCGCCAGGGCACAGAGAGAGCAATGTGCTCACAACTGGTGGCTGGGGTGGAGGGTGTGAGCCCGGGGTCTCGGACGTCAGTCTTGGGGTGTCACCAGGACATACCCTCAGGCTGGGAGGGAAGTGAGCCCCAGATTCCAGAAGTCACCTTCCTCCTCCCTCTTCCCAGTGTCTGACCCCTCACTGCCCCGGTCCTATTTTGAGGGGAAGAAAAATGGAAATTAGCTCAAGGGATCAGCTCTCATCAGCCCAGAGCACTGGACTCACGTGGGGCTGTGGTCCTGCTGAGAGCGAGGTGAGCCGCAGGTGAGGGGCCCGCAGCAGGGCTGTGCCTAGGGCTCACGAGCGGGGAGTCTCAGAGAGGAGTTTACACTCTGTGCTTGCAAGGGATCTTCAAGGACATGTACAGAGGATGTGTTACGAAAACGCAGGTGGCACAGGCTGGGGCAGGGGTGGCCAGAACCAGAGGGGAATGGTTGCTTTTTGTGCCAAAATGACTCTTAATTCCGCCTTCTGCGGACTGTCTGAAGAGCCGTCGTATACTACCCGTGGTGTCGTGAGCCTCGCCGCGGGGACGATGGTGATTGGGGGTCGCATTCCAGCCCCGGTGCACCCGGTGCCCACTGCGCAGGCCTCGAGGGCAGCAGTGTGGAAGCCTGCCCCACGGGGGGCCAGCGCGGTGGCCTCGGGGTTCAGTGCGTGGTGCTCTGGCGCAGCCACTGTCGGAAAAGGAAAAGAAATCAGAAAAACAGAGACGCGCAGGGGCGCCCCAGGAGAATCGGGAACCACGTGGGCCTGCACCTCACCATTTGGGGAGGTGAGCAAAGCCCTCCCTCACTCCCTCAGCCCAGGGGTAGCTCACGGGGCAGGCAGTGCCCTGTGCCGGAGGCGAGGAAGGGTGTGAATGGTGAGGCTGGGGTGGTCACCAGCTGCCCACCGTCAGCTCCCGCAATGTGCACACACGCAGGCCACGTGGTGCTGTCCAGGCACGTCCTCTCGGCCATATCAGACGCAGCCATTTTAATGTCTCTTCATTTATTATTCTAAACTACATGCGTAGATGTCGCCGACTACCTTATGAGTTACAAATACTTTAAAAAGTATAACAAAAAGGATGGGGAGAGGAAAGTAATTGATAGCTAGGTATCACCGCTGGATAGCAGGGCGCGCGACTGTGTTAGGTGAGGAGCAGCCGGGTGCGTGCTGTGGACGTGGGCCCTGCAGGCTTGGGCTGGCACGGTGCCAGCTTCTCTCCACCTCCAAGGGGAATCTTCATTCTTGGAATCTGTGATAAAAACTGAAGTCCTCCCTTGTTTGCTGGGTGAAAAAGTGTGTTTTGGTAGGTCTGACACACGTGACGTCCCGGGTGACACATGCATGGTGCCCTAGGCAGGATTGACACACGGCAGCCCTGGTGAGGCTGACACACATGACATCCCTGGTGATGCTGACACACGTGACGTCCCCAGTGAGGCCAATACCCATGACATCCCCAGTGAGACCAACACTCATGACATTCCCAGTGAGACCAACATGCACGGTTATCCTTGGTAGGTCTGACACATGTGACGTCCCGGGCGACACGCACAGTGCCCCGGGCAGGACCCACACATGGCGGCCCTGGTGAGGCTGACACACGTGATGTCCCTGGTGATGCTGACATATGTGATGTCCCCAGTGAGGCTAACACTTGTGATGTCCCGGGTGACACGCACAGTGCCCCAGGAAGGACTGACACATGGCAGCCCTGGTAAGGCTGACTAGCAGTTCGTCTGCTTCTTAGCTAGGAGCTCCCCCTGCTCTGGCGGCCAGCAGAGTGACCCGGCTTAGCCTGCTCAGCCCTGGAATCCACCATGCGTGTACCGTCCCTGCCAGTGCCTGCTTGTGTTCTGTGTTGTGAGATTGAACGTGGGTTACTGAGTCCAAGGCAGTATTTCCCACACTGAATGTTTGCCCTGACAACGGACATTCTTGTTGGAAACGAGCTGCCTTCTCTCTTGAATGCATCCATTCCCCTCTGGTCCTGCCCCCCCCCCCGCGCCCGTGCCACCTCATGCCCCGAGCCCCAGGTGCTGCGACCCTGGCTGGTGCCGGGCATCAAACTAAACAGAAGACATGAACTTGAGTTGAGGCAGGCGGCTGGGCGTGCTCTGCTCGGTCAGTGTTGATGTTCTACTCCTGGCCTGGAAAAGTCACTTTGTCACTGGAAGCAGTGTCAGCTGATGACTCATTGGGAACGTCTGCCATTCAGTTCATCTCATCAGTCCCAGGGCCTGGATGGGAATGGCAGTGACCTCCACCCAGGCTCTCGCTGTGTTACAGTCTCGTAGGCAAGAGGAGCTTCTTAGATCAGGTGCTTAAACAGAATGAGCTTCGTCCGCAGAACTCTGAGTCTGTGCTCCAGTGCTGGGTCTCCTGGGACAGCCCTGCTCTTTTCTCAACCTTCTTTCCAACGCAGGTGCTGACACCCACACAAAACAGAAGGCTGCACACAGCACACACCACCACGCCAGGCCCATGATTCTGAGTGACAGCCCCAGAACAGAGCAGTGCCCACGGCACCACCCCAGGCCCAGCTCCTGAGTGACAGCTCCCAGACAGAGCAGTGCCCACGGCACCACCCCAGGCCCAGCTCCTGAGTGACAGCTCCCAGACAGAGCAGTGCCCACGGCACCGCCCCAGGCTTGGTCCTGAGTGACAGCTCCCAGAGAGAGCAGTGCCCACGGCACCACCCCAGGCTTGGTCCTGAGTGACAGCCCCCAGACAGAGCAGTGCCCACGGCACCGCCCCAGGCTTGGTCCTGAGTGACAGCTCCCAGACAGAGCAGTGCCCACGGCACCACCACAGGCCCAGCTCCTGATGACAGCTCCCAGACAGAGCAGTGCCCACGGCACCGCCCCAGGCTTGGTCCTGAGTGACAGCTCCCAGACAGAGCAGTGCCCACGGCACCGCCCCAGGCTTGGTCCTGAGTGACAGCTCCCAGACAGAGCAGTGCCCACGGCACCGCCCCAGGCCCAGCTCCTGAGTGACAGCTCCCAGACAGAGCAGTGCCCACGGCACCGCCCCAGCCCCAGCTCCTGAGTGACAGCTCCCAGACAGAGCAGTGCCCACGGCACCACCCCAGGCTTGGTCCTGAGTGACAGCTCCCAGACAGAGCAGTGCCCACGGCACCACCCCAGGCCCAGCTCCTGAGTGACAGCTCCCAGACAGAGCAGTGCCCACGGCACCGCCCCAGGCCCAGCTCCTGAGTGACAGCTCCCAGACAGAGCAGTGCCCACGGCACCACCCCAGGCTTGGTCCTGAGTGACAGCTCCCAGACAGAGCAGTGCCCACGGCACCGCCCCAGGCTTGGTCCTGAGTGACAGCTCCCAGACAGAGCAGTGCCCACGGCACCGCCCCAGGCCCAGCTCCTGAGTGACAGCTCCCAGACAGAGCAGTGCCCACGGCACCGCCCCAGGCCCAGCTCCTGAGTGACAGCTCCCAGACAGAGCAGTGCCCACGGCACCGCACCCAGGCCCAGCTCCTGAGTGACAGCTCCCAGACAGAGCAGTGCCCACGGCACCACCCCAGGCTTGGTCCTGATGACAGCTCCCAGACAGAGCAGTGCCCACGGCACCACCCCAGGCTTGGTCTTGAGTGACAGCTCCCAGACAGAGCAGTGCCCACGGCACCGCCCCAGGCCCAGCTCCTGAGTGACAGCTCCCAGACAGAGCAGTGCCCACGGCACCACCCCAGGCTTGGTCCTGAGTGACAGCTCCCAGACAGAGCAGTGCCCACGGCACCACCCCAGGCTTGGTCCTGAGTGACAGCTCCCAGACAGAGCAGTGCCCACGGCACCGCCCCAGGCTTGGTCCTGAGTGACAGCTCCCAGACAGAGCAGTGCCCACGGCACCACCCCAGGCCCGCTCCTGAGTGACAGCTCCCAGACAGAGCAGTGCCCACGGCACCACCCCAGGCTTGGTCCTGAGTGACAGCTCCCAGACAGAGCAGTGCCCACGGCACCACCCCAGGCCCAGCTCCTGAGTGACAGCTCCCAGACAGAGCAGTGCCCACGGCACCGCCCCAGGCCCAGCTCCTGAGTGACAGCTCCCAGACAGAGCAGTGCCCACGGCACCGCCCCAGGCTTGGTCCTGAGTGACAGCTCCCAGACAGAGCAGTGCCCACGGCACCGCCCCAGGCTTGGTCCTGAGTGACAGCTCCCAGACAGAGCAGTGCCCACGGCACCGCCCCAGGCTTGGTCCTGAGTGACAGCTCCCAGACAGAGCAGTGCCCACGGCACCACCCCAGGCCCAGCTCCTGAGTGACAGCTCCCAGACAGAGCAGTGCCCACGGCACCACCACCCCAGGCTTGGTCCTGAGTGACAGCCCCCAGAGAGAGCAGTGCCCACGGCACCGCCCCAGGCTTGGTCCTGAGTGACAGCTCCCAGAGAGAGCAGTGCCCACGGCACCACCCCAGGCTTGGTCCTGAGTGACAGCCCCCAGACAGAGCAGTGCCCACGGCACCGCCCCAGGCTTGGTCCTGAGTGACAGCTCCCAGACAGAGCAGTGCCCACGGCACCACCACAGGCCCAGCTCCTGATGACAGCTCCCAGACAGAGCAGTGCCCACGGCACCGCCCCAGGCTTGGTCCTGAGTGACAGCTCCCAGACAGAGCAGTGCCCACGGCACCGCCCCAGGCTTGGTCCTGAGTGACAGCTCCCAGACAGAGCAGTGCCCACGGCACCGCCCCAGGCCCAGCTCCTGAGTGACAGCTCCCAGACAGAGCAGTGCCCACGGCACCGCCCCAGCCCCAGCTCCTGAGTGACAGCTCCCAGACAGAGCAGTGCCCACGGCACCACCCCAGGCTTGGTCCTGAGTGACAGCTCCCAGACAGAGCAGTGCCCACGGCACCACCCCAGGCCCAGCTCCTGAGTGACAGCTCCCAGACAGAGCAGTGCCCACGGCACCGCCCCAGGCCCAGCTCCTGAGTGACAGCTCCCAGACAGAGCAGTGCCCACGGCACCACCCCAGGCTTGGTCCTGAGTGACAGCTCCCAGACAGAGCAGTGCCCACGGCACCGCCCCAGGCTTGGTCCTGAGTGACAGCTCCCAGACAGAGCAGTGCCCACGGCACCGCCCCAGGCCCAGCTCCTGAGTGACAGCTCCCAGACAGAGCAGTGCCCACGGCACCGCCCCAGGCCCAGCTCCTGAGTGACAGCTCCCAGACAGAGCAGTGCCCACGGCACCGCACCCAGGCCCAGCTCCTGAGTGACAGCTCCCAGACAGAGCAGTGCCCACGGCACCACCCCAGGCTTGGTCCTGATGACAGCTCCCAGACAGAGCAGTGCCCACGGCACCACCCCAGGCTTGGTCTTGAGTGACAGCTCCCAGACAGAGCAGTGCCCACGGCACCGCCCCAGGCCCAGCTCCTGAGTGACAGCTCCCAGACAGAGCAGTGCCCACGGCACCACCCCAGGCTTGGTCCTGAGTGACAGCTCCCAGACAGAGCAGTGCCCACGGCACCACCCCAGGCTTGGTCCTGAGTGACAGCTCCCAGACAGAGCAGTGCCCACGGCACCGCCCCAGGCTTGGTCCTGAGTGACAGCTCCCAGACAGAGCAGTGCCCACGGCACCACCCCAGGCCCGCTCCTGAGTGACAGCTCCCAGACAGAGCAGTGCCCACGGCACCACCCCAGGCTTGGTCCTGAGTGACAGCTCCCAGACAGAGCAGTGCCCACGGCACCACCCCAGGCCCAGCTCCTGAGTGACAGCTCCCAGACAGAGCAGTGCCCACGGCACCGCCCCAGGCCCAGCTCCTGAGTGACAGCTCCCAGACAGAGCAGTGCCCACGGCACCGCCCCAGGCTTGGTCCTGAGTGACAGCTCCCAGACAGAGCAGTGCCCACGGCACCGCCCCAGGCTTGGTCCTGAGTGACAGCTCCCAGACAGAGCAGTGCCCACGGCACCGCCCCAGGCTTGGTCCTGAGTGACAGCTCCCAGACAGAGCAGTGCCCACGGCACCACCCCAGGCCCAGCTCCTGAGTGACAGCTCCCAGACAGAGCAGTGCCCACGGCACCACCCCAGGCTTGGTCCTGAGTGACAGCTCCCAGACAGAGCAGTGCCCATGGCACCACCCCAGGATTGGTCCTGAGTGACAGCTCCCAGACAGAGCAGTGCCCACGGCACCGCCCCAGGCTTGGTCCTGAGTGACAGCCCCAGAACAGAGCAGTACCCACGGCACCACCCCAGGCCCAGCTCCTGAGTGACAGCTCCCAGACAGAGCAGTGCCCACGGCACCACCCCAGGCTTGGTCCTGAGTGACAGCTCCCAGACAGAGCAGTGCCCACGCCACCGCCCCAGGCCCAGCTCCTGAGTGACAGCTCCCAGACAGAGCAGTGCCCACGGCACCACCCCAGGCTTGGTCCTGAGTGACAGCTCCCAGACAGAGCAGTGCCCACGGCACCACCCCAGGCTTGGTCCTGAGTGACAGCTCCCAGACAGAGCAGTGCCCACGGCACCGCCCCAGGCCCAGCTCCTGAGTGACAGCTCCCAGACAGAGCAGTGCCCACGGCACCACCCCAGGCTTGGTCCTGAGTGACAGCTCCCAGACATTGCAGTGCCCACGCCACCGCCCCAGGCCCAGCTCCTGAGTGACAGCTCCCAGACAGAGCAGTGCCCACGGCACCACCCCAGGCTTGGTCCTGAGTGACAGCTCCCAGACAGAGCAGTGCCCACGGCACCACCCCAGGCCCAGCTCCTGAGTGACAGCTCCCAGACAGAGCAGTGCCCATGGCACCACCCCAGGCTTGGTCCTGAGTGACAGCTCCCAGACAGAGCAGTGCCCACGGCACCGCCCCAGGCTTGGTCCTGAGTGACAGCTCCCAGACAGAGCAGTGCCCACGGCACCGCCCCAGACCCAGCTCCTGAGTGACAGCTCCCAGACAGAGCAGTGCCCACGGCACCGCCCCAGGCTTGGTCCTGAGTGACAGCTCCCAGAGAGAGAAGTGCCCACGGCACCACCCCAGGCCCAGCTCCTGAGTGACAGCTCCCAGACAGAGCAGTGCCCACGGCACCACCCCAGGCTTGGTCCTGAGTGACAGCTCCCAGACAGAGCAGTGCCCACGGCACCACCCCAGGCCCAGCTCCTGAGTGACAGCTCCCAGACAGAGCAGTGCCCACGGCACCACCCCAGGATTGGTCCTGAGTGACAGCTCCCAGACAGAGCAGTGCCCACGGCACCACCCCAGGCCCAGCTCCTGAGTGACAGCTCCCAGACAGAGCAGTGCCCACGGCACCACCCCAGGCCCAGCTCCTGAGTGACAGCTCCCAGACAGAGCAGTGCCCACGGCACCGCCCCAGGCTTGGTCCTGATGACAGCTCCCAGACAGAGCAGTGCCCACGGCACCACCCCAGGCTTGGTCCTGAGTGACAGCTCCCAGACAGAGCAGTGCCCACGGCACCACCCCAGGCCCAGCTCCTGAGTGACAGCTCCCAGACAGAGCAGTGCCCACGGCACCACCCCAGGCTTGGTCCTGAGTGACAGCTCCCAGACAGAGCAGTGCCCACGGCACCGCCCCAGGCCCAGCTCCTGAGTGACAGCTCCCAGACAGAGCAGTGCCCACGGCACCACCCCAGGCCCAGCTCCTGAGTGACAGCTCCCAGACAGAGCAGTGCCCACGGCACCGCCCCAGGCTTGGTCCTGATGACAGCTCCCAGACAGAGCAGTGCCCACGGCACCACCCCAGGCTTGGTCCTGAGTGACAGCTCCCAGACGGAGCAGTGCCCACGGCACCACCCCAGGCCCAGCTCCTGAGTGACAGCTCCCAGACAGAGCAGTGCCCACGGCACCGCCCCCAGGCTTGGTCCTGATGACAGCTCCCAGACAGAGCAGTGCCCACGGCACCACCCCAGGCCCAGCTCCTGAGTGACAGCTCCCAGACAGAGCAGTGCCCACGGCACCGCCCCAGGCTTGGTCCTGAGTGACAGCTCCCAGACAGAGCAGTGCCCACGGCACCACCCCAGGCTTGGTCCTGAGTGACAGCTCCCAGACAGAGCAGTGCCCACGGCACCGCCCCAGGCCCAGCTCCTGAGTGACAGCTCCCAGACAGAGCAGTGCCCACGGCACCACCCCAGGCCCAGCTCCTGAGTGACAGCTCCCAGACAGAGCAGTGCCCACGGCACCGCCCCAGGCTTGGTCCTGAGTGACAGCTCCCAGACAGAGCAGTGCCCACGGCACCACCCCAGGCTTGGTCCTGAGTGACAGCTCCCAGACAGAGCAGTGCCCACGGCACCGCCCCAGGCCCAGCTCCTGAGTGACAGCTCCCAGACAGAGCAGTGCCCACGGCACCACCCCAGGCTTGGTCCTGAGTGACAGCTCCCAGACAGAGCAGTGCCCACGGCACCGCCCCAGGCCCAGCTCCTGAGTGACAGCTCCCAGACAGAGCAGTGCCCACGGCACCGCCCCAGGCCCAGCTCCTGAGTGACAGCTCCCAGACAGAGCAGTGCCCACGGCACCACCCCAGGCTTGGTCCTGAGTGACAGCTCCCAGACAGAGCAGTGCCCACGGCACCACCCCAGGCTTGGTCCTGAGTGACAGCTCCCAGACAGAGCAGTGCCCACGGCACCACCCCAGGCTTGGTCCTGAGTGACAGCTCCCAGACAGAGCAGTGCCCACGGCACCACCCCAGGCTTGGTCCTGAGTGACAGCTCCCAGACAGAGCAGTGCCCACGGACCGCCCCAGGCCCAGCTCCTGAGTGACAGCTCCCAGACAGAGCAGTGCCCACGGCACCGCCCCAGGCCCAGCTCCTGAGTGACAGCTCCCAGACGGAGCAGTGCCCACGGCACCACCCCAGGCTTGGTCCTGAGTGACAGCTCCCAGACAGAGCAGTGCCCACGGCACCACCCCAGGCTTGGTCCTGAGTGACAGCTCCCAGACAGAGCAGTGCCCACGGCACCACTCCAGGCTTGGTCCTGAGTGACAGCTCCCAGACAGAGCAGTGCCCACGGCACCGCCCCAGGCTTGGTCCTGAGTGACAGCTCCCAGACAGAGCAGTGCCCACGGCACCACCCCAGGCTTGGTCCTGAGTGACAGCTCCCAGACAGAGCAGTGCCCACGGCACCACCCCAGGCTTGGTCCTGAGAGACAGTTCCCAGAGAGAGAAGTGCCCACGGCACCGCCCCAGGCCCAGCTCCTGAGTGACAGCTCCCAGACAGAGCAGTGCCCACGGTACCGCCCCAGGCCCAGCTCCTGAGTGACAGCTCCCAGACGGAGCAGTGCCCACGGCACCACCCCAGGCTTGGTCCTGAGTGACAGCTCCCAGACAGAGCAGTGCCCACGGCACCACCCCAGGCTTGGTCCTGAGTGACAGCTCCCAGACAGAGCAGTGCCCACGGCACCGCCCCACGCTTGGTCCTGAGTGACAGCTCCCAGACAGAGCAGTGCCCACGGCACCACCCCAGGCTTGGTCCTGAGTGACAGCTCCCAGACAGAGCAGTGCCCACGGCACCGCCCCAGGCCCAGCTCCTGAGTGACAGCTCCCAGACAGAGCAGTGCCCACGGCACCGCCCCAGGCCCAGCTCCTGAGTGACAGCTCCCAGACGGAGCAGTGCCCACGGCACCACCCCAGGCTTGGTCCTGAGTGAAAGCTCCCAGACAGAGCAGTGCCCACGGCACCACCCCAGGCTTGGTCCTGAGTGACAGCTCCCAGACAGAGCAGTGCCCACGGCACCGCCCCAGGCCCAGCTCCTGAGTGACAGCTCCCAGACAGAGCAGTGCCCACGGCACCGCCCCAGGCTTGGTCCTGAGTGACAGCTCCCAGACAGAGCAGTGCCCACGGCACCACCCCAGGCTTGGTCCTGAGTGACAGCTCCCAGACAGAGCAGTGCCCACGGCACCGCCCCAGGCCCAGCTCCTGAGTGACAGCTCCCAGACAGAGCAGTGCCCACGGCACCACCCCAGGCTTGGTCCTGAGTGACAGCTCCCAGACAGAGCAGTGCCCACGGCACCACCCCAGGCCCAGCTCCTGAGTGACAGCTCCCAGACAGAGCAGTGCCCACGGCACCGCCCCAGGCCCAGCTCCTGAGTGACAGCTCCCAGACAGAGCAGTGCCCACGGCACCACCCCAGGCTTGGTCCTGAGTCACAGCTCCTAGACAGAGCAGTGCCCACGGCACCACCCCAGGCCCAATCCTGAGTGACAGCTCCCAGACAGAGCAGTGCCCACGGCACCGCACCAGGCTTGGTCCTGATGACAGCTCCCAGACAGAGCAGTGCCCACGGCACCACCCCAGGCTTGGTCCTGAGTGACAGCTCCCAGACGGAGCAGTGCCCACGGCACCACCCCAGGCCCAGCTCCTGAGTGACAGCTCCCAGACAGAGCAGTGCCCACGGCACCGCCCCCAGGCTTGGTCCTGATGACAGCTCCCAGACAGAGCAGTGCCCACGGCACCACCCCAGGCCCAGCTCCTGAGTGACAGCTCCCAGACAGAGCAGTGCCCACGGCACCGCCCCAGGCTTGGTCCTGAGTGACAGCTCCCAGACAGAGCAGTGCCCACGGCACCACCCCAGGCTTGGTCCTGAGTGACAGCTCCCAGACAGAGCAGTGCCCACGGCACCACCCCAGGCCCAGCTCCTGAGTGACAGCTCCCAGACAGAGCAAGGCCCACGGTACCGCCCCAGGCCCAGCTCCTGAGTGACAGCTCCCAGACGGAGCAGTGCCCACGGCACCACCCCAGGCTTGGTCCTGAGTGACAGCTCCCAGACAGAGCAGTGCCCACGGCACCACCCCAGGCTTGGTCCTGAGTGACAGCTCCCAGACAGAGCAGTGCCCACGGCACCGCCCCACGCTTGGTCCTGAGTGACAGCTCCCAGACAGAGCAGTGCCCACGGAACCACCCCAGGCTTGGTCCTGAGTGACAGCTCCCAGACAGAGCAGTGCCCACGGCACCGCCCCAGGCCCAGCTCCTGAGTGACAGCTCCCAGACAGAGCAGTGCCCACGGCACCGCCCCAGGCCCAGCTCCTGAGTGACAGCTCCCAGACGGAGCAGTGCCCACGGCACCACCCCAGGCTTGGTCCTGAGTGAAAGCTCCCAGACAGAGCAGTGCCCACGGCACCACCCCAGGCTTGGTCCTGAGTGACAGCTCCCAGACAGAGCAGTGCCCACGGCACCGCCCCAGGCCCAGCTCCTGAGTGACAGCTCCCAGACAGAGCAGTGCCCACGGCACCGCCCCAGGCTTGGTCCTGAGTGACAGCTCCCAGACAGAGCAGTGCCCACGGCACCACCCCAGGCTTGGTCCTGAGTGACAGCTCCCAGACAGAGCAGTGCCCACGGCACCGCCCCAGGCCCAGCTCCTGAGTGACAGCTCCCAGACAGAGCAGTGCCCACGGCACCACCCCAGGCTTGGTCCTGAGTGACAGCTCCCAGACAGAGCAGTGCCCACGGCACCACCCCAGGCCCAGCTCCTGAGTGACAGCTCCCAGACAGAGCAGTGCCCACGGCACCGCCCCAGGCCCAGCTCCTGAGTGACAGCTCCCAGACAGAGCAGTGCCCACGGCACCACCCCAGGCTTGGTCCTGAGTCACAGCTCCCAGACAGAGCAGTGCCCACGGCACCACCCCAGGCCCAGCTCCTGAGTGACAGCTCCCAGACAGAGCAGTGCCCACGGCACCGCACCAGGCTTGGTCCTGATGACAGCTCCCAGACAGAGCAGTGCCCACGGCACCACCCCAGGCTTGGTCCTGAGTGACAGCTCCCAGACGGAGCAGTGCCCACGGCACCACCCCAGGCCCAGCTCCTGAGTGACAGCTCCCAGACAGAGCAGTGCCCACGGCACCGCCCCCAGGCTTGGTCCTGATGACAGCTCCCAGACAGAGCAGTGCCCACGGCACCACCCCAGGCCCAGCTCCTGAGTGACAGCTCCCAGACAGAGCAGTGCCCACGGCACCGCCCCAGGCTTGGTCCTGAGTGACAGCTCCCAGACAGAGCAGTGCCCACGGCACCACCCCAGGCTTGGTCCTGAGTGACAGCTCCCAGACAGAGCAGTGCCCACGGCACCACCCCAGGCCCAGCTCCTGAGTGACAGCTCCCAGACAGAGCAGTGCCCACGGCACCGCCCCAGGCCCAGCTCCTGAGTGACAGCTCCCAGACAGAGCAGTGCCCACGGCACCGCCCCAGGCCCAGCTCCTCAGTGACAGCTCCCAGACAGAGCAGTGCCCACGGCACCGCCCCAGGCCCAGCTCCTGAGTGACAGCTCCCAGACAGAGCAGTGCCCACGGCACCGCCCCCAGGCCCAGCTCCTGAGTGACAGCTCCCAGACAGAGCAGTGCCCACGGCACCACCCCAGGCCCAGCTCCTGAGTGACAGCTCCCAGACAGAGCAGTGCCCACGGCACCACCCCAGGCCCAGCTCCTGAGTGACAGCTCCCAGACAGAGCAGTGCCCACGGCACCACCCCAGGCTTGGTCCTGAGTGACAGCTCCCAGACAGAGCAGTGCCCACGGCACCGCCCCAGGCCCAGCTCCTGAGTGACAGCTCCCAGACAGAGCAGTGCCCACGGCACCGCCCCAGGCTTGGTCCTGAGTGACAGCTCCCTACAGAGCAGTGCCCACGGCACCACCCCAGGCTTGGTCCTGAGTGACAGCTCCCAGACAGAGCAGTGCCCACGGCACCGCCCCAGGCCCAGCTCCTGAGTGACAGCTCCCAGACAGAGCAGTGCCCACGGCACCACCCCAGGCTTGGTCCTGAGTGACAGCTCCCAGACAGAGCAGTGCCCACGGCACCACCCCAGGCCCAGCTCCTGAGTGACAGCTCCCAGACAGAGCAGTGCCCACGGCACCGCCCCAGGCCCAGCTCCTGAGTGACAGCTCCCAGACAGAGCAGTGCCCACGGCACCACCCCAGGCTTGGTCCTGAGTCACAGCTCCCAGACAGAGCAGTGCCCACGGCACCACCCCAGGCCCAGCTCCTGAGTGACAGCTCCCAGACAGAGCAGTGCCCACGGCACCGCACCAGGCTTGGTCCTGATGACAGCTCCCAGACAGAGCAGTGCCCACGGCACCACCCCAGGCTTGGTCCTGAGTGACAGCTCCCAGACGGAGCAGTGCCCACGGCACCACCCCAGGCCCAGCTCCTGAGTGACAGCTCCCAGACAGAGCAGTGCCCACGGCACCGCCCCCAGGCTTGGTCCTGATGACAGCTCCCAGACAGAGCAGTGCCCACGGCACCACCCCAGGCCCAGCTCCTGAGTGACAGCTCCCAGACAGAGCAGTGCCCACGGCACCGCCCCAGGCTTGGTCCTGAGTGACAGCTCCCAGACAGAGCAGTGCCCACGGCACCACCCCAGGCTTGGTCCTGAGTGACAGCTCCCAGACAGAGCAGTGCCCACGGCACCACCCCAGGCCCAGCTCCTGAGTGACAGCTCCCAGACAGAGCAGTGCCCACGGCACCGCCCCAGGCCCAGCTCCTGAGTGACAGCTCCCAGACAGAGCAGTGCCCACGGCACCGCCCCAGGCCCAGCTCCTCAGTGACAGCTCCCAGACAGAGCAGTGCCCACGGCACCGCCCCAGGCCCAGCTCCTGAGTGACAGCTCCCAGACAGAGCAGTGCCCACGGCACCGCCCCCAGGCCCAGCTCCTGAGTGACAGCTCCCAGACAGAGCAGTGCCCACGGCACCACCCCAGGCCCAGCTCCTGAGTGACAGCTCCCAGACAGAGCAGTGCCCACGGCACCACCCCAGGCTTGGTCCTGAGTGACAGCTCCCAGACAGAGCAGTGCCCACGGCACCACCCCAGGCTTGGTCCTGAGTGACAGCTCCCAGACAGAGCAGTGCCCACGGCACCGCCCCAGGCCCAGCTCCTGAGTGACAGCTCCCAGACAGAGCAGTGCCCACGGCACCGCCCCAAGCTTGGTCCTGAGTGACAGCTCCCAGACAGATCAGTGCCCACGGCACCACCCCAGGCTTGGTCCTGAGTGACAGCTCCCAGACAGAGCAGTGCCCACGGCACCACCCCAGGCTTGGTCCTAAGTGACAGCTCCCAGACAGAGCAGTGCCCACGGCACCGCCCCAGGCTTGGTCCTGAGTGACAGCTCCCAGACAGAGCAGTGCCCACGGCACCACCCCAGGCTTGGTCCTGAGTGACAGCTCCCAGACAGAGCAGTGCCCACGGCACCACCCCAGGCCCAGCTCCTGAGTGACAGCTCCCAGACAGAGCAGTGCCCACGGCACCACCCCAGGCTTGGTCCTGAGTGACAGCTCCCAGACAGAGCAGTGCCCACGGCACCACCCCAGGCTTGGTCATGAGTGACAGCTCCCAGACAGAGCAGTGCCCACGGCACCGCCCCAGGCCCAGCTCCTGAGTGACAGCTCCCAGACAGAGCAGTGCCCACGGCACCGCCCCAGGCCCAGCTCCTGAGTGACAGCTCCCAGACGGAGCAGTGCCCACGGCACCACCCCAGGCTTGGTCCTGAGTGACAGCTCCCAGACGGAGCAGTGCCCACGGCACCACCCCAGGCTTGGTCCTGAGTGACAGCTCCCAGACAGAGCAGTGCCCACGGCACCACCCCAGGCTTGGTCCTGAGTGACAGCTCCCAGACAGAGCAGTGCCCACGGCACCACCCCAGGCTTGGTCCTGAGTGACAGCTCCCAGACAGAGCAGTGCCCACGGCACCACCCCAGGCTTGGTCCTGAGTGACAGTTCCCAGACAGAGCAGTGCCCACGGCACCGCCCCAGGCCCAGCTCCTGAGTGACAGCTCCCAGACAGAGCAGTGCCCACGGCACCGCCCCAGGCCCAGCTCCTGAGTGACAGCTCCCAGACGGAGCAGTGCCCACGGCACCACCCCAGGCTTGGTCCTGAGTGACAGCTCCCAGACAGAGCAGTGCCCACGGCACCACCCCAGGCTTGGTCCTGAGTGACAGCTCCCAGACAGAGCAGTGCCCACGGCACCGCCCCAGGCCCAGCTCCTGAGTGACAGCTCCCAGACAGAGCAGTGCCCACGGCACCACCCCAGGCTTGGTCCTGAGTGACAGCTCCCAGACAGAGCAGTGCCCACGGCACCACCCCAGGCTTGGTCCTGAGTGACAGTTCCCTGACAGAGCAGTGCCCACGGCACCGCCCCAGGCCCAGCTCCTGAGTGACAGCTCCCAGACAGAGCAGTGCCCACGGCACCGCCCCAGGCCCAGCTCCTGAGTGACAACTCCCAGACGGAGCAGTGCCCACGGCACCACCCCAGGCTTGGTCCTGAGTGACAGCTCCCAGACAGAGCAGTGCCCACGGCACCACCCCAGGCTTGGTCCTGAGTGACAGCTCCCAGACAGAGCAGTGCCCACGGCACCACCCCAGGCTTGGTCCTGAGTGACAGCTCCCAGACAGAGCAGTGCCCACGGCACCGCCCCAGGCCCAGCTCCTGAGTGACAGCTCCCAGACAGAGCAGTGCCCACGGCACCGCCCCAGGCCCAGCTCCTGAGTGACAGCTCCCAGACGGAGCAGTGCCCACGGCACCACCCCAGGCTTGGTCCTGAGTGACAGCTCCCAGACAGAGCAGTGCCAATGGCACCACCCCAGGCTTGGTCCTGAGTGACAGCTCCCAGACAGAGCAGTGCCCACGGCACCGCCCCAGGCCCAGCTCCTGAGTGACAGCTCCCAGACAGAGCAGTGCCCACGGCACCACCCCAGGCTTGGTCCTGAGTGACAGCTCCCAGACAGAGCAGTGCCCACGGCACCACCCCAGGCCCAGCTCCTGAGTGACAGCTCCCAGACAGAGCAGTGCCCACGGCACCGCCCCAGGCCCAGCTCCTGAGTGACAGCTCCCAGACAGAGCAGTGCCCACGGCACCACCCCAGGCTTGGTCCTGAGTGACAGCTCCCAGACAGAGCAGTGCCCACGGCACCACCCCAGGCCCAGCTTCTGAGTGACAGCTCCCAGACAGAGCAGTGCCCACGGCACCGCCCCAGGCTTGGTCCTGAGTGACAGCTCCCAGACAGAGCAGTGCCCACGGCACCGCCCCAGGCCCAGCTCCTCAGTGACAGCTCCCAGACAGAGCAGTGCCCACGGCACCACCCCAGGCTTGGTCCTGAGTGACAGCTCCCAGACAGAGCAGTGCCCACGGCACCACCCCAGGCTTGGTCCTGAGTGACAGCTCCCAGACAGAGCAGTGCCCACGGCACCGCCCCAGGCCCAGCTCCTGAGTGACAGCTCCCAGACAGAGCAGTGCCCACGGCACCACCCCAGGCCCAGCTCCTGAGTGACAGCACCCAGACGGAGCAGTGCCCACGGCACCACCCCAGGCTTGGTCCTGAGTGACAGCTCCCAGACAGAGCAGTGCCCATGGCACCACCCCAGGCTTGGTCCTGAGTGACAGCTCCCAGACAGAGCAGTGCCCACGGCACCGCCCCAGGCCCAGCTCCTGAGTGACAGCTCCCAGACAGAGCAGTGCCCACGGCACCGCCCCAGGCTTGGTCCTGAGTGACAGCTCCCAGACAGAGCAGTGCCCACGGCACCACCCCAGGCTTGGTCCTGAGTGACAGCTCCCAGACAGAGCAGTGCCCACGGCACCGCCCCAGGCCCAGCTCCTGAGTGACAGCTCCCAGACAGAGCAGTGCCCACGGCACCACCCCAGGCTTGGTCCTGAGTGACAGCTCCCAGACAGAGCAGTGCCCACGGCACCACCCCAGGCCCAGCTCCAGAGTGACAGCTCCCAGACAGAGCAGTGCCCACGGCACCACCCCAGGCCCAGCTCCTGAGTGACAGCTCCCAGACAGAGCAGTGCCCACGGCACCACCCCAGGCCCAGCTCCTGAGTGACAGCCCCCAGACAGAGCAGTGCCCACGGCACCGCCCCAGGCCCAGCTCCTGAGTGACAGCTCCCAGACAGAGCAGTGCCCACGGCACCACCCCAGGCCCAGCTCCTGAGTGACAGCTCCCAGACAGAGCAGTGCCCACGGCACCACCCCAGGCTTGGTCCTGATGACAGCTCCCAGACAGAGCAGTGCCCACGGCACCACCCAAGGCTTGGTCCTGAGTGACAGCTCCCAGACAGAGCAGTGCCCACGGCACCACCCCAGGCCCAGCTCCTGAGTGACAGCTCCCAGACAGAGCAGTGCCCACTGCACCACCCCAGGCTTGGTCCTGATGACAGCTCCCAGACAGAGCAGTGCCCACGGCACCACCCAAGGCTTGGTCCTGAGTGACAGCTCCCAGACAGAGCAGTGCCCACGGCACCACCCCAGGCCCAGCTCCTGAGTGACAGCTCCCAGACAGAGCAGTGCCCACGGCACCGCCCCAGGCCCAGCTCCTGAGTGACAGCTCCCAGACAGAGCAGTGCCCACGGCACCACCCCAGGCTTGGTCCTGAGTGACAGCTCCCAGACAGAGCAGTGCCCACGGCACCGCCCCAGGCCCAGCTCCTGAGTGACAGCTCCCAGACAGAGCAGTGCCCACGGCACCGCCCCAGGCCCAGCTCCTGAGTGACAGCTCCCAGACAGAGCAGTGCCCACGGCACCACCCCAGGCTTGGTCCTGAGTGACAGCTCCCAGACAGAGCAGTGCCCACGGCACCACCCCAGGCTTGGTCCTGAGTGACAGCTCCCAGACAGAGCAGTGCCCACGGCACCGCCCCAGGCTTGGTCCTGAGTGACAGCTCCCAGACAGAGCAGTGCCCACGGCACCACCCCAGGCTTGGTCCTGAGTGACAGCTCCCAGACAGAGCAGTGCCCACGGCACCGCCCCAGGCCCAGCTCCTGAGTGACAGCTCCCAGACAGAGCAGTGCCCACGGCACCACCCCAGGCTTGGTCCTGAGTGACAGCTCCCAGACAGAGCAGTGCCCACGGCACCACCCCAGGCTTGGTCCTGAGTGACAGCTCCCAGACAGAGCAGTGCCCACGGCACCGCCCCAGGCCCAGCTCCTGAGTGACAGCTCCCAGACAGAGCAGTGCCCACGGCACCGCCCCAGGCCCAGCTCCTGAGTGACAGCTCCCAGACGGAGCAGTGCCCACGGCACCACCCCAGGCTTGGTCCTGAGTGACAGCTCCCAGACAGAGCAGTGCCCATGGCACCACCCCAGGCTTGGTCCTGAGTGACAGCTCCCAGACAGAGCAGTGCCCACGGCACCGCCCCAGGCCCAGCTCCTGAGTGACAGCTCCCAGACAGAGCAGTGCCCACGGCACCACCCCAGGCTTGGTCCTGAGTGACAGCTCCCAGACAGAGCAGTGCCCACGGCACCACCCCAGGCTTGGTCCTGATGACAGCTCCCAGACAGAGCAGTGCCCACGGCACCACCCCAGGCCCAGCTCCTGAGTGACAGCTCCCAGACAGAGCAGTGCCCACGGCACCACCCCAGGCTTGGTCCTGAGTGACAGCTCCCAGACAGAGCAGTGCCCACGGCACCACCCCAGGCTTGGTCCTGAGTGACAGCTCCCAGACGGAGCAGTGCCCACGGCACCACCCCAGGCCCAGCTCCTGAGTGATAGCTCCCAGACAGAGCAGTGCCCACGGCACCGCCCCCAGGCTTGGTCCTGAGTGACAGCTCCCAGACAGAGCAGTGCCCACGGCACCACCCCAGGCTTGGTCCTGAGTGACAGCTCCCAGACAGAGCAGTGCCCACGGCACCGCCCCAGGCCCAGCTCCTGAGTGACAGCTCCCAGACAGAGCAGTGCCCACGGCACCGCCCCAGGCCCAGCTCCTGAGTGACAGCTCCCAGACGGAGCAGTGCCCACGGCACCACCCCAGGCTTGGTCCTGAGTGACAGCTCCCAGACAGAGCAGTGCCCACGGCACCACCCCAGGCTTGGTCCTGAGTGACAGCTCCCAGACAGAGCAGTGCCCACGGCACCACCCCAGGCCCAGCTCCTGAGTGACAGCTCCCAGACAGAGCAGTGCCCACGGCACCGCCCCAGGCTTGGTCCTGAGTGACAGCTCCCAGACAGAGCAGTGCCCACGGCACCACCCCAGGCCCAGCTCCTGAGTGACAGCCCCCAGACAGAGCAGTGCCCACGGCACCACCCCAGGCTTGGTCCTGAGTGACAGCTCCCAGACAGAGCAGTGCCCACGGCACCACCCCAGGCCCAGCTCCTGAGTGACAGCTCCCAGACAGAGCAGTGCCCACGGCACCACCCCAGGCCCTGCTCCTGAGTGACAGCTCCCAGACAGAGCAGTGCCCACGGCACCACCCCAGGCTTGGTCCTGAGTGACAGCTCCCAGACAGAGCAGTGCCCACGGCACCGCCCCAGGCTTGGTCCTGAGTGACAGCTCCCAGACAGAGCAGTGCCCACGCCACCGCCCCAGACCCAGCTCCTGAGTGACAGCTCCCAGAGAGAGCAGTGCCCACGGCACCACCCTAGGCTTGGTCCTGAGTGACAGCTCCCAGACAGAGCAGTGCCCACGGCACCGCCCCAGGCCCAGCTCCTGAGTGACAGCTCCCAGACAGAGCAGTGCCCACGGCACCGCCCCAGTCCCAGCTCCTGAGTGACAGCCCCCAGACAGAGCAGTGCCCACGGCACCACCCAAGGCCCAGCTCCTGAGTGACAGCTCCCAGACAGAGCAGTGCCCACGGCACCGCCCCAGGCTTGGTCCTGAGTGACAGCTCCCAGACAGAGCAGTGCCCACGGCACCACCCCAGGCTTGGTCCTGATGACAGCTCCCAGACAGAGCAGTGCCCACGGCACCACCCCAGGCTTGGTCCTGAGTGACAGCTCCCAGACAGAGCAGTGCCCACGGCACCACCCCAGGCCCAGCTCCTGAGTGACAGCTCCCAGACAGAGCAGTGCCCACGGCACCGCCCCAGGCTTGGTCCTGAGTGACAGCTCCCAGACAGAGCAGTGCCCACGGCACCACCCCAGGCTTGGTCCTGAGTGACAGCTCCCAGACAGAGCAGTGCCCACGGCACCACCCCAGGCTTGGTCCTGAGTGACAGCTCCCAGACAGAGCAGTGCCCACGGCACCACCCCAGGCTTGGTCCTGAGTGACAGCTCCCAGACAGAGCAGTGCCCACGGCACCGCCCCAGGCCCAGCTCCTGAGTGACAGCTCCCAGACAGAGCAGTGCCCACGGCACCGCCCCAGGCCCAGCTCCTGAGTGACAGCTCCCAGACGGAGCAGTGCCCACGGCACCACCCCAGGCTTGGTCCTGAGTGACAGCTCCCAGACAGAGCAGTGCCCACTGCACCACCCCAGGCTTGGTCCTGAGTGACAGCTCCCAGACAGAGCAGTGCCCACGGCACCGCCCCAGGCTTGGTCCTGAGTGACAGCTCCCAGACAGAGCAGTGCCCACGGCACCGCCCCAGGCTTGGTCCTGAGTGACAGCTCCCAGACAGAGCAGTGCCCATGGCACCACCCCAGGCTTGGTCCTGAGTGACAGCTCCCAGACAGAGCAGTGCCCACGGCACCGCCCCAGACCCAGCTCCTGAGTGACAGCTCCCAGACAGAGCAGTGCCCACGGCACCACCCCAGGCTTGGTCCTGAGTGACAGCTCCCAGACAGAGCAGTGCCCACGGCACCACCCCAGGCCCAGCTCCTGAGTGACAGCTCCCAGACAGAGCAGTGCCCACGGCACCACCCCAGGCCCAGCTCCTGAGTGACAGCTCCCAGACAGAGCAGTGCCCACGGCACCGCCCCAGGCTTGGTCCTGAGTGACAGCTCCCAGACAGAGCAGTGCCCACGGCACCGCCCCAGGCTTGGTCCTGAGTGACAGCTCCCAGACAGAGCAGTGCCCACGGCACCGCCCCAGGCTTGGTCCTGAGTGACAGCTCCCAGACAGAGCAGTGCCCATGGCACCACCCCAGGCTTGGTCCTGAGTGACAGCTCCCAGACAGAGCAGTGCCCACGGCACCGCCCCAGACCCAGCTCCTGAGTGACAGCTCCCAGACAGAGCAGTGCCCACGGCACCACCCCAGGCTTGGTCCTGAGTGACAGCTCCCAGACAGAGCAGTGCCCACGGCACCACCCCAGGCCCAGCTCCTGAGTGACAGCTCCCAGACAGAGCAGTGCCCACGGCACCACCCCAGGCCCAGCTCCTGAGTGACAGCTCCCAGACAGAGCAGTGCCCACGGCACCGCCCCAGGCTTGGTCCTGAGTGACAGCTCCCAGACAGAGCAGTGCCCACGCTACCGCCCCAGACCCAGCTCCTGAGTGACAGCTCCCAGAGAGAGCAGTGCCCACGGCACCACCCCAGGCTTGGTCCTGAGTGACAGCTCCCAGACAGAGCAGTGCCCACGGCACCGCCCCAGGCCCAGCTCCTGAGTGACAGCTCCCAGACAGAGCAGTGCCCACGGCACCGCCCCAGTCCCAGCTCCTGAGTGACAGCCCCCAGACAGAGCAGTGCCCACGGCACCACCCCAGGCCCAGCTCCTGAGTGACAGCTCCCAGACAGAGCAGTGCCCACGGCACCGCCCCCAGGCTTGGTCCTGAGTGACAGCTCCCAGACAGAGCAGTGCCCACGGCACCACCCCAGGCTTGGTCCTGATGACAGCTCCCAGACAGAGCAGTGCCCACTGCACCGCCCCAGGCTTGGTCCTGATGACAGCTCCCAGACAGAGCAGTGCCCACGGCACCACCCAAGGCTTGGTCCTGAGTGACAGCTCCCAGACAGAGCAGTGCCCACGGCACCGCCCCAGACCCAGCTCCTGAGTGACAGCTCCCAGACAGAGCAGTGCCCACGGCACCACCCCAGGCCCAGCTCCTGAGTGACAGCTCCCAGACAGAGCAGTGCCCACGGCACCACCCCAAGCTTGGTCCTGAGTGACAGCTCCCAGACAGAGCAGTGCCCACGGCACCACCCCAGGCCCAGCTCCTGAGTGACAGCTCCCAGACAGAGCAGTGCCCACGGCACCACCCCAGGCCCAGCTCCTGAGTGACAGCTCCCAGACAGAGCAGTGCCCACGGCACCGCCCCAGGCTTGGTCCTGAGTGACAGCTCCCAGACAGAGCAGTGCCCACGGCACCACCCCAGGCCCTGCTCCTGAGTGACAGCTCCCAGACAGAGCAGTGCCCACGGCACCACCCCAGGCCCAGCTCCTGAGTGACAGCTCCCAGACAGAGCAGTGCCCACGGCACCGCCCCAGGCCCAGCTCCTGAGTGACAGCTCCCAGACAGAGCAGTGCCCACGGCACCGCCCCAGTCCCAGCTCCTGAGTGACAGCCCCCAGACAGAGCAGTGCCCACGGCACCACCCCAGGCCCAGCTCCTGAGTGACAGCTCCCAGACAGAGCAGTGCCCACGGCACCGCCCCCAGGCTTGGTCCTGAGTGACAGCTCCCAGACAGAGCAGTGCCCACGGCACCACCCCAGGCTTGGTCCTGATGACAGCTCCCAGACAGAGCAGTGCCCACGGCACCACCCCAGGCTTGGTCCTGATGACAGCTCCCAGACAGAGCAGTGCCCACGGCACCACCCCAGGCTTGGTCCTGAGTGACAGCTCCCAGACAGAGCAGTGCCCACGGCACCGCCCCAGGCCCAGCTCCTGAGTGACAGCTCCCAGACAGAGCAGTGCCCACGGCACCGCCCCAGGCCCAGCTCCTGAGTGACAGCTCCCAGACAGAGCAGTGCCCACGGCACCGCCCCCAGGCTTGGTCCTGAGTGACAGCTCCCAGACAGAGCAGTGCCCACGGCACCACCCCAGGCTTGGTCCTGATGACAGCTCCCAGACAGAGCAGTGCCCACGGCACCACCCCAGGCTTGGTCCTGAGTGACAGCTCCCAGAGAGAGCAGTGCCCACGGCACCACCCCAGGCCCAGCTCCTGAGTGACAGCTCCCAGACAGAGCAGTGCCCACGGCACTGCCCCAGGCTTGGTCCTGAGTGACAGCTCCCAGAGAGAGCAGTGCCCACGGCACCACCCCAGGCTTGGTCCTGAGTGACAGCTCCCAGACAGAGCAGTGCCCACGGCACCACCCCAGGCTTGGTCCTGAGTGACAGCTCCCAGACAGAGCAGTGCCCACGGCACCACCCCAGGCTTGGTCCTGAGTGACAGCTCCCAGACAGAGCAGTGCCCACGGCACCACCCCAGGCTTGGTCCTGAGTGACAGCTCCCAGACAGAGCAGTGCCCACGGCACCGCCCCAGGCCCAGCTCCTGAGTGACAGCTCCCAGACAGAGCAGTGCCCACGGCACCGCCCCAGGCCCAGCTCCTGAGTGACAGCTCCCAGACGGAGCAGTGCCCACGGCACCACCCCAGGCTTGGTCCTGAGTGACAGCTCCCAGACAGAGCAGTGCCCACGGCACCACCCCAGGCTTGGTCCTGGGTGACAGCTCCCAGACAGAGCAGTGCCCACGGCACCGCCCCAGGCCCAGCTCCTGAGTGACAGCTCCCAGACAGAGCACTGCCCACGGCACCGCCCCAGGCTTGGTCCTGAGTGACAGCTCCCAGACAGAGCAGTGCCCATGGGACCACCCCAGGCTTGGTCCTGAGTGACAGCTCCCAGACAGAGCAGTGCCCACGGCACCGCCCCAGGCCCAGCTCCTGAGTGACAGCTCCCAGACAGAGCAGTGCCCACGGCACCACCCCAGGCTTGGTCCTGAGTGACAGCTCCGAGACAGAGCAGTGCCCACGGCACCGCCCCAGGCCCAGCTCCTGAGTGACAGCTCCCAGACAGAGCAGTGCCCACGGCACCGCCCCAGGCTTGGTCCTGAGTGACAGCTCCCAGACAGAGCAGTGCCCACGGCACCGCCCCAGGCCCAGCTCCTGAGTGACAGCCCCCAGACGGAGCAGTGCCCATGGCACCACCCCAGGCTTGGTCCTGAGTGACAGCTCCCAGACAGAGCAGTGCCCACGGCACCACCCCAAGCCCAGCTCCTGAGTGACAGCTCCCAGACAGAGCAGTGCCCACGGCACCACCCCAGGCCCAGCTCCTGAGTGACAGCTCCCAGACAGAGCAGTGCCCACGGCACCACCCCAGGCCCAGCTCCTGAGTGACAGCTCCCAGACAGAACAGTGCCCACGGCACCGCCCCAGGCTTGGTCCTGAGTGACAGCTCCCAGACAGAGCAGTGCCCACGGCACCACCCCAGGCTTGGTCCTGAGTGACAGCTCCCAGAGAGAGCAGTGCCCACGGCACCGCCCCAGGCTTGGTCCTGAGTGACAGCTCCCAGACAGAGCAGTGCCCACGCCACCGCCCCAGACCCAGCTCCTGAGTGACAGCTCCCAGACAGAGCAGTGCCCACGGCACCACCCCAGGCTTGGTCCTGAGTGACAGCTCCCAGACAGAGCAGTGCCCACGGCACCGCCCCAGGCCCAGCTCCTGAGTGACAGCTCCCAGACAGAGCAGTGCCCACGGCACCGCCCCAGTCCCAGCTCCTGAGTGACAGCCCCCAGACAGAGCAGTGCCCACGGCACCACCCCAGGCCCAGCTCCTGAGTGACAGCTCCCAGACAGAGCAGTGCCCACGGCACCGCCCCCAGGCTTGGTCCTGAGTGACAGCTCCCAGACAGAGCAGTGCCCACGGCACCACCCCAGGCTTGGTCCTGATGACAGCTCCCAGACAGAGCAGTGCCCACTGCACCACCCCAGGCTTGGTCCTGATGACAGCTCCCAGACAGAGCAGTGCCCACGGCACCACCCCAGGCTTGGTCCTGAGTGACAGCTCCCAGACAGAGCAGTGCCCACGGCACCGCCCCAGGCCCAGCTCCTGAGTGACAGCTCCCAGACAGAGCAGTGCCCACGGCACCGCCCCAGGCCCAGCTCCTGAGTGACAGCTCCCAGACAGAGCAGTGCCCACGGCACCGCCCCCAGGCTTGGTCCTGAGTGACAGCTCCCAGACAGAGCAGTGCCCACGGCACCACCCCAGGCTTGGTCCTGATGACAGCTCCCAGACAGAGCAGTGCCCACGGCACCACCCCAGGCTTGGTCCTGAGTGACAGCTCCCAGAGAGAGCAGTGCCCACGGCACCACCCCAGGCCCAGCTCCTGAGTGACAGCTCCCAGACAGAGCAGTGCCCACGGCACTGCCCCAGGCTTGGTCCTGAGTGACAGCTCCCAGAGAGAGCAGTGCCCACGGCACCACCCCAGGCTTGGTCCTGAGTGACAGCTCCCAGACAGAGCATTGCCCACGGCACCACCCCAGGCTTGGTCCTGAGTGACAGCTCCCAGACAGAGCAGTGCCCACGGCACCACCCCAGGCTTGGTCCTGAGTGACAGCTCCCAGACAGAGCAGTGCCCACGGCACCACCCCAGGCTTGGTCCTGAGTGACAGCTCCCAGACAGAGCAGTGCCCACGGCACCGCCCCAGGCCCAGCTCCTGAGTGACAGCTCCCAGACAGAGCAGTGCCCACGGCACCGCCCCAGTCCCAGCTCCTGAGTGACAGCTCCCAGACGGAGCAGTGCCCACGGCACCACCCCAGGCTTGGTCCTGAGTGACAGCTCCCAGACAGAGCAGTGCCCACGGCACCACCCCAGGCTTGGTCCTGGGTGACAGCTCCCAGACAGAGCAGTGCCCACGGCACCGCCCCAGGCCCAGCTCCTGAGTGACAGCTCCCAGACAGAGCACTGCCCACGGCACCGCCCCAGGCTTGGTCCTGAGTGACAGCTCCCAGACAGAGCAGTGCCCATGGGACCACCCCAGGCTTGGTCCTGAGTGACAGCTCCCAGACAGAGCAGTGCCCACGGCACCGCCCCAGGCCCAGCTCCTGAGTGACAGCTCCCAGACAGAGCAGTGCCCACGGCACCACCCCAGGCTTGGTCCTGAGTGACAGCTCCCAGACAGAGCAGTGCCCACGGCACCGCCCCAGGCCCAGCTCCTGAGTGACAGCTCCCAGACAGAGCAGTGCCCACGGCACCGCCCCAGGCTTGGTCCTGAGTGACAGCTCCCAGACAGAGCAGTGCCCACGGCACCACCCCAGGCCCAGCTCCTGAGTGACAGCCCCCAGACGGAGCAGTGCCCACGGCACCACCCCAGGCTTGGTCCTGAGTGACAGCTCCCAGACAGAGCAGTGCCCACGGCACCACCCCAGGCCCAGCTCCTGAGTGACAGCTCCCAGACAGAGCAGTGCCCACGGCACCACCCCAGGCCCAGCTCCTGAGTGACAGCTCCCAGACAGAGCAGTGCCCACGGCACCACCCCAGGCCCAGCTCCTGAGTGACAGCTCCCAGACAGAACAGTGCCCACGGCACCGCCCCAGGCTTGGTCCTGAGTGACAGCTCCCAGACAGAGCAGTGCCCACGGCACCACCCCAGGCTTGGTCCTGAGTGACAGCTCCCAGAGAGAGCAGTGCCCACGGCACCGCCCCAGGCTTGGTCCTGAGTGACAGCTCCCAGACAGAGCAGTGCCCACGCCACCGCCCCAGACCCAGCTCCTGAGTGACAGCTCCCAGAGAGAGCAGTGCCCACGGCACCACCCCAGGCTTGGTCCTGAGTGACAGCTCCCAGACAGAGCAGTGCCCACGGCACCGCCCCAGGCCCAGCTCCTGAGTGACAGCTCCCAGACAGAGCAGTGCCCACGGCACCGCCCCAGTCCCAGCTCCTGAGTGACAGCCCCCAGACAGAGCAGTGCCCACGGCACCACCCCAGGCCCAGCTCCTGAGTGACAGCTCCCAGACAGAGCAGTGCCCACGGCACCACCCCCAGGCTTGGTCCTGAGTGACAGCTCCCAGACAGAGCAGTGCCCACGGCACCACCCCAGGCTTGGTCCTGATGACAGCTCCCAGACAGAGCAGTGCCCACTGCACCACCCCAGGCTTGGTCCTGATGACAGCTCCCAGACAGAGCAGTGCCCACGGCACCACCCCAGGCTTGGTCCTGAGTGACAGCTCCCAGACAGAGCAGTGCCCACGGCACCGCCCCAGACCCAGCTCCTGAGTGACAGCTCCCAGACAGAGCAGTGCCCACGGCACCACCCCAGGCCCAGCTCCTGAGTGACAGCTCCCAGACAGAGCAGTGCCCACGGCACCACCCCAAGCTTGGTCCTGAGTGACAGCTCCCAGACAGAGCAGTGCCCACGGCACCACCCCAGGCTTGGTCCTGAGTGACAGCTCCCAGACAGAGCAGTGCCCACGGCACCACCCCAGGCCCAGCTCCTGAGTGACAGCTCCCAGACAGAGCAGTGCCCACGGCACCACCCCAGGCTTGGTCCTGAGTGACAGCTCCCAGACAGAGCAGTGCCCACGGCACCACCCCAGGCCCAGCTCCTGAGTGACAGCTCCCAGACAGAGCAGTGCCCACGGCACCGCCCCAGGCTTGGTCCTGAGTGACAGCTCCCAGACAGAGCAGTGCCCACGGCACCACCCCAGGCCCAGCTCCTGAGTGACAGCTCCCAGACAGAGCAGTGCCCACGGCACCGCCCCCAGGCCCAGCTCCTGAGTGACAGCTCCCAGACAGAGCAGTGCCCACGGCACCACCCCAGGCTTGGTCCTGAGTGACAGCTCCCAGACAGAGCAGTGCCCACGGCACCACCCCAGGCTTGGTCCTGAGTGACAGCTCCCAGACAGAGCAGTGCCCACGGCATCACCCCAGGCTTGGTCCTGAGTGACAGCTCCCAGACAGAGCAGTGCCCACGGCACCGCCCCAGGCCCAGCTCCTGAGTGACAGCTCCCAGACAGAGCAGTGCCCACGGCACCACCCCAGGCTTGGTCCTGAGTGACAGCTCCCAGACAGAGCAGTGCCCACGGCACCGCCCCAGGCCCAGCTCCTGAGTGACAGCTCCCAGACAGAGCAGTGCCCACGGCACCGCCCCAGGCTTGGTCCTGAGTGACAGCTCCCAGACAGAGCAGTGCCCACGGCACCACCCCAGGCCCAGCTCCTGAGTGACAGCCCCCAGACGGAGCAGTGCCCACGGCACCACCCCAGGCTTGGTCCTGAGTGACAGCTCCCAGACAGAGCAGTGCCCACGGCACCGCCCCAGACCCAGCTCCTGAGTGACAGCTCCCAGACAGAGCAGTGCCCACGGCACCACCCCAGGCCCAGCTCCTGAGTGACAGCTCCCAGACAGAGCAGTGCCCACGGCACCACCCCAAGCTTGGTCCTGAGTGACAGCTCCCAGACAGAGCAGTGCCCACGGCACCACCCCAGGCTTGGTCCTGAGTGACAGCTCCCAGACAGAGCAGTGCCCACGGCACCACCCCAGGCCCAGCTCCTGAGTGACAGCTCCCAGACAGAGCAGTGCCCACGGCACCACCCCAGGCTTGGTCCTGAGTGACAGCTCCCAGACAGAGCAGTGCCCACGGCACCACCCCAGGCCCAGCTCCTGAGTGACAGCTCCCAGACAGAGCAGTGCCCACGGCACCACCCCAGGCCCAGCTCCTGAGTGACAGCTCCCAGACAGAGCAGTGCCCACGGCACCACCCCAGGCCCAGCTCCTGAGTGACAGCTCCCAGACAGAGCAGTGCCCACGGCACCGCCCCAGGCTTGGTCCTGAGTGACAGCTCCCAGACAGAGCAGTGCCCACGGCACCACCCCAGGCTTGGTCCTGAGTGACAGCTCCCAGACAGAGCAGTGCCCACGGCACCGCCCCCAGGCCCAGCTCCTGAGTGACAGCTCCCAGACAGAGCAGTGCCCACGGCACCACCCCAGGCTTGGTCCTGAGTGACAGCTCCCAGACAGAGCAGTGCCCACGGCACCACCCCAGGCTTGGTCCTGAGTGACAGCTCCCAGACAGAGCAGTGCCCACAGCACCACCCCAGGCTTGGTCCTGAGTGACAGCTCCCAGACAGAGCAGTGCCCACGGCACCACCCCAGGCCCAGCTCCTGAGTGACAGCTCCCAGACAGAGCAGTGCCCACGGCACCGCCCCAGGCTTGGTCCTGAGTGACAGCTCCCAGACAGAGCAGTGCCCACGGCACCACCTCAGGCCCAGCTCCTGAGTGACAGCTCCCAGACAGAGCAGTGCCCACGGCACCGCCCCCAGGCCCAGCTCCTGAGTGACAGCTCCCAGACAGAGCAGTGCCCACGGCACCACCCCAGGCTTGGTCCTGAGTGACAGCTCCCAGACAGAGCAGTGCCCACGGCACCACCCCAGGCTTGGTCCTGAGTGACAGCTCCCAGACAGAGCAGTGCCCACGGCACCACCCCAGGCTTGGTCCTGAGTGACAGCTCCCAGACAGAGCAGTGCCCACGGCACCGCCCCAGGCCCAGCTCCTGAGTGACAGCTCCCAGACAGAGCAGTGCCCACGGCACCGCCCCAGGCCCAGCTCCTGAGTGACAGCTCCCAGACGGAGCAGTGCCCACGGCACCGCCCCAGGCCCAGCTCCTGAGTGACAGCTCCCAGACAGAGCAGTGCCCACGGCACCGCCCCAGGCCCAGCTCCTGAGTGACAGCTCCCAGACAGAGCAGTGCCCATGGCACCGCCCCAGGCCCAGCTCCTGAGTGACAGCTCCCAGACAGAGCAGTGCCCACGGCACCGCCCCAGGCTTGGTCCTGAGTGACAGCTCCCAGACAGAGCAGTGCCCACGGCACCACCCCAGGCTTGGTCCTGAGTGACAGCTCCCAGACAGAGCAGTGCCCACGGCACCACCCCAGGCCCAGCTCCTGAGTGACAGCTCCCAGACAGAGCAGTGCCCACGGCACCACCCCAGGCTTGGTCCTGAGTGACAGCTCCCAGACAGAGCAGTGCCCACGGCACCACCCCAGGCCCAGCTCCTGAGTGACAGCTCCCAGACAGAGCAGTGCCCACGGCACCGCCCCAGGCCCAGCTCCTGAGTGACAGCTCCCAGACAGAGCAGTGCCCACGGCACCACCCCAGGCCCAGCTCCTGAGTGACAGCCCCCAGACAGAGCAGTGCCCACGGCACCACCCCAGGCCCAGCTCCTGAGTGACAGCTCCCAGACAGAGCAGTGCCCACGGCACCACCCCAGGCCCAGCTCCTGAGTGACAGCTCCCAGACAGAGCAGTGCCCACGGCACCACCCCAGGCTTGGTCCTGAGTGACAGCTCCCAGACAGAGCAGTGCCCACGGCACCACCCCAGGCCCAGCTCCTGAGTGACAGCTCCCAGACAGAGCAGTGCCCACGGCACCGCCCCAGGCTTGGTCCTGAGTGACAGCTCCCAGACAGAGCAGTGCCCACGCCACCGCCCCAGACCCAGCTCCTGAGTGACAGCTCCCAGAGAGAGCAGTGCCCACGGCACCACCCCAGGCTTGGTCCTGAGTGACAGCTCCCAGACAGAGCAGTGCCCACGGCACCGCCCCAGGCCCAGCTCCTGAGTGACAGCTCCCAGACAGAGCAGTGCCCACGGCACCGCCCCAGTCCCAGCTCCTGAGTGACAGCCCCCAGACAGAGCAGTGCCCACGGCACCACCCCAGGCCCAGCTCCTGAGTGACAGCTCCCAGACAGAGCAGTGCCCACGGCACCGCCCCCAGGCTTGGTCCTGAGTGACAGCTCCCAGACAGAGCAGTGCCCACGGCACCACCCCAGGCTTGGTCCTGATGACAGCTCCCAGACAGAGCAGTGCCCACTGCACCACCCCAGGCTTGGTCCTGATGACAGCTCCCAGACAGAGCAGTGCCCACGGCACCACCCCAGGCTTGGTCCTGAGTGACAGCTCCCAGACAGAGCAGTGCCCACGGCACCGCCCCAGACCCAGCTCCTGAGTGACAGCTCCCAGACAGAGCAGTGCCCACGGCACCACCCCAGGCCCAGCTCCTGAGTGACAGCTCCCAGACAGAGCAGTGCCCACGGCACCACCCCAAGCTTGGTCCTGAGTGACAGCTCCCAGACAGAGCAGTGCCCACGGCACCACCCCAGGCTTGGTCCTGAGTGACAGCTCCCAGACAGAGCAGTGCCCACGGCACCACCCCAGGCCCAGCTCCTGAGTGACAGCTCCCAGACAGAGCAGTGCCCACGGCACCACCCCAGGCCCAGCTCCTGAGTGACAGCTCCCAGACAGAGCAGTGCCCACGGCACCACCCCAGGCCCAGCTCCTGAGTGACAGCTCCCAGACAGAGCAGTGCCCACGGCACCGCCCCAGGCTTGGTCCTGAGTGACAGCTCCCAGACAGAGCAGTGCCCACGGCACCACCCCTGGCTTGGTCCTGATGACAGCTCCCAGACAGAGCAGTGCCCACGGCACCACCCCAGGCCCAGCTCCTGAGTGACAGCTCCCAGACAGAGCAGTGCCCACGGCACCACCCCAGGCTTGGTCCTGAGTGACAGCTCCCAGACAGAGCAGTGCCCACGGCACCACCCCAGGCTTGGTCCTGAGTGACAGCTCCCAGACAGAGCAGTGCCCACGGCACCGCCCCAGGCTTGGTCCTGAGTGACAGCTCCCAGACAGAGCAGTGCCCACGGCACCACCCCAGGCCCAGCTCCTGAGTGACAGCTCCCAGACAGAGCAGTGCCCACGGCACCACCCCAGGCCCAGCTCCTGAGTGACAGCTCCCAGACAGAGCAGTGCCCACGGCACCACCCCAGGCCCAGCTCCTGAGTGACAGCTCCCAGACAGAGCAGTGCCCACGGCACCGCCCCAGGCTTGGTCCTGAGTGACAGCTCCCAGACAGAGCAGTGCCCACGGCACCACCCCAGGCTTGGTCCTGATGACAGCTCCCAGACAGAGCAGTGCCCACGGCACCACCCCAGGCCCAGCTCCTGAGTGACAGCTCCCAGACAGAGCAGTGCCCACGGCACCACCCCAGGCTTGGTCCTGAGTGACAGCTCCCAGACAGAGCAGTGCCCACGGCACCACCCCAGGCTTGGTCCTGAGTGACAGCTCCCAGACAGAGCAGTGCCCACGGCACCGCCCCAGGCTTGGTCCTGAGTGACAGCTCCCAGACAGAGCAGTGCCCACGGCACCGCCCCAGGCTTGGTCCTGAGTGACAGCCCCCAGACAGAGCAGTGCCCACGGCACCGCCCCAGGCCCAGCTCCTGAGTGACAGCTCCCAGACGGAGCAGTGCCCACGGCACCACCCCAGGCTTGGTCCTGAGTGACAGCTCCCAGACAGAGCAGTGCCCACGGCACCACCCCAGGCTTGGTCCTGAGTGACAGCTCCCAGACAGAGCAGTGCCCACGGCACCACCCCAGGCTTGGTCCTGAGTGACAGCTCCCAGACAGAGCAGTGCCCACGGCACCGCCCCAGGCCCAACTCCTGAGTGACAGCTCCCAGACAGAGCAGTGCCCACGGCACCGCCCCAGGCTTGGTCCTGAGTGACAGCTCCCAGACAGAGCAGTGCCCACGGCACCACCCCAGGCTTGGTCCTGAGTGACAGCTCCCAGACAGAGCAGTGCCCACGGCACCGCCCCAGGCCCAGCTCCTGAGTGACAGCTCCCAGACAGAGCAGTGCCCACGGCACCACCCCAGGCTTGGTCCTGAGTGACAGCTCCCAGACAGAGCAGTGCCCACGGCACCACCCCTGGCCCAGCTCCTGAGTGACAGCTCCCAGACAGAGCAGTGCCCACGGCACCGCCCCAGGCTTGGTCCTGAGTGACAGCTCCCAGACAGAGCAGTGCCCACGGCACCACCCCAGGCTTGGTCCTGAGTGACAGCTCCCAGACAGAGCAGTGCCCCCGGCACCGCCCCAGGCCCAGCTCCTGAGTGACAGCTCCCAGACAGAGCAGTGCCCACGGCACCACCCCAGGCTTGGTCCTGAGTGACAGCTCCCAGACAGAGCAGTGCCCACGGCACCACCCCTGGCCCAGCTCCTGAGTGACAGCTCCCAGACAGAGCAGTGCCCACGGCACCACCCCAGGCTTGGTCCTGAGTGACAGCTCCCAGACAGAGCAGTGCCCACGGCACCACCCCAGGCCCAGCTCCTGAGTGACAGCTCCCAGACAGAGCAGTGCCCACGGCACCACCCCAGGCCCAGCTCCTGAGTGACAGCTCCCAGACAGAGCAGTGCCCACGGCACCACCCCAGGCCCAGCTCCTGAGTGACAGCTCCCAGACAGAGCAGTGCCCACGGCACCACCCCAGGCTTGGTCCTGAGTGACAGCTCCCAGACAGAGCAGTGCCCACGGCACCGCCCCAGGCCCAGCTCCTGAGTGACAGCTCCCAGACAGAGCAGTGCCCATGGCACCGCCCCAGTCCCAGCTCCTGAGTGACAGCCCCCAGACAGAGCAGTGCCCACGGCACCACCCCAGGCCCAGCTCCTGAGTGACAGCTCCCAGACAGAGCAGTGCCCACGGCACCGCCCCCAGGCTTGGTCCTGAGTGACAGCTCCCAGACAGAGCAGTGCCCACGGCACCACCCCAGGCTTGGTCCTGATGACAGCTCCCAGACAGAGCAGTGCCCACTGCACCACCCCAGGCTTGGTCCTGATGACAGCTCCCAGACAGAGCAGTGCCCACGGCACCACCCCAGGCTTGGTCCTGAGTGACAGCTCCCAGACAGAGCAGTGCCCACGGCACCGCCCCAGACCCAGCTCCTGAGTGACAGCTCCCAGACAGAGCAGTGCCCACGGCACCACCCCAGGCCCAGCTCCTGAGTGACAGCTCCCAGACAGAGCAGTGCCCACGGCACCACCCCAAGCTTGGTCCTGAGTGACAGCTCCCAGACAGAGCAGTGCCCACGGCACCACCCCAGGCTTGGTCCTGAGTGACAGCTCCCAGACAGAGCAGTGCCCACGGCACCACCCCAGGCCCAGCTCCTGAGTGACAGCTCCCAGACAGAGCAGTGCCCATGGCACCACCCCAGGCTTGGTCCTGAGTGACAGCTCCCAGACAGAGCAGTGCCCACGGCACCACCCCAGGCCCAGCTCCTGAGTGACAGCTCCCAGACAGAGCAGTGCCCACGGCACCACCCCAGGCCCAGCTCCTGAGTGACAGCTCCCAGACAGAGCAGTGCCCACGGCACCGCCCCAGGCTTGGTCCTGAGTGACAGCTCCCAGACAGAGCAGTGCCCACGGCACCGCCCCAGGCTTGGTCCTGAGTGACAGCTCCCAGACAGAGCAGTGCCCACGGCACCACCCCAGGCCCAGCTCCTGAGTGACAGCTCCCAGACAGAGCAGTGCCCACGGCACCGCCCCCAGGCCCAGCTCCTGAGTGACAGCTCCCAGACAGAGCAGTGCCCACGGCACCACCCCAGGCCCAGCTCCTGAGTGACAGCTCCCAGACAGAGCAGTGCCCACGGCACCGCCCCAGGCTTGGTCCTGAGTGACAGCTCCCAGACAGAGCAGTGCCCACGGCACCACCCCAGGCTTGGTCCTGAGTGACAGCTCCCAGACAGAGCAGTGCCCACGGCACCACCCCAGGCCCAGCTCCTGAGTGACAGCTCCCAGACAGAGCAGTGCCCACGGCACCACCCCAGGCTTGGTCCTGAGTGACAGCTCCCAGACAGAGCAGTGCCCACGGCACCACCCCAGGCTTGGTCCTGAGTGACAGCTCCCAGACAGAGCAGTGCCCACGGCACCGCCCCAGGCTTGGTCCTGAGTGACAGCTCCCAGACAGAGCAGTGCCCACGGCACCGCCCCAGGCTTGGTCCTGAGTGACAGCCCCCAGACAGAGCAGTGCCCACGGCACCGCCCCAGGCTTGGTCCTGAGTGACAGCTCCCAGACAGAGCAGTGCCCACGGCACCGCCCCAGGCTTGGTCCTGAGTGACAGCTCCCAGACAGAGCAGTGCCCACGGCACCGCCCCAGGCCCATGCACCGGTGACCTTGTGCTGGCTGGGTCTTAATGCAGCTTGCGCAGCACACGGCCTCTTTGGGGGGGCTGTCGCATGTAACACCTGTGTGCTGTCACTGATTCTCCTTGTGCAGGTTTCTAGGGCCATGCCTGTTCTGGCCCTGCAGGCTGCGCTCCCGTGTCCACCTGGGCCGGCGCACGCTACAGCTCTTTGTAAAGGCTGACGTGGAGGCACACCCAGTGCCTGCAGGTGCGAGGGCCTGTTCTTCCAGCAGTCACTGAACCCAAGTTAAATTTCTTTCTCACAGAAAACCATGTTCATATGTAACCACTCTGTCCCGGGGTGTCTATGAGGACTGTTCCTGACGTTGGCGCCTCTGCCTCCCCCAGTCCTACTTTGCTGTCTGCACAGAGTGGCCGTGGGCCCCTGCCAGCAGTCCCCTGTCAGGCCTGGAACACCAGGCACTTCCTCTTCCCAAGGAGTGTATTGCGGGGTGGTGGGGGTGCAGAGCTTTCAGCACATTGAGATCAATGGTGTTTGACCCAGGAGCTCCGGAGCACAGCCAGGAAGCGGGACTGCCCCAAAGCGTGGCACTGGATTCCAATGCAGCCAGCAGGAGGACAAGAGCACGAGTGTGCGTGCACGTGCATCTGCGACCAAGGGTGTGCAAGTGTGTGGTATTGCATGGACACTGTGTGCATGCGTGTGGTATTGCATGTATGTGTGTGTGTACATGTTCGTGCATCTGCAGGCATGGATGTGTGTGGCTGTATACGTGTTTGCATTTGCATTTGTGTGCGTGTGCACACGTGAACGTATGTGTGTGTGAGTGTACACTGTGTGCATGTGTGTAGTATTACACGTGCTTTGTGTGCCTGTGCGTGTGGGTGTACACAGGTGTGGCACATGCCTCCTCCCCAGCCCTCCCAGGTGAGCAGTTTCTCGTGCACACTTACGTGTGTTCTCTCCCTCCAGCCAGTTCCCCTGCAGGCTGGGAAGATAAAACGCCGGAGATGCTCCATGTCTTTGTTAACTCGCCGCTTCCCGCGACTCGCCTTCGGCACACGCACTCAGCGGTTCTCGGGTCGCTGGTATTTTGGCGCGGGTGGTTCTGTGTCTGATGGGGCCACGACGTGAGGTGTTGTGAGATCCTGGGCCCCTCTGCCAGAGGGGGCAGCACTCAGCCCAGGGACAAGCAGAGCTGTCCTCTCGAGTGAGCGCTCCTGGGAGAGCCGCTGAGGCCGCGGCTCGGCCGCCGCCAGGAGTGGGGATTCAGGTGTCTCCAAACCCCAGACGTGTAAGTTTGCCTGACGCTGCTCTGTCTGTGCCGGTGTACTGTCACCAGGAGACCGCGGGTGCAGGGCAGCTCACCCCCGAGGCCTGGACAGAGCACCGTCACCAGCACGCCAGTCCCCGGCACACACCTGGGGTTCTCCTGCTGCCTTCAGTCGTCGCGTCCTGAACATCGGTGAGCACGGCGAAATTACGACCCGTCGATTCGCTTCTCGTCTCCAGGAACAGCTGGGTCCTTCACCCATGCATGGGGCGGGCTCTCTATTTTATTCCATTTCTGGGGCTCTTGCAGGGAAGTCACCCTGTCCCTGTGACAGCCCTGTGTGACGTCACCTATGTCCTGTGACTGCCCTGTGTGACGTCACCTATGTCCTGTGACTGCCCTGTGTGACGTTATCTCTGTCCCCCGACTGCCCTGTGTGACGTCATCTCTGTCCCCTGACTGCCCTGTGTGATGTCATCTCTGTCCCTGTGTGACGTCATCTCTGTCCCCTAACTGCCCTGTGTGATGTCATCTGTGTTCCTGTGTGATGATGTCATCTCTGTCCCGTGACCGCCCTGTGTGACATCATCTGTGCCCCTCTGTGACTGCTCTGTGTGCCCTCAGTCCTGTCCCTCTGACCACACGTCAAACAAGCTGTTCCCGAGTTCTGTGTTAGGAGAGTAACTGCCCATGGGCAGTGCCACAGCTGCCTCCCCTTGTCCATTCTGCATTTGTTAGCAATGTTTTATAGCTCTCATTTCTTGTCTGATTTCTCCTGTTGTCCCTTTGACAACCATTAGAAATGTCAATATTTCCTTCACTTTTTAACCTGTTGCATCCAGCCAGTGCCTTGGTAAATTCAGCTGGTTTTTCAAGTGGCTTTCTTGTGGCTTCCTTTCATGTTCTGCGCGGTCCCTCCCGAGACAGCCTCTGTGGTCATCCCCTGGCTCTCATTTCTTTCATGTTGTGTTTTGCTTTGTTGCTTTCTAAGTTTTTAATTGCTAATTGACATAATAATGCTGCAGAGCATGGTGCAGTGTGCTGCTTCAGGACCCGTACACACGCTGTGAAGATCAGGTCGGGGGGGCAGTTGGCGCATCCGTCCCTCCCAGCGTTTGCCATCTCTCCGTGCTGGGAACACCGAAATCCTCTACCAGCTACCTCGAGATGAACAGATGTTCTTAGCCATGGCTGCCCTCCTGGATACAGAACGCTGGCATTTATTCCTCCTAGCCAGCTGCACCCCTGTGCCCGCCAGCCGTCCCCCTCCTCAGCGGCCCTTCTCTTCTCTGCTTTCACGACGTCAGTGCCGTTAGCGTCTGGGTGTCAGTGAGCACAGGTGATGCTGTCACTCATCTGTGACTTGTTTCATCAGCATAATGTCCTGCACGTCCATCCAAGTTGCCACAAATGTCAGAATGTCATTTCTTTTAGTGGCTGATAAAGTTCGGCCGTGTGCGTGTGTGCGTGCGTGTGTGTGTGTGTGTGTACACCCCGTGTTTTCCTTATTTCATCCGTGGACGTAGCAGTGGGTTCCTTGCTCAGCTCCGCATCTTGACCGTTGCTTGCTTTGGCTCATCCTCTGGTTACCTCTGGCACTGAGTTGCAGAGC
This sequence comes from Lepus europaeus, assembly GCF_033115175.1. NCBI lineage: Eukaryota > Metazoa > Chordata > Mammalia > Lagomorpha > Leporidae > Lepus > Lepus europaeus. Next base: position 95,056,811 of record NC_084841.1, on the reverse strand, counting down.
TGGGTTCGACTCCGTGGATCTTCCTAACGACGCTTTCCTACAGCAGCGAGCAGACGGTCCCTTCCTCTCCACTCCTGTGCCGCGAGTAAAACCTTCAATGCAATGTTGAGCGGAACGGGGGGCCAGGCCTCGTCATCTCGCCTCTGATCTCAGGAGATAGCGCGGCGGCGTCAGCTAAGACGTGCGATGGGTTTTCTGCAGATTGTTTTACGTCGGCTTGAGGAAGCTCCATCCGCCGCCATCCATGCCTGTTTGTTACTCTCCTGAGTGAACCTGGGGCTTTTGAAATGTGTTTGCTGTTGCGATGACCACGTGTTTGGTTTTGGTGTGTTGTGGTGAGTCACACTGATTGAATTTTAAATGATAAACCCACCTTGCGTTCCAAGGATAAATTGTTGCTGTGTGATATTGTTGTGTGATCCACAGTGCCGCCTTTGGAGTTCGGTTATCACCGGTCGCAGGCACTGTTTCCATTTTGTGAGTCTGTGAACATCACAGCCGTGGCAGTAAAGGTTCCTGAGCATGGATCTGGGATGCGCTCGCTGGCAGCCTGAGGCATTGGATCTTGCGGTTGGAGTCTGCTGGGTGGCACTGGGCGGGGCTCAGTCTGGGTCAGATGCTCATCAGCCCCCAGACAGGGCCCTGGGTGTGCTCCGCCCCGTGCCTTGGAGTCGCCAGCTCCCGCTGTGGCTGCAGGCAGCAGGTGCTTCTCCTTGCCTGTGGCAGCTGCGAGCACTGTGCCTGCAGGCCTGTGCTGAGTTCCCAGCCTCCGGGGAGTCCCTGACCCGTGTGGTCAGGACTCAGCTGACCCCTTGAGGGGCTCTTTGTAGACCCCTGGAGTCCTTACCCAGTACAGCATTCTCCTCTCTGCGGCTGTACCCCAAAGTGCACCCACCTCGGTCTCCCAGACTTGCAGTGGAGTCTCCTGACCCAGGAGCTCAGCTGGCACCTGCACCTCCCTGCCTGAACCAGCGTGGGGCCCTCCCCACAGCCCCGCCTCCCCTGTGTGGGGTCCTCCCCACAGCCCTGCCTCCCCTATATGGGTCCTCCCCACAGCCCTGCGTCCTCTGCTCCTGTGTGGGGCCCTCCCCACAGCCCTGCCTCCCCTGCTCCTGTGTGGGGTCCTCCCCGCAGCCCCGCCTCCTCTATGTGGGGTCCTCCCCACAGCCCCGCCTCCCCTGCTCCTGTGTGGGGTCCTCCCCACAGCCCCGCCTCCCCTGTGTGGGGTCCTCCCCACAACCCCGCCTCTCCTGTGTGGGGTCCTCCCCACAACCCTACCTCTCCTGTGTGGTGCCCTCCCCACAGCCCTGCCTCCCCTGCTCCTGTGTGGGGTCCTCCCCACAGCCCCGCCTCCCCTGTGTGGGGTCCTCCCCACAACCCTACCTCTCCTGTGTGGTGCCCTCCCCACAGCCCTGCCTCCCCTGCTCCTGTGTGGGGTCCTCCCCACAGCCCCGCCTTCCCTGCTCCTGCGTGGTGCCCTCCCCAGGCAGTCACAGGGCTTCGGTCCACTCTTGCCTCTCTGGTTCCCTCCTCAGCCCCAAGTCTTGAGGACCGTCCCGCTCGTATGTTCCATCATGGCTGCTGCCATCCGGGCTGGAAGGAAGTGCCGGTGTCAAGGGTGGAAGATGATCACTTCTTAACATCTCCTGGAATGTGAGACCCCTGGGCCACATAAAGCTGAGCCAGAGGCCACCGGGGATGCCTTGGTCTGTCCCACCGCATGCGTGGAGTCGCAGCGTCGTGTCGCTGGCTGTGTCATGGCGCAGTGAGAACACCCTCCGTGTCGGCACCGTCGGTAGGGCTGTGCCTAGCTGCCCCTTCTTCCACCCAGTGTGGGCAGAGAGGCGCGCACGGGGGCAGGCTGGCGTCTCAGGGCCTTTGCAGAGTTCCCGAGTGACCGGGCCTCGTGGAGCGGACGGGGCAGAGTGAGGTGGATTTCTCAGCTCTCACTGCAGGCTGGGTCATTTTGTTTGGGGGTGGGGGAATGTGCATGGAGGAAGCCCAGCAGCGGCCTGGCCACCAGCTGCTGGACGTCACCCCCGCCCCTGTTGTAACAGCAGAAAGTGTCTCTAGAAGCCACCAGGAGCCGCGAGGATGGGAGCTGTCACTGTTCCTGTGTCCCCGGCGCTCAGGAACTCCTCGGTAAATGGCTGTGAACGAGTGAATGGGTGACGTCCACGCCTGCTTGTGGAGCATCTGCTCCCGTCCTCCCTGTGCCTGTCTTACTCACAGATCTAATTGGATGCACCTGCCATGCACCAGATGGTCTGCTTTGATGTATGCATGTGCTGTGAGTCGATTCCATGTGGCCGGTTAACACGGGCGCCACCCAAGGTACCCGCTTTGCCATGAGGACACCTGACACCCACTGCAAAAGCAGGATTCCTTGTTACCAGTGCGGTCACCAGGCCACACCTGCCCACTGCTCTCGCTCCGGCCATCTGACTGCTGGGGACGCACGCCTCCCACCCAGCCTCACTGTTCTTGACAAACACTGGACTTCTCCAGGGAACGCCAGGGGGTTGTCAGGTAGAAGATGGATCACCACCACCCCCAACCCTTCAAATAAATCCTAAAGAGGGTGCACCTGCCGGCTGCCCTCACAGATGCTGATCTGCCAGGAGGAGGTGGGACGATGGAGCCCACGGGGGAACAAGCCCCAGAGACTTCTCACCCAGACCCCGGGGCCCGGGGCAGGCTGGAACCCGGGGCAGGCTGCGGACACGACACGACCCTTATACGCCACGCCCGTGACACTGTCTCTGCTGTTTTTTTTTTTTTTAAAGAAACCCTGTTCTCTCTCTTTAAAAAAAAATATTTTATTTATTTATTTGAGAGGTAAAGGTACAGATAGAGAGAGGGAGACACAGAGAGAAAGATCTTCCATCCGATGATTCACTCCCCAAATGACCCCAATGGTCAGAGCTGGGCCGACCCAAAGCCAGGAGCCCGGAGCTTCTTCCAGGTCTCCCTCACGGGTGCAGAGGCCCAAGCACTTGGGCCATCTTCCACTGCTTTCCCAGGTCATAGCAGAGAGCTGGATCAGAAGAGGACTAGAACCAGCCCCCATATAGGGTGCCAGTGCTGCAGGCAGAGGATTAACCTACTGCACCATGATGCCGGGCCCCCTCTGCCGTTGTTACCCTGATTCAGTGGGCATGTGAGAGAGCAGGGCAGGTGCACAGAGCTTCCATGGGACCCACAAGAACTTAACCTGACTGTCCACCCCACCGGCCTCACCACGGGTCTGCTTGGAACTCAACTGGGCTCCTCATGTAAGAGCTGGGTACAAGCAGTGGCCGGGTTCTGTGGTTGGAGCAGGGCTTAGAGCCAGGGCTCCACCTTGCACAACTTCAGGGGCACAGCCTTCAGCCCTGGGGGAGATCCCACAGCAGGCGGCCTGGGACCCCAGCCGCCGTGGCCAGGATGTCACAGCGCAGGAGGGCCAGGAAGGATTTGGATGCTTACCTGTTTCTTTGTTTCTGAAAAACTTACTTGTTTGCAAGGCAGAGTGACAGAGAGGACAGCGAGCCAGTGAGAGCGAGTAGGAGAGCGAGCGAGTGAGAGAGAGAGAGAGCAACACCTCACGGCTGTCGGTCTCTGTGGGACTTTCCCGGGCCCGCTGCCTCATCACTGTCCGTCCCCACGAGTGACTTTCCGACCTTCCTGGCGCCCCAGCTGCAGTGTTTGGCCTCCTGTCCTGGCCCAGGGAGCTCCCGGCTCCCCTCTGCGCTCTGCCCTGCTGTGCCCAGGCCACCACACCTGCTGCTCTGCTGCCCTGTGCCCTGCCAGGGCTCAGGCTGTTTCTCCTCCCCTGGAACCCAGGAGGGCTCTGCTACTGCTTTGACCTGGGGGCAGAGGTTAGAGGTGACCTCCGGTGTCTCTGGGCCTGGCTGCTTCCATGACAGGCTAACAAGTGCGCTCCCTGCCTCGCCCACTGCACACAGATGCTCTGGGCTTGTGGTCCTCCCGTGCTGGGCTGAGGCTCGGCTGCTCCAGGCAGTGTGAGTGTCAGGGACCTGGGGGCCTGCTGTGCCCCCCCCCCATGACTCCTGGCACCACACTCCTCAGGGTAAGGGAAGCTGTGGGAAGCTCCGGCCACAGAAGCTCCAACCACGGCTGGTGAGGGCCAACAGGCTGACCTGGGCGGGGCTGGCAGGTGCCAGGGAGCCATGGAGCTCAGCCTTGGGGTGGGGGGTGGGGCTCTGGGGCGGGCCCAGGGCGGGTGGTGCTGCAGGCATGTGCGGCTCATCGTGGGCATGAGTCCAGGGTTCACCTGGTGCTCGGAGAGGCCACCTGGGGGTGACCTCGCACTAGGAGAGCTGTCCCTGGAGAGATGACTCCCACGGGTGAAGAGTCAGAGCAGGGGGAGGGGATCTGTGTGTTGTCATCTGTGCCAGGCACTGCCCGCTGCTGGGTGTTCAGAGAGCCCCGCCCTGGAACTGGAACAACAAGACCGTCCTAGCTTCATCACCACCACCATCTTCCTTTAAAAACAGTAGGCGCACAGGAAGAGCCCCGGGGAAGGGGATGAAAGGGCAGGATTCTGAAGGGGCACAGGAAAGGAGGGCTCCCTGGAGGAGGTGCTGTTCAAGTTGGGTCTTTTTTTGAAAGGCAAGAGTTAAAGAGAGAAAGGGAGAGACAGATCTTCCACCTGTTGGCTCACTCCCCAAAGGGCCACAATGGTCAGGGCTGGGCCAGGCCAAAGTCAGGAGCCAGGAACCCCATCTGGGTCTCTCACATGGATACGGGGACCCAAGCACTCAGGCCATCTTCTGCTGCCTTCCCAGCACATTAGCGGGGAGCTGGACTGGAAGTGGAGTAGTTAGGACTCGGAGCCGTGCTCACATGGGCTCCCGTGTCCTGAGTGGCAGCTTTACCCACTGAGCTATAGTGCTGCAGGAGGAGGGGGCGGTCACAGGGAGCTCTAGAGCTGAGTGGGGTCTGTGCCAGGGCTGCCGCTGCTCCAGGTCCCCATGCCGCGGGCAGGTTTGACTGTCCCTGGACCCTCAGAAGTTTGCCAGGGGACAGGGACTCCTTTCCCACAGCTCTCAGCAAAGTGCACAGCACGGGGCTCTCGTGGTCAGAATGGAGCTGCTGCGTCAGCGCTTCTGGAACAAAACCCTGCGGCTCTGAGCCAGAGACCCCTGGGAGGGGGCAGGCGGAGCCCTGGCCTTGGGAAGATCCGCAGTGACCGTCCTTGTGCCTCAGCTTTGCCGCTCGGCGCTCCGCCAGGGACTCTATGCCTTACACGAGTCGGAAGTCGGGCTATTTGTCCCAGGTCTGTCTGTAACGGTTACAGGGCCTTGGCCGCTGTCCCGGCCGCCTCCCGAGCCAAACGCGCCGGTCGCTGCAGAAGAGGAACTGAATTTTCCCTTATCTGACCCCCCACCCCGCCCCTAGTGAACCTGATTCCTGGGCTTTCTCCTAGGGTGCCTGGCAGTGGCTTCCCACAGGCCTCTGGGTGGTGGGGCGTGGGCAGCAGAGGGGAGCCACAGCCCAGGGGGCACGAGGATGGCTGTGGCAAGGTGGGTGTGACCGGCACCCAGCGTGGGAGGCAGCCGCCGCCCCACCCCAGAAGCCCCTCTCCCCTGTCCCCAGGTGTGGCCCTGCTCCAAGGACTGGCGGCAGGGAGGGGTCTCGGCTGTTGAGGTGTAAATGGGTACCATGGCGTCTTTGACCCACATCCAGTGTGGTCTGTCCTTGCGGGTGGGGTTCGCTGTGCACCTGTGCCCTCTGCTGTTGGAGGCATTTGCGCTGCTCCCGTTTGGGGCTTTAAATCCATGAACCACATGTAATTGATAAGGAAAAGTAAGATGCTACTCATGGATACGCAGTTGTTCCAAGTGGAATTCCAGCTGGGACAGTCACTGGAGTTAATGCCTTGAAAGCAAGGCCAGACAGACAGCTCCGGGGGCCTCCTGCCCCACACGGCAACCCTGCCTTGAAGCCCCTGGGCATGGGGGCCCAGCGTCCTCACCGCAGCAGGGCCAGCTCCGCAGAGGGCTGCGTGTGGTCAGCTGGGTTTGGTCCTCCCACAATGAGTGCGCTGGAAAACACTGTGGCACACAACACTCGAGAGCAATTGTATCTGCGCTTCTAAAAAGAAGATACAAGTTAGACATTCCCAAAAGAGCTGTTGCAGAGCGGAGTGGAATAGTTCTTGTCTCTCTGCAAGAAACATTTCAGACCGGAGACAGAGATGCGTGGTCAGCGGGGTGGGTGGGGCGGGGCACCCTCAGGACGGGTGGGCGCCTCTCCACACAGAACCGAGACAGAGGTGCCCGCCACTCAGACTGCGGGAAGCAAGGTCACGTGGTTCCATGGAGCGCGCACACCTGCCAGGCAGGCAGGAAGGAGCGGAGAGTTGAGCACGCAGGGTGCACTCGGAAGGGAAGTGGGGGGAGGGTCCCTGCTCTCCTCCTCCCCCTCCCTCTTCAGTGGACCCAGGCTTTGTGAGCATGCTTAAGAGGGCTTAAGAGGGAAGGGGGGCACCGTTCTTCTCGGTTTCTCCCCCCCTTCTCCTGGACAGAGGCTTTGCTGAGCGTGAAGTAGGGGAAATTTCTCCCAAGGTTTTACAACTCACTGCTGTCAGACTGGCCAGCCAGGGCGCCTTCCCTGGGGGAGGCTGTGGAGGAGTCACTGCCCGGTGTCAGCAGCCTGGGTAGCCCACTCGGCACTGGGCAGGGGGACTCTCCCGGGGAGCGTTCCCTGGGGGAGGCTGTGGAGGAGTCACTGCCCAGTGTCACCAGCCTGGGTAGCCCACTTGGCACTGGGCAGGGGGACTCTCCCGGGGAGCGTTCCTTGGGGGAGGGCTGGGCCCACCTGTCAGGTTATCAGGGTGTGGGCGGGACCTCGCGCTGAGAGAGCCTGGGCAGCTTCAGGCAAGCTTTGGAGCTGCTGTGTCCTCTCCCTTCCAAGGCACCTTGCTTTCCCCGGGCCCCGCTAACACGCACAGGCTGATGTCCAGCCTCCTCCCTCACAGGACGGGGAGAGAGGTGACCGGAACCTGCCACGGGACAGTGGTGGGCACTCGTGCCTGTCAGTCCCTGCTGCAGACCCAGGAAAGGGGGCGGTGATGCCCATCTGAGCCCCAGTCCTGAGCAGCTGCGGCCCAGCTTGGGGCTCTGGTCGTCCCTCCCTCCACTGCTTGCCCTACCCATGCTCTGCGGTGGACACCACCCGCGCGGTGAGGGCGCCTCCGTGCCGGCTCTGCTGCTTTATCTCAGCTGCAGGGACCCGCAGCCACACACGCATTATTTCTAAGCAGAGTCTGCCCAGCCCAGGCAGGTGAGCATCCAGCTGGCCCCGGAAGCTGCTGATGGGGGAACTGCACAAACGCGTGGGGCTTAGACCTGGTCCCCGTCCAACCTGCCTGGTGTCCTTAAGTGAGGGATATCTGGATGTGGGCACAACCAGCCCTGCCGACGCCTTGGTCAGGTTCTGCCGCTCAGTCCAGAGTGGAGGGGGAGAGGGAGGAGAGGGAAGAAAAGGCAGCAAGAAGGTCTGTGTCTTTGGCTCCTCCGTCTGCAGAGCCAGCTCCACGCTGGAAGCCGACAGGCACACGGACCAGCGAGCGCTGCACGGGCACGTGAGTGAGCGCCCCACAGAGGTGGACTCCGTCCGCCCAGCTCACTAACTGAGCTCACTGGGAAGGGGCTGGAGAAGGAGGACCCGAGGTGCCGGGAGTCTAGGGGGTGGGCTGTGTGATGTCGCCGTGGCCCCGCTGTGGGCCTCTGGTTTAAAGGCTTTGCTGTCTTTTCATCGCACACTCCCCTTGGAGTGGCAGAGGCACCCCGTGTTTCTTCGGTGGCAGCCTGTGCCCCGCACCTGCCCGGCTTCCCTGGTAACCAAGGCAGTCACAGTCACACCCGTCGGCTTTGGCGATGCTGCTTCCACTCAAGACAGGTGGCAGTTTCATGAAAACGGCACCGTAGCCGTAGAGAGCAGCAGTCAGGGGCCAGATGGAGCCTCACCAGCTCCATCACCTCTCCCTGGCCTTCGACGCCCAGGGAACGAGGGCAGTGGCACCACCTCCTCACGCAGCCCTGGTGGGGATCCTCCCCTGGGCTCTGCAAGCTCCTGACCTGCAGCCATGCACGCTCGGCCCTGGGCTTCTTAAAAGCAGCATCAACGTTGCAGAGCTGGGTCCGGCGCTGCCCAGTGTGTGCGATCAACAACCCTAAAAATCCAGGGATGTAGAGACAAGTTGCAAATCGCGCTGTTCCCTTGGTCTCCATCCTGGCACGCACCTTCTCTGTAACTCAACAGGTAGGGAGGTCGGGGAGGGGCACACACAGCCTCGGGGGTGGGGTCGCTGGCACGCAGGGAAAGGGTGCTCACAGCTGTGCTGGTGGCCACCGCTGGGGAAGCTCATGATCAGAGCCGTGAGGACCCTGGCCTGCTGCGGTGGGCTCCGGGCAACACCAAGATTCTGCCAGGGGCTGGCGGGCGCTGGGTCACACGTGGACAGTGGTCACAAGTTGTTCATTCCTGGAGTCCTCTCTCTTCCGGTGAAGGAGCTGCCCCGTGGCGCCTCTCACCCGACTGCTGATCACAACCCCCGGGCACTGTACAGCTTGGCGCTGAAGCCCGTGTGGAAGCCCCTGCTGGTGTTAATTGCATTTTACCTGTGTGCACTGGACTCAGAGGGCCACCAGCGAGTGACCTGCAGCCGCTCAACCTGTGCAGGGTGGCAATGAGGCCGAGACGAACGCCCAGGGTGGAAACAGCTCCTTCCCGCCACGGGATAGAGGCGCTAGGGAAAGACGACGTGCAGAGGACGGCATCCGGGCTTCCCTCTGGTTGTCTGGATTTAAAATACGGTTGAGCAGGCGAGGCAGGGCATCCATGCATGTGACTGCGCGTGTGTTTGAGAGGTGAAGTTTCGGGATCACAGCATAGCCAGCACCAAGATGAAACCACGGAACCGTGCAGCCACCCTACCAGGCACTCGGCAGCTGCCGTTTGCATGGATCATGAAGAACGCATGTGCAGCCCGGTATGTGACATGTGTGTGTGAAGCGCTCACGCGGGACGCCGTGGGACTTCCTGGCCGCTCGCAGTGGTGAGAAAGCAGCAGCAGGACGTGTGTCCAATCAGCAGGCCGTGTAGCTGGTGCCCCGCAGAGGGGCAGCCAAGGCACCCAGAGAGAACAAGCTGGCGCGGTCCTTTGGGGTTCTGTTTGCCACGGGTGTCACAGAGGTGCTGGGTGGGCACGGGAACAGCTGGGAAGTCACGGCTTAATTGGCAGGGCGCTGCTCAGTGTCACTGGTGAAGCGTGGGACAGGCTTGGCGCTCACAGGGGCCACGTGGAGACCCAAAGGAACCCTAGAGCTTGCGGTACGGCTCCCTGGGGACGCTGTTTCTGGTCCCCGTCAAGCGAGGGCTCCTTTTCCCAAGCGCCACTCCCAGGCTCAGCCGAGGCACTGCCTGCACACCTCTGAGACGTGCCGTCACCGTGCCTCACACAGGCGGCGCTGCGCATACGCACGTGCAGCCGTGCGGGCGCACGAGACCAAGAAGGGACGCGAGCACGGTACCTACAGTGGGCTCCTGGCCAGCTGCACTGTGCGAGGCGCCCTGGGGGCTGAGGCCGGCCCCGATCCCCTGGTCCCTGGACGTAAGCGGGTGGGCGCACCCGACCCCTTTGTGATCTGCTGCCCACCGGCAGAGACCAGTGCTAACATAGCCCTCACTTCTAACTAAAGCACGGGACATGCGGCCGGGCCCGTGCAGCTGTGCTGGGCCTGCGCACTCGGAGGCTTGCGGTCACACACGCTGTTACGTCACACCCTCTTACGTCACACACACCCCCTCTTGCGCATTCTGTGCTCCACGGGGCGCTGTGTTCCCGTGGCAGCCCGTGGCTGCGGCGTTCAAGTGTCCCCCGGATCACCAACGGCTCAGCACCGGAACCCTTGGGGGAGGCCGAGGGGCCGCCGCCCGGCTCCGTGATGCGCACTGCCCAGCGGCTCCTGACTTCTCAGTGGCGACTCCGGGGAGAGTGGAGCCCTCCGGGAGAAGGCAGTGGGTTCTGAAGCTGAGCTGGTCCCGGTGTCTCCTGTCTCCATGGCTCAGCCCTGGGGTCCGGAGCCTGCGTCAGCTGCTCGAGGGACCCGCGCTCTGGACTTGGAATGAGAGGAGCGCGCGCCGAGGTCCATGTGTGCCGGGCAGCAGGCTCCGGCCCTCTGGTCCCGGGCACGAGTCTCTGGCCTTGGCTGGGGCCGAGTGCGGCTGGGAGGCCGCCCTGGTCTCGCCTGAGCGCAGCTGGCCAGGGACCCAGGGGCACCCTCCCTGTCCACGATGCGCGCTTGGAAGTGACTGCGATGGTTTTGTCCTCGGCGGTGGCAGTGGAATGGGGTCCCCCCGCCCCAGTCTGGAGCCGGGGTCTCGGCAGTGGGATGGGGTCCCCCCGCCCCAGTCTGGAGCCGGGGTTTCCAGCCCTGTTGGCGCTGCATTCATCCCCGCTCTGTTACCTCCGGGTCCGGTGTCGGAGATGCAGACAGACCCAGGCTCAGGCCACCCACAGCAGCGCCTGAGCGCCCCCTCCCCATCGGGGGGACCCCGGTCGTCCGGCTCCTCGCGAGGCCGGGACCCCGTGACTGGCGGCCAGAGCGGGCCGTTCGGGTACGTGGGTTACCTGTAACGGTTTGGGTTTTGTTTCTGGCTGAGGCGTGCGCGTGGGGGACAGCCCCGCAGCCTCTGGGCTCGGCTCCCTCGTCCTCCTTTGGCCGGGGCCTCTGGGTGCGGGGCTGACACAGGCCCGGAACGTGGAGCCAGCGAGCAGCGGCTCCTGTCCTGGCCGATGCGAGGTGAAGCCCTCACCACTTGGCCTGATCGCCTTCATCCGGGTTTCTGCCAACCCTGGGCAATTACCACACACACACAAAAGCCCTTCCTTGAAACAGGGCTACCGTGCCTGACTGATAACTCACAGTTTCTTCCGTGAATCTTTTATTTGACAGAGAGGTTTTATCGGTGCTGTTTGGTGGCCGTATCTTTAGGGAGAAATTGCTTGTGTCTGTGGTTGAGGCTTGTTCCACGCAGAGGCACCCTATGGTGTGTCTGATTTCTCCTCTTGTTGCGTGTACACTTTTGATAAATCTACCTCGAGCCAGGTGTTGCATCAGGCGCAATGCCAGGTGCACAGGTGCAGAGAGGAAATTGGCTATGCAACCGCAGAAGTGCCGCCTCCATGGTAACCGGATGCATAGCCCAGGTGTGATCTGAGCCCGAGGTAAGGATCAAACCCTGCTCCCAGGGGAACCGAATCCAGCCTGGATCCACACTGGGACGCACCCAGCGCCCCCATCAGACAGTGCCCCCACCAAGAGCTCAGAGTCACCCTGGAGTGTTTGCAGGGTGTTCTGCCGTGGATGGAGACGCTGTGAGCTGCACCTTTCTAATTCTCAGACTCCTGTGCCTAAGAACCTTGAGAGACGGAGATTTTAAAATGCAAAGACAGCTGCCACCTGTGGTGTCAGCATCCCGTATGGCGCTGGTTTAAGTCTTGGCTGCTCCACTTCTGATCCAGCTCTCTGCTGTGGCCTGGGAAAGCAGTAGAAGATGGCCGAGCATCCATGTGGGAAACCCAGAAGAAGCTCCTGGCTCCTGACTTCAGATTGGCCCGGCTCCAGCCGCTGTGGCCATTTGAGGAGTGAACCTGCAAATGGAAGACCTCTCTGACTCTTTGTCTCTCTCTCTTGCTCTCTGTAACTCTTTCAAATAAATCTGTAAAATCCTTAAAAAGAAAATGCAAGGAGAATTTTTATTCAGTCTACAACTTTATAACCTTACTCTGCCAGAGACTTGCATTAATTCTTAAAAAAGACTTTTTCTTTTTTACTCTGTATGTTTTTCTTTAAAGATTTATTTATTTGAAAGGCAAAGTGACAGAGAGGCAGATACACACACACACACACACACAGAGATATCTATCTTCCATCTGCTGGTTCAACCCCAAATGGCTGCAACGACCAGAGCCAGGATGATCCCAAGCCAGGAGCCAGGAGCTTCTTCCAGGTCCCCCACATGGATGCAGGGGCCCAAGGACTTGAGCCATCTTCCACTGCTTTCCCAGGCCATAGCAGAGAGCTGGGTCAGAAGTGGAGCAGCCAGGTCTCAAACCAGTGCCTATATGGGATGCTGGCACTGCAGGCAGTGGCTTTACCAGCTATGCCACAACACTGGCACCTTCACTCTGTGTGTTTTAGAAACACATTTGGAGATACAGAAGCAAGTGTTAGTTTTTTTTTTTTTTTTTTTTAACTAGCAGAGTTAGAGAGAGAGAGAGAGACAGAGAGAAAAGTCTTCCTTTTTCCATTGGTTCATCCCCCAAGTGGCCGCTACGGCTGGCGCGTTGCGGCCGGCGCACTGCACCAATCTGAAGCCAGGAGCCAGGTACTTCCTCCTGGTCTCCCATGTGGGTGCAGGGCCCAAGCACTTGGGCCATCCTCCACTGCACTCCCGGGCCACAGCAGAGAGCTGGATGGAAGAGGGGCAACCGGGACAGAATCTGGCGCCCCGACCCAGGGTGCCAGCGCCATAGGCGGAGGATTAGCCTAATGAGCCGCGGGCCGGCCCTGTGTTAACAGTTTTACATGATGTCCTAGGAATGATTAAGAAAGACAGACCTGCCCTGGGTCTCTGTGAGCGTACTTAACTAGATACACACAAACATCAAGAGAAGAGTGGTGAAGAAGATGAGGAGAGAGAGGCATAAGAGGCAGTGGTGTGGACGGTGAGCGGTGGTGCAGGGGATACAGTGAGAGGTCTCCAGTGGACACAGTGTAAGAGGTGAGCAGTGGCCACAGCATGAGCGGTGGTGCCTGGACAGTGTGAGCGGTGTGCAGTGGACTCCGGCTGTCCTCTCATGTGGCACTTGGGTCCCAGGAGCTGCGGAGGAAGCGCTGGCCACTGCAGGCTGTGGTGGGCAGGTGAACACTGCTCCAGACATGGGAGACAGAGTGGGGCAGACGGAGAGCTCAAGGGTGGCACCTTCAGGGAGAGCTGGGGCACTGGACCAGGCGTGGGTGCAGGGGCGGTGCCTCCACCCATGCTGCCCCGCTCTGCAGGAGCCTGCCTGGAGGTGAGTGACAAGGCACAACACACAGAGGGCACAGGCAGCCTGCGCTCCACCCGCTGCGTAACCTCTGCTTCCGCCTGGGGAGTCCCTGAGCTTCAGGACTGGGTTTGGTGCGGAGCTCTCGTCACTCGCTCCACTCTTACCCCCAAGGCTTCGTTAAACAGAGCTGTGCTAGGTCCACGCAAGCCAGGAGGAAACTGGGCGATGCAGCCCAGAGGAAGGGGCTCGGACCCCAGCCGCCCTTCCTTCCCAGTCCCATGGGGGAGCCAGGTTGTGTCTGGGCGAGACGGGGGTCGGGTCCCTCTTCTCCCAACCTTCCCCTCTTGAATGTCAGCAGCTAAGCTGTTGAGTCGCCCGGTTCGCCGTGATTTAAGATCAAATGCGACCAAGTTCAAAGGACAGTGCACCTCATCACGGGGGCTGTTTCCTCTCTTCCTTTTATCTTCAGTATTGGGTCTGGAAGAAACTTAAAAAGGAAAACAAGCCTGCGACTTGTCACTGCCTTTGATGAGATAGGTCAGTTTTGATGTTCCTGATTGCTGTGTAACTGTCGCTCTTGTACCTTTATGGGAAGAGTCCCAGGATGTTTTGGTCCCACAACTCTTGCAACATAGAAACAAGGCTCTAAGTAGGAAGAAAGCACAGAGTTGAGCGTTCAGTCTGCATGGCTAAAGGAGGAGGTGCACTTGTGCCTTTGAAAGTGTGATGCTGCTGGGCCCTGTGCTGACTTCATGTGCTGCGACTGCTGCACTGGCTTTTCCGTCCCAACAGCTTCTGGCCGGAGTGCTCAGGTTGTTCCGTGCACAGCATCCTGTCCCTGCAAACATGGACATCTTGGCTTCGTCCTTTCCCATGTCTGTGCTCTTCATTTCTTTCTCTTCCCTGCTTGCCCTCGCTAATACTTCCAGCATGGTATTGAATGGGAGTGGCGACAGCGGACACCCTTGTCTTGCTCCAGCTCTGAGGGGAGTGCTCCCGCCACCGCCCGTGCGGTGTGCTCTTGGCTGCTGCTCTGTCACATACAGGCTTTACAGTTTTGAGCCATGTTCCTTGTACACCTGCTTGTTGAGGGCTTTAATCACGAGCGGACGTTGAAACTTATCGGATGCTTTCTCTGCATCTATTGAGACGGTCACGGTTTCTGTTCTTCATTCTGTTGATGTGATTTACGATGCGTAGTTGTTTGCAAATGTTGAACCACCCTCTCACTGCTGGGATAAATCCACTTGTTCGTGATATATGCCCTTTTTGAACTAGCATTGGATTTGGTTTGCTAATATTTTGTTGAGGATTTTTGCGTTTATGTTCATTGAGGATGTTGGCATGTAGCTTTCTTTGTGTGGTTTTGATACCAGAGTGATGGTGGCCTCCTTAAGCCTTTTTGGCAGAGTTCCCTCCTGTTTTGGATCAGTTTGAGAAGTGCTGGAATTAATTCCTCTGTAAATGTTTTGTAGAATCCAGCTGTACAGCCAGCAAGCCCTGGACTTTTTTGTTGGGATATTTTTATTTATTGCTGAATCTCATGCTTGTGTGGGTCTGGGACGTATCTATTGCTTTGAGGTTTTCTAATTTTTAAAGATTTGTTTATTTGAAAAGCAGAGTGACAGAGCAAGTGGGAGAGAGAGTTGGGGGGGAGAGATATCTTCTACCACTGGTTCGCTCCCCGAATGGCTGCCACAGCTGGGGCTGGGCCAGGCAGAAGCCAGCAGCTCCATCCTAGCCTCCCAGGTGGTTGGTAGGGACCCAAGCACTGGGACCATCTTCCTGTACCTTTTCAGGAACGTTAGCAGGGAGCAGGATCGGAAGCAGAAAAGCTGGGCTGAAACTGATATGGATGCTGGCACGGCAGAGGCCGAACCGCTGAGCCACAGTGCCTGCCTCAATGTTCTCTAATTGATTAGCATGTAGTCTTCATAGTAGTTTCTTGTGATCCTTTGTGTTTTTGTGGTATCCATTGTAATGTCTCCTTTTTATCTCTAATTTTAAGTTTTTCTCTTTTTTCTTTGTTAGGCTGCCTAAAGATGTGTCTATTTCTTTCTTTCTTTTTTTTTTTTTGACAGGCAGAGTGGACAGTGAGAGAGAGAGACAGAGAGAAAGGTCTTCCTTTTTGCCGTTGGTTCACCCTCCAATGGCTGCCACGGCCGGCGCATCTCGCTGATCCGAAGCCAGGAGCCAGGTGCTTCTCCTGGTCTCCCTTGCGGGTGCAGGACCCAAGGACTTGGGCCATCCTCCATTGCCTACCTGGGCCATAGCAGTGAGCTGGCCTGGAAGAGGGGCAACCGGGATAGAATCCGGCGCCCCAACTGGGACTAGAACCCGGTGTGCTGGCGCCGCAAAGCGGAGGATTAGCCTGTTAAGCCACGGCGCCGGCCTATTTCATCTTTTTTTAGAAATCAGCTTTTTATTTTGTTGATTTGTTTTAGTTTCAATTTCATTTATTTCTGTGCTGATCCTAATTTGGAGTGTATCCTTGCTCTCGTAAGTCCTTGAGGGAGATTGTTAGATTGTTTATTTGAGGTCTTTATTTGTTTATGTAAGTCCTTCTTGCTATGAACTCTCCTCTCTATGATTTTTATGCTGTGTTACTTATTTATTTGAAAAGGCAGAGAGGGGGCCAGCCCTCTGGCGCAGTGGGTAAAGCTGCCCCCTGCAGTGCCAGCATCCCATATGGGCGATAGTTTGAGTCCCGGCAGCTCCACTTCTGATCCAGCTCTCTGCTGTGGCCTGGGAAAGCAGTGGAAGATGGCCGAAGTCCTTGGGTCCCTGCACCCACGTGGGAGACCTGGAAGAAGCTCCTGACTCCTGGCTTCAGATCAGCGCAGCTCCAGCCATTGCGGCCATCTGGGCAGTGAACCATTGGATGGAAGACCTCCCTCTGCCTCTCCTTCTCTCTCTGTGTAACTCTGACTTTCAAATAAATCAAAAATCAAAAAAAAAAAAAAAAAAGGCAGAGCAGCAGAGACAGACAGAAGGGAGGGGGTCTTCCGTCTTCCACCTACCAGCTCACTTTCCAAATGGCTGCAGCGGCTGGAGCTGGGCCAGGTCCCATAGGGCGAGTGCAGCTGCTCCTGGAGTCACAGAGCCAGCAGGCACAGGTGCAGGGCCCACATTTCCTGCACAGGTCATGCTGGCATTGTGCACCGGCAGGCACAAACCTGGAGCAGGGGGGTGCAAGTGGGGCCTCTCTGGGTCCCACAGGGAGCGGCCAGGGGCTCTCCTCCCAGGTCCCTTGGGACACTCGGGTCCTGTGGGACACAGCCCGATGTCCCAGTCTCGGAGCTGAGGACTGGCCAGGTGTCGCACCCTGGTCCCACAGAGGGGCCACAGGTTTCCTGGGGACTGTGCCCTGCCAGGTCAGCCCTGGTGCAGTGAGCACGGGTGCCTCTGAGGCTTACAGAACAGACAGCCACAGACCCAGGGCTGCAGAGTGCAGTGGGCTCCTCACCCTGATCCTTGGGGAGAATCGGGGGACTCTGAGAACACAGCTCCCACAGTCCCTGTCCAGAGCTGAGGACTTGGAGGGCCCTGGCCCTGGCCCCCAGTGACTGCAGGTGGGGCAGACAGGGCCTTGTGGCCCTAGAACTTACAGAACCAGAGCTGCAGGCTCAGAGCTGCGGGACACAGAAGGAACTGCCCCCCCACCCCCCGTTCCCATGGGACACGCGAGGGTGACAGTGGGGCTGGCTACCTAGCCACTCAGAGCCCCGTGCTAAGAGATGCAGACGGGGACCTCCTGGGGTCTGGTCCCCTGAGCTTGTGTGTCGGCTGATGCCAGCCTGAACCCCAGCAAACGGGGATCCCCTGGGTCACGCAGAGGGGTGGGTGTGGACAGCATTCCACAGCTGCAGGGTGCAGCTTGCTGTCCACTGTCTGAAGTGCCCTGGTGCTGGGGCTGCCTGTTGCCCCCTAAGACAGAACAGTATCTCAGGATCTCGGTCTGGGGCTTTGGGTGGGCCATGGCGTGGGTTCCTCTTTTGGGACCACAGTGGGCTTTGCAGCCTGGGTCCAGAGCCAGAGAGGGCTGCAGGGCTCTCCTGCGTGCAGCCATGACCGGGCTCCTGGAGCTGTCTCGCTCTTTTCTCTGCATGGGGAGCCCCCCGTCAGGAGCAGCGCTGTGCCCAGTTTCTCTCTCTGGCCCCGCAGAGGTCCCCCATGGCCCGCAGACATAACCCTCCCCGGTGGTCCTCCTTATTCGGGCTCCCTCCGACCCAGGGCTGTGCTGTGCTGGTGCTGTGTCTGTCCACATCCCGGCGGTGACAGTGCTGTCTCTGGTCCACGTGCTCCTTCCTGCTCCAGAGCCTCCTGCAGTGTGGCGCAGGTTAAGGGCTGCTGTGAGGAGCTGACGCCACTCTGTGTACAGGTGTTGGTGAGCTGCAGCCTGCTCTGTCCCTGGACGACTCCTAAAAAAAACACTGGGGAGACTGCTCTTGCTCTCGCTGTCTAGGAAACTGTGCCCCATGGAACAGCCGGTGTCCTGGGCAGGGGAGGCGTCACACAGCCTTGTGTGTGGACAGCCGGTGTCCTGGGCAGGGGAGGCGTCACACGGCCCTGTGTGTGGACAGCCGGTGTCCTGGGCAGGGGAGGCGTCACACGGCCTTGTGTGTGGACAGCCGGTGTCCTGGGCAGGGGAGGCGTCACACGGCCGTGCGTGTGGACAGCCGGCGTCCTGGGCAGGGGAGGCGTCACACGGCCGTGCGTGTGGACAGCCGGCGTCCTGGGCAGGGGAGGCGTCACACGGCTGTGTGTGTGGACAGCCGGTGTCCTGGGCAGGGGAGGCATCACACGGGCATGTGTGTGGACAGTTTGCATCTCCAGGCAGTGTGGGTGACACAGCCAGGCTCTGGTTCCTTTAGCACCATCACAGGAAGCTTCCTGTTTGACCTTATTTTGGCTTCAATCTGATACCTTTACCTTAAAAATAACTTATTTCACTGAGTCTTTAACTGCTCTAAGCCCTTAAAGGAGCTGTGTTCTAACTCACTCCTACGCATTTCCACTGGAGGATGTTTTAAAGCTGGGAAACTCAGGGTGCTCTAAGGTGTGTCTCGGTGGGAATCACTGAGGGGACGTGCGCTCACGTGGCTCGGGGTCCCCCGTGCAGGGTGAGTGAGGGGACGTGCGCTCACGTGGCTCGGGGTCCCCCGTACAGGGTGAGTGAGGGGATGTGCGCTCACGTGGCTCGGGGTCCTCCACACTCTTTCCAGTTCGTCCCTGTGCCTCTGTACCTGCTGTGGCTGTCAGGGCCATCTATCTTGTTCATACTTTGTGCAAATATTTTCCAATTGTGTTTCTGTCATTTTTTGACTTAGAAAAAAACAAGGATTCCTTGCTGGTCAATTACATTTTCCACCCCATTTTTGGAAGCACTTGGCGAGTGAATTGGGTCATTATCACGTCTGAGTTTTCCCATTGCACTTGAGCTTAGAAATGCAAATGCTAGCTTCAGCTGGTACCAGGTACTAAGGGCTGAGTGGTTGTAACGCACTCTGTAGCTCATGAGGTAGGGGTCTACACTCCTGTCTGATAGTCAGTGTGTCCTATCTGAGCACCGTCAGGGGGTGGGGCTTGTTCTGGCCCCCTCAGCTGGGGAAGGGGCTGGTATTGCTCCTTTCCCAATAAACCCCAAGCAAATCCCACCCATTTGGTCTGAGTTCATTTAGAATAATTTTGATAACAGCCTCAAAACTTCCTATAGAATTCTGTGATTTTTTAAAAAGATTTATTTATTTACTCTGAAAGTGAGAGTTACAGAGAGGAGGAGACAGTAAAATCTCCCATCTGCTGGTTCACTCCCCAGGTGGCTGCAACATGCAGCAGGAGGCCAGGCTGAAGCCAGGAGCCAGGAGCTTCTTCCAGGTCTCCCACGCGGGTGCGGGGCCCAAGCACTGGGACCGTCTTTACTGCCTCTCCAGGCACGTTAGGGGGTGCTGGATCAGAAGTGGAGCAGCTGGGACTTGAACAGATGCCCATGGGGATGCTGGTGTTGCAGGCAGTGGCTTTACCCACTACGCCACTGTGCCAGCCTCTAGAATTTTGTCTTTTTTTAATGTGCAGATGGACTTTGAAAGAATGGACACCTTTTTAATGTGCAGATTTTTTTTTTTTTTTGACAGGCAGAGTTAGACAGTGAGAGAGAGACAGAGAGAAAGGTCTTCCTTCCATTGGTTCACCCCCCAAATGGCTGCCACGGCCGGCACGCTGTGCCGATCCGAAGCCAGGAGCCAGGGGCTTCCTCCTGGTCTCCCATGCAGGTGCAGGGCCCAAGCACTTGGGCCATCCTCCACTTCCTTCCCGGGCCACAGCAGAGAGCTGACCTGGAAGAGGGGCAACCGGGATATAATTCAGCGCCCCAAACGGGACTAGAACCCGGGGTGCCAGCGCTGCAGGTGGAGGATTAGCCTAGTGAGCTGCAGCGCCAGCCCAATGTGCAGATTTTTCCATTCAAGGATAACCTTTCGGTAAATTTCTGGGTGTTATGCACGTAATTCCTGCAATTTTTTCGTTAAGCTTATTTTAGGCATTGTTTATTTTCTCTTGCTTGTGTCAACAGTGTTTCCCCAATTATACTTTGTAAAGAGTTCTGCTGCACAGGGTGGCCATGGGATTCTGGATTTTGTCTGCAATCATTTTGCCTCGCAGCTGCAGGCGCCGACAGCGTCTGTGCCATTCCGATGTTCTGTTGCGCCTCGGCTGCTCGTCTCCAGTCCCTTGGCCGCTTCTCCCAAGACTGAGCTAAACGGTGTCGCTAGGGCACGTGTGGCACCTGGCACCCCGTGTTGTGCCGTGGGGACCACATGGCCATCCTTTTACAGCTGTGCCTGGAGTTCCAGAGTGGAGAGGTTTGTGAGGGTCGACATTTCAGTCCTGTTGGAGTCCTGTCGCAGCCGTGAGCTGAGGGCCAACGCGCCTCCTGCGGCCGCACCCGCGCCTTCACTGGGGAGACCTGCTAGGCCCTGGCCTGCTTTTGCAAACAGCACCAAGTCCGATTTGCTGTGATTTTATCAGTATTTTCACATCTCTGTTCAGGATTGAGAATGGTGTACAGGCTTGGGGTTTTCAGTATATTATCACTGTGGGTTTCTCGTATCGTGGTTCTGTTCTTTCGTAATTGGATAGCTTTGACTTTTTTTGAACCTGCAAAATAGTTACCGTAGCTGCAACAATCAGGTATTGCAAAGCTGAAGAATCACTCTGTCCACATCGCCAGTGATTTGTGTCCAGCACCCAGCTGATGGGAAGTCAGGTAGCGGTCTCGCCAGAACCTGTGTGGGGTGAGAAAGGGCAGCCGGACCCCGGGAGCCACGGCCGAGCCGAGCAGCCGCCTAGCGAGCAGCTCCCCAGGGTCTGCTCAATGCCAGCTTCTGTTCCGGAGAGCCAGCCCAGCGGCAAGGCCGGGTTTCCTGCGAGGACCTGGACCCGGGCTGTGGGCGAAAGGCAAGCGCCTGGCGGTTCCCACAGAGCGGCAGGTGCGGCAGGTGAACGGGTGCAGGGCAGAGAGGCACGAGGAAGGGCTCCCGGGAGGCGGCTCCCGCACGGCCTGACGGCCCGAGTGACCGAGGGGCAGAGACAGAGACGGATGGTGTCACCATCAAGGCACCACGGGGACACACAGGGAGCCGCCAGGCCCTGCTCAAGTGGTTCCTGGTTCTGGATGCACGGGGGAAGAGAACAGGTGGTGAAGGCTTGGAGCTGGAGCCGCCCCGGGATCTGGGGTGCACCTCACCCTCCAGCCACGGCGGCCCTCAGGGGGCTCCACCCTCACGCCTCCGGAGCCGTGGGCGGCTTGTGCACCCCTTACCTCAGGGCATCCGTCCACTGCCCAGCCCGGCTGGAGCCCCTCTTGTGAACCGGCCGCCCTGGTGTGCACAGCCCTCCTGCCCTCAGAGGCCTCTCTGCTGGTCTCACAGCCACTCCCACGCGTCCATCAGGTGCCCCTGCTGACCCTGCAGCCTGTCCTGTGCCCCAGACCCTCAGGGGTATCCCAGGCTGTTCACACGAGGATGAGGGGCGGGGTCTCAAAAGAGCCACCTTGGGGCGGGGGTTGTGGCACTGTGGGTTAAGTACCCACCTGGGGTCCCTGCATCCCAAGTGGGAGCTCTGGTTGGAGTCCCGGCTGCTCTGCCTCTGATCAGCTCCCTGCTAGTGCACCTGGGACAGCAGCAGATGACCCAAGTGCTTGGGCCCCCGTCCCCCACGCAGGAGACCTGGATGGAGCTCCTGTTCCTGGCTCTGGCCTGGCCCAGCCCTGGCTGTCGTGGGCATTTGGGGAGTGCAGCAGGGCATGGAAAAGCTCTTTCTGTGTCTCTCACTCTGCCTTTCAGTAAACAAACATTTGCATCAGAGGCGTCTCAGAGCCTGCAGGCTCCTTGCTCCGTCTTCCTCTGGTCTGGTTCCTGTCACTCAGTTTTCTTCTGGTCACTCACCTCTCTCACCCTGCTTTGGCCCACGTCAGTCTCAGGGTCACTTTCTGTGTATTGGGGCCCCTGAGCTGCCGCGGGCCTCACTCCTAGACCTGGCCTGAGCCGCCCTTCACATGGACACCCTGCGGCCCCGCCTGCTGCTGGTGCCTCTGACTGGAGCCCCAGGATCGCCAGCCCTGCCCCAAACCTGAATCCAGTCCAGCGCTCTGTGCCCAGCCCACACACATGATGCTCGGCTTCTCTCATGCTCAGAGTGGACGGCAGGCTCTGAGCTGAGCCCCTGGAGACTGTGCCAGCCTGAGTTGTCTGTGTGTCTCCGTGGCCGCCTGCCCTGCCTTGGGTAGTCCCAGCAGGGGGACACACAGGAGTCTCGACCTCTCTCACACCCAGAGTGGACGGCAGGCTCTGAGCTGAGCCCCTGGAGACTGTGCCAGTCTGAGTTGCCTGTGTGTCTCCGCGGGGAGTCTCAGCGGGGGCCCTGCAGGTACACTGGTATTTCCAGGGAAGCAGAAGAGGAGAGCCCCCTGCTGCCCCAGAGGGCCTGCGCCCCGGCCTGGTCCATCAGTGGCGTTACTGTGCACAGACCCTCGGCAGGGGGCAGACACAGCTTGCACCGCTGGGCATGCGCTCCTCTCTGCAGGGGAGAACCTGGGCGCCGCCTTCCCTGGACCCGAGCTCTCAGCACGCGGCCTGGGCCAGGATCGCCAGCTCCCTGCCACGTGGCGTCGGCACTGTCTGCTGCAGGAGGCGCCTGGGGAGCCGCATGGACCACATGCCAGGTCCCAGCCCTTTCCTGCTGCCCTGTGCCCACCACGGGGCCCCTGGTCTCCACCTGCCTGCTGGCGTCAGTGAGCCCTGGTCACTGGG
Organism: Lepus europaeus; assembly: GCF_033115175.1. Classification (NCBI taxonomy): domain Eukaryota; kingdom Metazoa; phylum Chordata; class Mammalia; order Lagomorpha; family Leporidae; genus Lepus; species Lepus europaeus. The sequence continues at coordinate 95,034,437 of NC_084841.1, read as the reverse complement.
CATCTGAGACCAAGGTCCCGACATCCTCCGGCCTGGCCACTCCAGCTCTGCCTCGGGACAAGCTGAAGAGCAAACTTTCCAGATGGAAATCCTGGGCACCTCCAGCCCCAGGAAGCCTTGGAGAGCAGCCGCCTCCCCCAGGAACAGGACTGCAAGCTTCCAGGTGCCATCAGAGGCAGTGAGCCCCTCCCTCTGGGGCACCTGCAGGTGCCACAACCCTGGCCCCAGGGCGTGAGGGGGGAGGGTGGGATCCAGGGAAAGGCCTTGTCCCTGTACGCCAGGGGAGCAGGTGCTGCCCCTCGGCCCCAGCACAGGGTCCTCCCCAGGAGCTGGCAAGAGCTGGCGTGGCCCTGGGTGAGTCATCGAGGTGGGAAGCTCCCTTCCTGGGACTCCCAGAGAGGCAGTGACCCCTGCCTTCCCTCGGCCCCTGGGGCTGCTCTAAGAGCACCTGCAGCCCCGAGCTGTGGTGAGCTCAGAAGCGAGACCACCGCACCACAGAGACCTGAATGCACAGGCCGAGGGGCCAGGCGGGATGGAGGGCAGGCCCCTGACACCTCCTGTGGGGCGGGGTGGCGTGAGGGTGTGGCAGTTTGCTTTTTTAAAAAATATTTATTCAATGGAAAAGCAGAGTTACACAGAGAGAGAAACAGACACACAGAGAGGCCTCCATCACTGGTTCACTCTCCAAATGGCTACAGTGGCCAGCACTGAGCCAGGCAGAAGCCAGGAGCCTGAGTCTTCCAGGTTCCCGTGTGGGTGCAGGAGTCAAGGACTTGGGCCATCCTCTGCTGCTTTCCCAGGTACATTAGCAGAGAGCTGGATCGGAAGTGGAGCAGCTGGGACTTGAATCAGCAGCCATATGGGATGCTGGCGCTGCAGGTGGCAGCTTTACCCGCTTTGCCAAAGCGCCAGCCCCAGTGGACAGTTTTCAAACATATTTTTACCAGCAGGGAACAGCTTGTGTCCTCAAAGTGTAGAGAAAACACAAAGCAGACAAACTCTTAGGCCAAATGTTTCCATCGCGAGCATTCCCAGTGTTGTTGCTGCTTAGAGCAAAAAGCCACCTGTGACCCCGAAGCCCAAATCCTGGGAGCTCCCGTGGGGAGGAGAGCACTGTCTCGTACTGAAATGACAGCCGGAGGCCAGAACCCAGTGCGGAGCAGGACGGCCCCACAGACCGAGTCTGAGCCCTGGAACGAGGATCCTCCCTCGAGCAGAGTAACTCAGTGACAGCCGAGGCACGGGCGGACCCCAGCAGGAGGACAGGCGAGACCCGGGAGCCGCTGGGCTGTCGGTCATGTGGACGCAGAGGACCCGCACCTGCAGGTGCACCCTGCACCTGCGGCGGGGCTCAGAGCCCGGGGGTCATGGAGGACACCAGGCTTGCTGCAAGCTGTAGGAACGCAGGGCACTTTGGGGATATCACTCCAGCCCTGTCCAGAGAAGGCCGGCTGTGGACAGGCCCTGGGGCGTGAAGTGCAGCAGGAATGTTGGGAGTGGCAGGAGCAGACCCACACCGTGCATCTGCACCTCGCCCAGGGCAGGCGTTATGTGGGGAGTTGCTGTGGTGTCCCTGGGGCCGGCATTGTGGAGCGCAGGTTAAGCTGCTGTGTGGGGCGCCGGCATCCCACATCCGAGGGCTGATTCAAGTCCCAGCTGCTCCACTTCTGATCCTGCTCCCTGCTAACGCGCCTGAGAACGCAGTGGAAGACGGCCCAAGTGGCTGGGCCCCTGCATCCGTGTGGGAGACCCAGACGGAGCTCCAGGCTCTTGGCTCCAGCTGTTGCAGTTATTTGGGGAGTGAACCAGTGGATGGAAGCCGTGTGTGTGTGTGTGTGTGTGTGTGAAAGAGAGAGAGAGAGAGAGAGAGAGAGAGAGAGAGAGACTGAGACTCTGCCTGTCAAATAAATAAATCTGAGAGGAAAAACATGTGACGTCCTTGTGCTCAGAAGGCTGTGTGACAGAATCACCGGAGTCCAGCGGTACATGGTGGGGCGCTGTGTGTGCAGGAGGCCCCTGCGCCCCCACGTGGGGAGCAGGCACAGGCACTTCTGCCGGCAGGGGTGCCGGGCAGGGCAGCCTGAGGAGCGCCTCAAGGTGGTGAGAAGCAGCCTGGCCGGCCACGGGGTGGCCACGTGACGAGTGGCCGGGCCCTGATGGCAGCAGCCCCGTGGTGGGTTGGCTCCCCTGGTTTGGGGATCACGAGGGGACCTCATGGGAGAGGTGGCCCTGGGGGGGGCAGAGGTGGCCATGAGGCCAGGGAAGGCAGTCAGTGGGTTTGTGAGCTGAGCGGGCTGCTGCTGTGGGCGACTGGGCTGTGTCCCACCAGAGACCCCCAAGAGACCTAGGGCTCCTCACCAGGGGAGCCCCGAAGTGGGGACCCTCAGCCACCCTCCCGCTGTGGTTGTGGGCTCGGGGGCTGTGTGCACGCCCTGGTGTGGTGGTCACCGGGCCTTCCCCTGTGGCATGGCCTCTGATGGGCCCTGGGTGGCACGGGGTCCCCAGGCCTGGGTGTTCCCGAGAGGTCGGCAGCAGGCGCGTCACTTTCCAGACACAGTTCTCTCAGGGTCTCCAGGCTGGGGTGAAGGTGTGGCACCTCGGGCTTCTCTCTGGGACCCAGACTTCAGGAACACCAGTGCCCCCCCAACCATCCCCAAGCAGCAGTGCGCACGAGGCCTGATGCTTTTTAAAAACTATTCTAACCACGCGCTGGGAGCCTTTGGAATGTTCCGGTGCCTCACTGGCTTTTCTGTGTGACAGAAGCTGCCTTGTTACAGACCTGCAGATCAGAGGGGCACCGGCTCCATGGAGGGGCACAGCTGTGAGTCCACAGGGGCCGGGGGGGGCACCACTCAGCCCTGTCTTCCTCACAAGAAACTTCCAGACCTCACAGCTGCCCGTCTTGGCCAGGCGACGTCTCCCATGCCTCACTCCCCGCCCCCACCATACACAGCCTGGCACAGATCTCGCTGTCAGCCCATGGAGATGGACAGCATCCACCTGGGAGAGGTGGTGGGGCCTAGTGACCTTGTTGCTGGAAGACCCAGACAGGAGCTCACCTGGATGTGAAAACCATCCCACCTGCAGGTGCACAAGCCTGGGTGGAGCTGTTGTTCACGATTTCTTCCATTTGTCTTGTACTTTTTCTAAAGATTGATCTGTTTGAAGTCACAAAGAGGGAGAGACAGAGAGAGGTCTTCCATCCACTGGGTCACTCCCTAGATGGCCGCAATGGCCAGGGCTGGGTCAGGCTGAAGCTAGGATACAGGGGCTTCCCCGGGCTCCCCCCATGAGTGCAGGGGCCCAGGGACATGGGCCATCCTCTGCTGCTTTCCCAGGCCATAGCAGGGAGCTGGATCAGAAGTGGAGCAGCCGGGACATGAAGCAGTGTCCATGTGGGATGACGGCATCGCAGGTGGTGGCTTTACCGGCTGCGCCACAGCGCCGGCCTGCCACTTGTCTTGGGTAAGTTTCGCTTTCTTTTCCTCGGGACCGTGGAGTCTCCGGACGAGCTGCAGTCCGCCTGCTGGGAAGTTGCACGTGGCTGTGCGGCGGGATGACAGGGAGTGGGTCCATGCCGCTGTGAGCCCCGTGGAGGACGGTGCTGGGGGAGTTCTGTGGGTGCAGCGAGTGGGGTCCCCAGATGAACCAGGGCTCTTTCAGGAGGGGCAGGTGTGTGTGAGTGTGAGCGGGATGTAAGGACAGACTGAGATGTCTGGGTGCCAGTGGCAGGCAGAGCCGCACAGCAGGCCGGTGGGGGCTGTCCAGTCGGGCGGCTGAGTTACTCTGCCTGCAGCTACTTTTCAGCTGGTCTTTTGTTTCTTGACACGGGGTCCTCCCCCTCCTGCCACATGCGCTGTGCGTCCCCTGCGTCGTCACTTTCTGCACTCGTCATTCTCATTCCTGGGTTTCCTGTGGGGATCTTGAGCTCTGGAGTGCAGAGGCTCCTCCAGGAAGGCTTTGTTCTCCTGTCAGGGCCCTGGGGATGCCAGCCCGGGAACGGCTCCTAGCTTCAGGAGCGCCTAGGGCTGCAGTCTGTGCCGTGTGTGTGCACTGAAAACCGCTCGGCGACCCCACGCCCACCTGCACTTGCTGCACCAGTGAAGGCCTCGGTGCAGCCGTCCCCGTCCCGACGGGCAGGCGAGGGAGGCCGCAGGTGCCTCCCTGTGGAACCTGACACCTTGTGCAGGTCTTGGGTTTTGTCGCCTCTCCCTGTCACTTCATGAGAGGCTGGGAAGAATAGGCCACCGTAAGCCCAGCGTGTGTCTCTTCAGGGTCCCGAGGATGTGTGTTTACGGGATCACGGGATGCAGCCTAGATGCACAGTGTGTCCATAGCAGGAAGCCTCAGCAGGAGCTGCCGTCACAGAGTGCCCAGTAGTGCGCCCCCTACCAGCAGGTCACAGCTACAGAGCTTTGTAGATTTTCTAAAAAGCCACACCCGACTCAGAAGCCAAGGGATGTGCTGTCTGCATTGCAGGAGGCAGCCAGACATGGAACTCAAGAGGCCACAGAATACAGGTGGTGCCTCCAACAACAGGAAGTGTGAAGGCAGGGGCAGGGAGGTGGGCGGCAGCTGAGACCGTCTGGATTCAAAAAACCCCGTTTCTAAAATGGAGCAACCAGCTGTGGAGGAGTGCAGTGGAGGATGGCCCAAGTCCTTGGGCCCTGCACCCACATGGGAGACCAGGAGAAGCACTTGGCTCCTGGCTTCGGATCAGCGCGGTGCGCCAGCCGCAGAGGCCATTGGGGGGTGAACCAATGGAAAAGGAAGACCTTTCTCTCTTTCTCTCTCACTGTCCACTCTGCCTGTCAAAAATTTTTTTTAAAAATTAAAAAAAAAGAAGAAGGAGCAGTGGGGATGGGTTGTCCAGGCTCTGCTCCCGGGGGCAGGAAGGAGGAGCGGCCTGAGCAGCCAGAGCAGCCAGAGCAGCCAGCCACGCCTGGGAGGCCTCGGGGGCGGCGGCTGCAGCTCCCGGCCCTTGGTGGGTCACCCGGGAACATGGGGAGCCACTGCAGCCCAAGTGGCCTGGCCCTGGGCTTCCACCCTCCACGGGTGATCAGTCACCAGAGGAGGACACAGAGGCTGCCTTTGGCACAGGGGGTGGGACACTGGGCCCTGTTGGCCCAGGACCGAGGGTGGTGCCGGGTGGGCTGAGTGTATCGCCCTGAGTGTACACACTGGTGGGTGCACACTTCTGCGTGGATATGAAGCTGCTAACCCTCCAGGAAGTTTCGTGTCCAGGCAGTGACTGAGAGGTCTCGGGACCTCTCAGGCATAGAGTGACCTGGAAGGCTGGGTGTGGCTGCAGCACGCGGAACAATGGGCAGGACTGGGAGTTCCCGAGTGGCTCCTCGCCGGGAGAGGGAAGCTCAGTGAGAACAAGGAGGACACCCCTTCCCACCTCCGGATCCTGTGGTGCGAGAGCTGGAGCCACCAGGTGAGGGCTGTGGGGTGCAGGCTCTTCCGGGCCGCTCTTGTGTGTGCTGGGGGTGTTGACCGGCAGGCAGGACGCTGCGACACCCTTCTGACCCAGCTGCGGCTTAGACACTTGTGCCAACCCGCCCGGGGTTCCCCCTAGCGCGGCTGTTACTTCACTGCACGCTGCCGGCCCAGGCCCGGGATTCCAGGGTCGGCCTCGGCGGTCCTCTGACCTCTTCATGGGATCCTGTGACTGCGGAGGGCTGCTTCTCCAGGGTTTGCTTTTGGGAGCGCGCTACATTGCCAGCACGTTTTGCAATGGAGAGTTTAAGACGCTCTGTGGGAAACCCGGCTGAGAGCCCCAGGGCTGGGTCACAGGCGCTCCCACGGGGCACATGCAGGGCCCTCAAGTCGTGGAACGCGCATGTTCGCAAAAACCCCGGCTGGATCTCAAATCCCTTCGTCCCGAAATCAGGTTGGATCCTCGCGCCTTCTCACAGAATTGGCTCTCCGAAAAGTGGCCACGCGGCGCTAAGCGCACTCACTGACTTCCTGGCTCGCTGACTTCCTGGCTGCCCGACCCGGTGCGGAGCTGAAACCCGCGGGCCACGGCAAGCCCCGGGTGTGGGCGCCACCGACTCACCTCCGCCGTGTGGAGCCGCACACAGCAGCGCCAACGAAAGCAAAGCGCAGCGCGGGCCACAGCGCGTCCCGGGCGCCCCCTGGGGCCTCTCTGCACCCCAGTTTTGTATTCAGATCTGCACCACCAGGCCGGTGGGAGGGCGCGCGGAAGCGCCGAGTGCGGAGCTGGCCAGGCAGGGGCGCGTGGACCACCCCGATGCCTCGCCCTGCCTAGCCCCCCAGGCCCAGCCCCACTCCACGGCCCGGCCCCAGGCTCGCGCGCTCCTGTCCCTGGTGCCTCTGGGCAAGCCGGGTGGCGGCGCGGTGCGCTGCCCGAGCGTGAAGTCGAGGCGCGGGCTCCGCAGGCCGAGGGGAGGAGCGGCCCGGAGAATACACATTTCTCGTGGCTGATAAACACTCGGTAGCGTCGCCCAAGGGGCCGATTCTTCAGCTCAGAGTCCGGCTGTGTGGCCCCCGACACCAGCAAAGTACCCCTGTCTCTTCTGTTTAGCGCTTGGTCCCCCTGCCTGGGCGCAGTGAGGTGGGGTCCAGCCTGGCGGCCTGGGGGAAACCAAGCCAAGTCCAGCGGGCCCAGGCTCCCCAGTCCCCGCGGCATCGCAACTCCGCTGCCCCCAGCACCGGCCGGGCCCAGCAGCCAGGCCCCGCTGCCCCGCACGCCAGCCGTGCCATGGCGCCACGCTCCGTGCCAAGCGCAGGACCGAACCCCTGGACCGCACACCCGCGCCCCGATTCCTCCCGGAGCACCTGCCGCGGGGAGGGGCCTGGCGTCCCCGCCTCCGCCCCGCGCTGCCGCCGCCGCCTCCCGGGCTAGTCGTGCGCCCGCCCCCGCGCGAAGCTGCGCGCCCGCCCGCCGCCCGGCACTGCAGCAGGGGGAGGAGCGCGGAGAGCCCGCAGCGTGCAGGCCGGGAGCCACCTCCCCGCCTCCTTCGCCTCCCACGCGCTCGCGGGAGTAGCCGCTAGCGAGCGCGCCGGGCCAGTGGCAGGCGGAGGCGGCCAGGGCGACGGCGCAGACGCCGCTCGGGGCAGGGGCCCGGCGGCTGGAGGTGAGTGAGGAGCCCCCGGGCCGCGGCGAGACTTGCCGTCCGAAGCCCGGCGCTGGGCGCAGCGGTTTGGGGAACTTTTTACCGCGGGGCGGACACGCAACTCCGCCCCACCCGCCCCAGGGCTGCGGCCGCAGGTGTCCGGGGCCGCCCGGCGGTCGGCTGGGCAGGGGCGGGACTGGGAAAGTCGGCGCCAGGCGGAGGGAGTGACCCTGGTTCGCCGAAGTGGGCTCCCGGGCAGGGCAGCGGGGTGCGGGTCCGCATCCAGCGAGCGCCGCGTTCTGCCTGGCTGGCTGTACCCACAGGCGGCGGATTTAAAACGCGCTGCCAGGACCCTCCCGCAGCCCCGGGCAAGTTTACGGCGGGTCCCCTGCGCAGACGTGCGGGTGGCGCTGGAGGAACCCCGAACGAGCCCCGTGGGTTTGCATTCTCCCGCGTAAGTCCCCGAGGGCTCGCGTGGGATGGCGCGTGGGGAACCCGGGCGGCGGCTCTCGGTGGGCGCTGCTTCGCTTTGCGCCCGCCCAGAGGGGAACCTCGGGCTCCTGCGCGGCGGGCGGCAGCCGATAGTCAGCCTCGCGGGGAGAGCGACGGCTCCCGCGGGTGGCCTGTGGCGGCGCCTGGTCTGGGGGCCCGGGGACACTCTCCTCCGGGCCGCCGCGGGGAGCTCCCGCCGGCTGAGCCCGAGCGACTGCGGAAGACCCGGGTGAGCGTGGCCGGGAGCCGCCGCCCTGGCCGCAGACGCGCAGTCGGGAGCGTTTCCGCGGGCGCGCGGGACCTCGGGCGCCACGAGCAGGGGTGGAGAGGGAGGAGCTGAGTCACGGGGCGGGGGCGCCACGGGGGCGGCGGAGCGGGGCGCGTCACCCGCCGCGGGCGCGAGCGAAGCGCTGCGGACCCGCGCCGTTGGCGGCGTCTCTGTCCGGGAGCGCGCGCCGGGGGCTCTCCGGAGACGCACGCCGGGCGCGCCGCTGCGCGGACCGCGGCTCCGGGGCGGTGCGGCGAGGGAAGCCCGTGGGCCGGGGGCGGGCGGCGCCGCAGTGCCGCAGAGCCGAGGGCGGGGCGCAGCCGCCGCCAGCGCTCCCGGGGATGCCCGCGGGCGCCCTCCCTGCGCGCCGCAGACCCTCAGTGCGGGGAAGCGGTTTCTTGCAGGCTTTGGCGGTAACCTGCCCGGCCTTCGCTCGTTTCTCACCGTTGGGTTCCACGGCCGCGCGAGGTGTGGCGGCCCCCAGGTGCCGACGCCCGGGCCGGGCCTCGCCTTGCTCGTGTTGTGGCCGGAGGCCTGGCCGCGGGGGAGAGCCGCCCGGGGCGCCGCCGCCTCTTTCCTACAGCGGGACTGAAGTGCACCGCGGGTGGAGAGGACCCAGTCCCCTCCATCCTGGTGTGGTGGTGGTGATTTTAAGGACAGCCGTCCGCAGACCCGGTGACAGAGAAATGCGCAGTGTTCCGGCCACACGGAACGAAGAGGGAAAGGGGTCGGCGGTGGTCAGGCCCGATGCCCCTGTGCCCAGCGTGGCGTAGTGCCTGGCTTCAGCCTCGGTCCTCCAGAAACGCGAAGATAGCCCGGGGGCGCCCAGAGTGGTTTGGAACCTGGAGACACACATTTCTATGCATGGAAGATGTTAGGAAACAGCCCCTTCCAGGGAAAAGAAAGCGATGTTATTAGAAATTCTGGAGGTTTCCCAGCTTTGCTCCTTTGGTGAAACTTGACCATCAGGACCAGCGCTGCAGACCACAGCCCTTCCCTGAGCCGCTGGCGCGTGCCAGGGCAAGTGAGGGGTCATGAGTCCCCCACAGCGGGGTAGCTCAGTGACAGGGGGGAGCCATGTCCGCCCTGGGGCTCCCTGCGCGTGGGAGGAGCTGCAGAGGAGCTGGGAGATGGCACCATGTGTCCCAGGGCCAGGAGCGAGGGACTCTGGCCCTGTTCTTACGTAAACCCTGACGCGATTAGTGACTCCAAACAGCTGATGCGTCAGAGCCTCCTGAGCTGGCCCCGGTGATGCATTGGTTTCCGCGAGCCGTGAAGGTGGAAGTGTCCCCTTTGCTCGACCGGGAAAGGCAGCGGCTCCAGCAGGGTCCCCTGGCCCTGGCCCACAGCCTGCCCGTCATCACCCACTTGAGCTCCCACGGGTGGTCTGATTGAGGCGGAGGGCCGCCCCCTGGCGCCGTGTCTGCTGCGATTTTGCAGTCTGAGCAGCAGGGCTTCACTCTGGAGTTTGCTTGTTTCAGGCCCGGGTTGGCCGGGCGATGAATCATTGTTTTGATTCTGGCCTGAAGGCGCCCCTGGGCTGCGAAGTCGCTTGTGCTGTCATCATCCCAGCCTCCCGTCCTCTGGCAGAGAGGGAGCAAATGCAACCGATGGCCAAGGGTGGACCGGGTGGCCGGCCCTCAGCAGTGCCCCGTCCCTGCCCCCGCCCCGGGAGACGCAGTGGCAGACCAGGGTTTCACACTCAGGCTTTGCTGCTACGTGGGATATGGGAGAGGTTCCTTACTCTGCCGCTGACGTTCTGTGCGGAGCGGTGGGCTCTGCTCTGTAGGCAGTCACTGGGTTTGTGTTATGTCTCAGGAGCGTGAAGGGAAGCGTTCAGAAGACTGACTTTGCAAGTCAGAAATTCCGGCTTGACGTGAGGCGAGTATTCTGGTCCGTGCGGCGTGCTGTTTCAGATGTGGGCCACTGCAGGTTCTCTGACAGCCCGTGTTCCCAGGGACAGAGAGCGGATGGCCACGTGATGGCCGCAGCCTCCCCGTGTTCCCAGGGACGGAGAGCAGACGGCCGCGTGATGGCCGCAGCCTCCCCGTGTTCCCAGGGATGGAGAGCGAACGGCCACGTGATGGCTGCAGCCTCTTGGCAGCCGTGGGCCCTCTGAGCACAGAGTGCAGACTGATGACGCACGGGGTCAGGTGCTTTCCTCTGCACTCACCACTGCCTGCAGGTGCCCGAGAGGGACGTCGGCCAGTGGTTCTCACGTGCACTACCCCAGAGCACCCTGGGAGGGTGGTGCTGGTGGTTCTCACATCCACTGCCCCAGAGCACCCTGGGTGGGACGTCGGCCAGTGGTTCTCACGTCCACTGCCCCAGAGCACCCTGGGAGGGCTGGTGCCAGAGGTTCTGACGTCCACTGCCCCAGAGCACCCTGGGAGGGCTGGTGCTAGAGGTTCTGACGTCCACTGCCCCAGAGCACCCTGGGAGGGCCGGTGCTGGAAGTTCTCACGTGCACTGCCCCAGAGCAGCCTGGGAGGGCTGGCAGCCAGTGGTCCTCACGTGATGTCCACTGCCATGTGAGCATTAGGAGGGCCAGAAGCCGACGGTTCTCACGTGCAGGGGGCACCCTCTCCCTCCCCAGGAGGTGCCTGCTCTCCGCGTTTCGGAGCTGCTCCTGGACGTTCTGAGTTAGAGGCTCCTCGGTGGGTGTGGAGCCTGCGGTGTGTGCAGGCTGAGGCGGGCTGGATGTCACCCTTGGGGAGCATGCTTGGCCGTGGTGCCTGACCTAGAACTGGACAGCATGGCAAGGGCTCAGAGCTCTTAGATTCTGTGAGCTGCTCTCTGCTCGGAGCCCCCGGAGAACTCATGCTTTGGCTGGACAGGTGGGCTCCCAGCTGACCACTTCCTGGGAGAAAGCCGTCGGAGGAGCTGTGGGCAGGTGTGGCTGAAGCGGTGACAGGCCGGCCCAAAGGCTGGGAGTGCCTGGCCCTGGCACGCCCTCAGACCCGTCTGCTCCTGCTCCCCGCCGCGCCCCCTGCCCGTACCAGCTCCTGCCTGCCTCGAGAGGCCTGGGGCCACGGCTGTGAGCTGAAGCTCCCTCCTCCCGCGTTGTCAGGCTGGGCGCGCCCGGAGAAGTCTGAATCCGGGGAACAGTGAGGCCTCTCTCAGTGTGACGTGGCCCAAATGCTGCAGTCGCTTTGTGCCGTGGCCGCTCGGTGCCTTCAACGGTCACTTACGAACCACAGGAGTTGATTTCCTCAGGCTGGGGAGCCTGGGGTCGAGGCTCCCACAGATGCCATGCCTGGCGAGGGCCTGTGCCTTGTGGGGTCCTCGCAGCACAGAGACACGGAGGTTCCCTCAGGCCCTTCCCTGAGGCTGTGCGGTGGGGACCAGTGGAGAACATGGGTCACGCGTTCAGCCAGAGCACACGTGTGTGCACCGAGACCTGCTTGTTCTGTGAAGCCCAAGGTTCCGGGGCTGCTGTGTCCTGGGCCCTGGCTCTAAAGCTGTTTCACCCTCTCCTCCACGCCACTCTCTCAACCTGAGCTCCAGGAGTCCGAGGACAGGGCGAGGGACACATGTCCTTCCCCCGCGTTCTCACTCCCCGGCGTCTGGTGTGGCGTCCCTGTGTGATTGGACTCCGGCGAGCAGTGCCCAGTGCGCTGATGACCGCGAGAGGGCACCAGTGCAGGCCTGGTGAGTTCCTCTCTCAGCCGTCAGCTCTGGCTGTCGGAGATTTTGGGGTCCCCTCTCTTGGACTGGGGGTGATGACTGAGCTGCTGGCGTGCGGCAGAAGCACAATGTGTTCAAAGCTGTCATTTCCTGTCTTGTAAAAACGGCGGCCTAAGTGTGATGATACTAATCCCCAACCAGCACTCGGTGTTTCTGGACTTCCTACCAAACGCACAGGGCCCTGTGGGGTCCATTAAGCAGGGGCCGAGTCCTGCCCTTGCTCTGAGGGTCCTGAGGCCCGTGGAGCCGTGGGCATCCCATGGGCCCAGGGCTGTGCGGGGCCATGGAGCCTCAGGTGCCTGGGGACAGCCCCTGTACATAAGCAGTGCACAATGAGCGTGGCACTCAGAGGACCTGTGACTTTTCCACGTGCATCATCCCGCACCTGCTCGCCACCAGCGGGGGACCTTGGGCTCCAGGGTGAGTTCGTGGACGTGTGGCAGTGCATGGCGCTCCCTGCCCACCGTGGCACCGGCAGCAGTGGCCTCTGCCTCAGACTCCTCCCCTCCAACCTTCAGGTGTTCAGATCTGAAAGTTCACACATAAAACGGGGGCCTCGGGGCCGAGCTTTTCCTAGGAGAGGGACGCAAGGTGTTCTGTCCTGTACCGAGTGCCATGGCGGGAGTGGCCGGGAACGTGGTGTGTGCTGGCGCCGGGCAGAGGTGACCGCTGTGCTGCTCCCGCGCCGGCTGGCGGCCTCGTTTAAAGGGACCCGGCTCAGGTCACTTGTCGGCGTGAGCACGTGGGGCTTCCTTTGCTGGTGTGCTCGTGTGTGCCGTGTCCGCGGCACCGGTCTCCTGAGGGCCTTCATGCTGTTCCCAACCCAGGACTGGGGCTGCGGTTACTGCGCTGACGATGGCTGTGTCCAGAGTAGCCGATGAGAGCGCCTGGGGCTCCTGCTGGCCACGTCAGGACGCAGGTACGAGGGTGGGGGACCTCCATGGAGTTCGTGGGGCACGGGAGTGAGGAGGAAGATGCCTTTGGTGCAAAGAGGCTTGGAAGCGAAAGACTCCGCTCACGGGCCCAGGGGTGCGCGCGGCCACTCCTTGGTTCTGTCCCCCCCCAGGTGTGGCCGTCCCACCTGCCCCTGTGCCCTAGGGCTGCTCGCGCTGCCTGATTCTGGCTGCATCACCACCGCAGGGCTGCCTGCCTGCCGTCTGCCATCCAGCCGACGCTGCCACGGGCCCTGAGGTGCTCAGAGTGGTTAGAGGACATGGGAGAGCGTGGGTGCCCTGGAGGACCACGCAGGCAGCACGGCGCCCATCCTCCCAGCCGGCTGGCCCGATGCCGGCCGCACACAGTGCACCCCACGTTGGCTTTGGCCTGTGGTGAGCTTTCCTGGGGGACTCGCCTCTCCCCGTGGATGCGCTCAGGGCTGTGTGAGTGCTGAGGACACAGCACACGGTGTGCACTGCACCTGCCCTGACCTTGCGCGGCTGTGTTTCCTTTGAGCGAAGGGACCTGCCTGCAAGCCTGGGTGGCAAAGAGCAGGTCTGCCCACTGCTGCCTGTGGCCACCAGCGCTGGAGGGATGTCCCCCGTCCTGGACACCCTGCCAGCAGCCGTGCGGTGCCCGTGTAGGTGCTCTCGCTGCTCCGCGTTCCGTTCTGCTCTGCATTTGCGACTGGAGCTGGGTGCTGCTTTATCTCGTCCTGGCTCTCGGCCATCTGTGCAGAGCATCCCGTATCCGCCAGTCTCAGCCCTGGCCCGGCTGCCCGAGGTGCCACTCCTGTGCTGCTGGACCCTGGGCCTTGAGAGTAGAGGCCACATCATGGAGGTCAGGGGCGTTCCTGGCCCTGGACTCTTCTGGGATGGAAGTGTTGTAAATGAAGCCTTTTTGTTGAAGTGTGATGTAGAGAAAGATAAAGAGATATAGAGAAAGTGCACCTCACCCAAGTGGTCCCAAGCTGAGCCCCTCTTTAGAGAGCACCTGTCATGGGGCAGTATTCCTGGTGCTCGGCTACCCCTGGCTGTGTCCCTGCAGCCCTGGCCCTCCCTGGGCTGTGTCCCTGCGGCCCTGTCCCCTCCCTGGGCTGTGTCCCTGCAGCCCTGTCCCTCCCTGGGCTGTGTCCCTGCGGCCCTGTCCTTCTCTGGGCTGTGTCCCTGCGGCCCTGTCCCCTCCCTGGGCTGTGTCCCTGCGGCCCTGTCCCTCCCTGGGCTGTGTCCCTGCGGCCCTGTCCCCTCCCTGGGCTGTGTCCCTGCGGCCCTGTCCCTCCCTGGGCTGTGTCCCTGCGGCCCTGTCCCCTCCCTGGGCTGTGTCCCTGCGGCCCTGTCCCCTCCCTGGGCTGTGTCCCTGCGGCCCTGTCCCCTCCCTGGGCTGTGTCCCTGCGGCCCTGTCCCCTCCCTGGGCTGTGTCCCTGCGGCCCTGTCCCTCCCTGGGCTGTGTCCCTGCGGCCCTGTCCCCTCCCTGGGCTGTGTCCCTGCGGCCCTGTCCCTCCCTGGGCTGTGTCCCTGCGGCCCTGTCCTTCTCTGGGCTGTGTCCCTGCGGCCCTGGCCCTCCCTGGGCTGTGTCCCTACGGCCCTGTCCCCTCCCTGGGCTGTGTCCCTGCGGCCCTGTCCCTCCCTGGGCTGTGTCCCTGCGGCCCTGTCCCCTCCCTGGGCTGTGTCCCTGCGGCCCTGTCCCTCCCTGGGCTGTGTCCCTGCGGCCCTGTCCCTCCCTGGGCTGTGTCCCTGCGGCCCTGTCCCTCCCTGGGCTGTGTCCCTGCGGCCCTGTCCCTCCCTGGGCTGTGTCCCTGCGGCCCTGTCCCTCCCTGGGCTGTGTCCCTGCGGCCCTGTCCCTCCCTGGGCTGTGTCCCTGCGGCCCTGTCCCTCCCTGGGCTGTGTCCCTGCGGCCCTGTCCCTCCCTGGGCTGTGTCCCTGCGGCCCTGTCCCTCCCTGGGCTGTGTCCCTGCGGCCCTGTCCCTCCCTGGGCTGTGTCCCTGCGGCCCTGTCCCCTCCCTGGGCTGTGTCCCTGCGGCCCTGTCCCCTCCCTGGGCTGTGTCCCTGCGGCCCTGTCCCCTCCCTGGGCTGTGTCCCTGCGGCCCTGTCCCCTCCCTGGGCTGTGTCCCTGCGGCCCTGTCCCCTCCCTGGGCTGTGTCCCTGCGGCCCTGTCCCCTCCCTGGGCTGTGTCCCTGCGGCCCTGTCCCTCCCTGGGCTGTGTCCCTGCGGCCCTGTCCCTCCCTGGGCTGTGTCCCTGCGGCCCTGTCCCCTCCCTGGGCTGTGTCCCTGCGGCCCTGTCCCTCCCTGGGCTGTGTCCCTGCGGCCCTGTCCCTCCCTGGGCTGTGTCCCTGAGGCCCTGTCCCTCCCTGGGCTGTGTCCCTGCGGCCCTGTCCCTCCCTGGGCTGTGTCCCTGCGGCCCTGGCCCTCCCTGGGCTGTGTCCCTGCGGCCCTGGCCCTCCCTGGGCTGTGTCCCTGCGGCCCTGACCCCTCCCTGGGCTGTGTCCCTGCGGCCCTGTCCCCTCCCTGGGCTGTGTCCCTGCGGCCCTGTCCCTCCCTGGGCTGTGTCCCTGCGGCCCTGGCCCTCCCTGGGCTGTGTCCCTGCGGCCCTGGCCCTCCCTGGGCTGTGTCCCTGCGGCCCTGTCCCTCCCTGGGCTGTGTCCCTGCGGCCCTGTCCCTCCCTGGGCTGTGTCCCTGCCGCCCTGGCCCTCCCTGGGCTGTGTCCCTGCGGCCCTGGCCCTCCCTGGGCTGTGTCCCTACGGCCCTGACTCCGGCCCCACGTCCTCGGCATCACTGCAGGCTTCCGTGGGCGTCGGCCGCCGTCCTCCCTGTGTCCCTAGTGGGCAGGTTGGAGTGGCAGCTTCTACACGATGGCTTCTCTTCATTCATTCAGGGAACCTCACATCTTTTCATGGCTCAATGCATCATTTTTTATTGCTGAATAATCCTGCATTGTGTGAGTGTACCACACATCGCCCAGACCCTTACTAAAGGATGTGTGGACTGTACGTGGGAACCGTGAATGAACCTGCTGTTGTCCTGTGAGCGTGGTTTTGTGTGGACATCGGTTGCAGCCCGTTGGATAAACAAGGAGCGCGGTGGCTGGGTGTGTGCTGCCTGGTTACCGTGGTCTTCCTCAGGGCTGGCATGACCCTGCGTTACTGGTCAGCTCTTGGTGTGGGCATTACGGCTGGCCTCACCTAACTGCCGTGGCAGCAGCTGCTTACTTTGCAGTTCTTCAGGGATGCACAAGGTCAAACCTTTCCCCACTCACCTCCCAAGTACCCACAATGCTCAGCGTGTCCCCACTCACCTCCCGAGTACCCACAGTGCTCAGCATCTGCTACGCACCTCCCAAGTACCCACAATGCTCAGCGTCTGCTACGCACCTCCCGTGTACCCACAATGCTCAGCGTGTCCCCACTCCTCCCGAGTACCCACAATGCTCAGCGTTTCCCCACTCACCTCCCAAGTACCCACAATGCTCAGCATCTGCTACGCACCTCCCGAGTACCCACAATGCTCAGTGTTTCCCCATTCACCTCCCAAGTACCCACAATGCTCAGCATCTGCTACTCACCTCCCGAGTACCCACAATGCTCAGCATCTCCCACTCACCTCCCAAGTACACAACATTGCTCAGCATTGCCCCACTCCCCTCCTGAGTACCCACAATGCTCAGTGTGTCCCCATTCACCTCCCGAGTACCCACAATGCTCAATGTCTCTCACTCACCTCATGAGTCCCCACAATGCTCAGTGTCTCCCACTCACCTCCAGAGTCCCCACAATGCTCAGCCTCTCCCCACTCACTTCCTCAGTACCCACAGTGCCCAGTGTCTCCCACTCACCTCCAGAGTACCCACAATGCTCAGCGTCTCCCACTCTCCTCCTGAATACCCACAGTGGTCAGTGTCTCCCTCCCGACTCACTTCCCCAGGATATGCAAGGTTGAGAATCGCCCACTCTCATTTCCCAGGGGAACGCTGAGTTTAAAATCTCTCCTGCACCCACTTCTCAGGGCACAAAAGGTGGACATTGCCACACTCAGTTATCCAGAATAGATGACCGTCTTCCCACACTCCCCTGTCTGAGGACACCCACGTCTCCAGGATACTCAAGGCTGAGCACCTGTTCCACGCTCACTCCCACGGGGTGCCAAGGTTGAGCGTCTCCCACACTCCCAGGGCACGGGAGGTTGGATATCTAGCCTGCTCTCTAGCCTAGGGTACACAGGTTGAGTGTCTCACTCTCTTCTTTCCCCAGGGACGTTCAGGGTGGAGAATCTCCCACACTTACTTCCCCACATCACAGTTCTGAATGTCCCCCCCCACTCCCACAGGGAATCCAAGGATGAGCATCTCTCATGCTCACTTGCTCCCCGATGTCCTTTGTGTGAGCTTGTCCAGTTGGGGGATTTTCTTTTCTTTCTTTTTTTTTTTTTAAAGATTTATTTATTCATTTGAGAGACAGAATTAGAGATCGTCCATCTGCTGGTTCACTCCCAAATGGCCACAATCACTAAGGCTGGGCCAGGCCACAGCAGGAGCTTCTTCTGGGTCTCCAGTGTGGGTGCAGGGATCCAAGGACCTGGGCCATCCTCTGCTGCTTTCCCAGGCACTTTCCCAGGGAGCTGGATTGGAAGTGGAGCAGCCAGGACTCAAACTGCTGCCCATATGGGATGGTGGCGCCACAGGCTGTGGCAGCTTTAACCACTGAGCCACAGCGCAGGCCCTGGGTAATTTTCTCTTACTGAATTTTCAGTGTTCTTTGTACATTTTGGGCGTATTCTCTGCCAGCTGGTGTTTGTCTTTTTGCTGTCTTCACCTCCTTTGCGAGAACAGAGCATGCTAACCTGTATGACGTCCAGCCCACCAGGCTGCCCGAGTGAATCGCGGTTCTGGCGCTGTGTCCAGAAGGTCACTGCCAGGACCACGGTCGCCTGGGTTTCCCCTGGACTGCCCTGCAGGAGCCTGGCAGTTCTGAGGGTGGGGTCTATGCCTCTGCTCCCTGCAGCGGTTTGGCTCTTGAACGTGTAGGGCTGCTCTGGATGGGTTACGTTGTGTGTGGGTGTCCACTCTCTCGGTCCCGTTCCCTGAAGGCAGGAGGCCTCTCAGAACAGGCTGGGTATGTCTGTGTGGTTCTGTCCTGGGCTCTCTGTCCTAGTGGTGGGGGATCATCGCTTCTTCTTCCCCTGCTGTGTCTTTGTATTGAGACTTCATAGTAAGCGTGGAAGTGGGGAGAGGCTCCCTGACTGTGCTGTGTGAGACCCCATGGTGAGTGTGGAGTCAGGGGAGGGGCTCCCTGACTGTGCTGTGCTGTGTGAGACCCCATGGTGAGTGTGGAGTCTGGGGAGGGGCTCCCTGACTGTGCTGTGCTGTGTGAGACCCCATGGTGAGTGTGCAGTCGGGGGAGGGGCTCCCTGACTGCTGTGCTGTGTGGGACCCCATGGTGAGTGTGGAGTCAGGGGAGGGGCTCCCTGACTGCTGTGCTGTGTGAGACCCCATGGTGAGTGTGCAGTCGGGGGAGGGGCTCCCTGACTGTGCTGTGCTGTGTGAGACCCCATGGTGAGTGTGCAGTCGGGGGAGGGGCTCCCTGACTGCTGTGCTGTGTGAGACCCCATGGTGAGTGTGGAGTCAGGGGAGGGGTTCCCTGACTGTGTCTGTGTGAGATATCTTCTGTTTCTAATTCTCTAAATTTTTTGTGAATGTGTATTGAATTTCATTTAGTTCTTTTCAGTTTCTGATTTTTTAAAAAGATTTTTAAATTTGTTTTAGAAGCAGACTTACAGAATGAGAGAGAGAAAGAGAGAGAGAGAGAGAGAGATATCTTCCATCCAGTGATTCACTCCCCAAATTGCTGCAATGACTGTAGCTGGGCCGATCAAAAGCCACCAGCCAGGAGGTTCTTCCAGGTCTCGCATGTGGGTGCAGGGGCCCAAGCACTTGGGCCATCCTCCCCTGCCTTGCCAGGAGCATTAGCAGGGAGCTGGATCAGAAGCCGAGCAGCTGGGACTTGAACAGGTGCCCATGTGGGCTGCCAGTGCTGTAGGTGGTGGGTTTACCTGCTGTGTCACAACACCAGCCCTCAGCCTCTGATTATACGTCAATATGTTGCTTTAATAGATAAAGACTATTGAGATTTCAATTTCTTCTTATGTCAGTTTTGGTGTGCTGTGTTTTTAAAAGAAATTTATCACCTTTTTCTGGGTTGTCAGCCTTACCTTCCGAACTGTTGGACTTGTTGCCAGCTGTGGTTCTGTGATTCTTGGGAGAACTGTGTTCCTTCATTGTTCTGGCCACTCGGAAGTTCAGCCAGGCTTTTACATGGATTCCAGAAACTTTACAAAGTCATGTGCATTATACAAAGACTTTTTTCCAGAAAGATTTAATTTATTTATTTTTTGAAAGGCTTACAGAGAGAGAGGGAGAGACAGAGGTCTTCCATCTGCTGGTTCACTTCCTAGATGGCCACAGTGACCACTGCTGGGCCAGGCCAAAGCCAGGATCCAGGAGCTTCATCCAGGTCTCCCACGGGGGTGCAGGGGCCCAAACTCTTGGGCCACATCTTCCACTGATTTTGAAAGAGAGCTGGATTGGAAGTGGAGCAGCTGAGACTCAAACCGACAGCCATAAGGGTTGCCAGCGGATGGTGGCTTTACAGACTATACCACGGTGCTGGCCCTGAGACTTACAAAGCTATGTATTACTTGCATTTAAGAATCATTTCTGTGGGGCAAGAATTATGGCACATTGAGTGGAAGCTGCTGCCTGCGATGCAGGTCCCTGGAGCATTGCTCTGAGTCCTGCTGCTCCACTTCTGATCCGGCTCTGCAGCACGTGGGCCTGGAACGCGTCAGATGATGGGCCAGGTGCTGGGCCCCGGCCGCCCACATGGGCGACCCAGATGGAGCTCGTGGTTCCTGGCTTCCGCCTGGCCCAGCCCTGGGGAGTGAAGCGGCGAATGGAAGCTCTCTCACTATGTGTTTCTCTTTCAAATAAATCCATCAATAAAACCTTATTTTTAAAGAATCATTTGTATTTAATTAGAAAAGGGAAGACTACTTGTCTGTGATTGCATACACATTTTTAAAAATTCGTCACTTCTTTTTTCGTCCTTAAATAAGAGGTCTAAAGCTTGCACCGGGCTCAATAGGCTAATCCTCTGCCTTGCGGCGCTGGCACACCGGATTCTAGTCCCGGTTGGGGCGTCGGATTCTGTCCCGTTGCTCCTCTTCCAGTCCAGCTCTCTGCTGTGGCCCGGGAGGGCAGTGGAGGATGGCCCAAGTCCCTGGGCCCTGCACCCCATGGGAGACCAGGAGAAGCACCTGGCTCCTGCCTTCGGATCAGCGCGGTGCGCCGGCAGCCATTGGAGGGTGAACCAACGGCAAAGGAAGACCTTTTCTCTCTGTCTCTCTCTTTCTCTCTCACTGTCCATCCTGCCTGTCAAAATAAATAAATAAATGAGGTCTAAAAATGTCAGAATGTTAATAAGTAGAATGTAAAAGATCATTTAGGGGCTGTCACTGTGGTGCATCAGGTTAATCCTCCATCTGCGGCGCCGGCATCCCATATGGGCGCCGGGGTTCTAGTCCCGGTTGCTCCTCTTCCAATCCAGCTCTCTGCTGTGGCCCGGGGAGTGCAGTGGAGGATGGCCCAAGTGCTTGGGCCCTGTACCCGCATGGGAGACCAGGAGAAGCACCTGGCTCCAGGCTTCGGATCAGCGCAGCACCGGCCATAGCAGCCATTTGGGGAGTGAACCAACGGAAGGAAGACCTTTCTCTCTGTCTCTTCTCTTTCTCACTAACTCTATCTGTCAAAAAAAAAAAATCATTTAATTAACTTTTAAAATAGCTAAGTGATAGAAGCCAAGTTTGTAGAGGATGCCAGCTCCTTTAAGAGCAGAAATATTGGTAAAACCATCAGTCACGGTTCACCTTGGGTCTCCTGGTGACTGAATGCTGTCTGTGCCGATAATCTAGATGGAAAAGTAAATTGTGCCTTCAGTGCTTGTAACGGAAGTTCTGTCTTGTGACAACTGGTGCTTCCACTATGCTTGTTACGTTCTGCCTGCTGCGGCCCTCATGGACTGGAAACAGGAGGTGTTGTCTACTCTGCCCCAGGGTGACTGTCGGGAGGGTGAGGTCCCCAGGGGCTCGGCCAGTGGCTGCCCTGGCTGACATCTGTCTCCCTCTCCTGCTGTCCAGCCTTTCTCTGCCCTGGCTGACCTTTTAAGAAATATAAAACCCTCCTCGGGTTTACACAGACTCACAGTGAGCCCGCTGGTGCGTCAGGAGAAGCCGGTGTTCTGTTCTGTTAAAGTCCTATTTTTTTCTTTAAATAAAGGGTTTGTTTACTTACTTTGGAAGGGCACAACGTGGTACACGTTGAGAGAGAATCTGCCATCACTGGTTCACTGCAGCAACCAGGGGCTGTGCCAGGCAGAAGCCAGGAGCTCCATCTGGTCTCGCAGATGGGGGCAGGGGCCCCTGCAGGTGGGCCGTCCTCCGCCGCCTTCCCAGGTGCACTAGCGGGAGCAGCTGGGACTCCAGCCCGAGCGCAGAGCCACAGTCACAGGTGGCTGATTGGCCTGCTGCACCCAGTGGCGGCTCCAGTCACTCACTTTCATTCCGCTTCCCTGCAGACGACTCCGAGTCCCCTGTGTCCTGGCAACAGGCGAGCTCCGCCAGGAGTGTTCTCTCCTCAGTTAATTCACTGGCACAGCCTCAGTGGGGCCCTGGGATACCAGCAGCTCCTGTGAGACCCTGGGGCAGCGTGGGAGGGGAGGGGGGAGGGGAGGGGAGAGGGAGGGAGGGAGGGAGGGAGGTGAGGAGGGAGGAGGGAGGAAGGGGAGGGGAGGGGGAGGGAGGGAGGGAGGAGGGGGGCAGGGTGGGAGGTGAGGAGGGGAGGGCGAGAGATGAGAGGGGAGGGCGAGAGGTGAGGTGGGGGGGAGGGAGGGAGGTGAAGAGGGGGAGGGAGGGAGGTGAGGAGGGAGGGAGGTGAAGAGAGGGAGGGTGGGAGGTGAAGAGGGGGGAGGGTGGGAGGTGGGGAAGGAGGGAGGTGAGGAGGGGGCAGGGAGGGAGGGAGGAGAGGGGGGAGGGAGGGAGGGGAGAGAGGGGGAGAGGAGGGAGGTGAGGAGGGGGAGGGAGGGGAGGAGGGGGATGGAGGGAGGTGAAGAGGGGGAGGGAGGGAGGTGAGGAGGGGAAGGAGGGAGGAGGGGGAGGGTGCGAGGTGAGAGGGGGAGGGAGGGAGGTGAGGAGGGGAGGGAGGTGAAGAGAGGGAGGGTGGGAGGTGAAGAGGGGAGGGAGGGAGGTGAGGAGGGGGAAGGAGGGAGGTGAGGAGGGGGAAGGAGGGAGGTGAGGAGAGAAAGTGGTGTCCCAGGGCTCTGACAGTGGACCCTGTGGGTTCCCCAGGGCATCTGTGGCCCTTGTAGGGGTGGTGGCCCCCGTGTGGCTGGGTGGTTGATCTGCGGCCGTGCTGTGAGTTGGTCAGTACAAGTCCCTGCTGTTCACCCAGGAACGCAACGCCGGCGTCACTGGTCTGGTCCTGCCCGGCTGCAGCCCCCTGTGCCCTCGTGTTGTGGCTGGGTTTTGGTTGTCTGGTTTGTTCCTGTTCTGGTAGGCAGCTGCAGGGTGCCCACTGTGCCTCCCAAGCTCCCAGCCGTGAGTTGCCAGATCAGTGCCAGCCGGCAGGGGTGCGTGGGGAGTGGGCAGGGTGGGCGGTGCTGGTGCTGCGTTGGCTGCTCGGTGCCGTGCCAACAGTTCAGGGCTGAGCGCATGGCTCCCGTGCTTTGTCTCGTGGGTGCTGGCACGCACGGCACAGGGCGAGGTCCTGGAGGTGGTCTCCTGCTGAGTTCGTCCCTGACTTCGTCACTGGGGGAGGTGGCATCATGTTTCTCTTGAGCAGAGAGAGATTTCAAGAACAGTCTGGAAGCAGGATAATTAGCGCGGTGTGATGTCCATGTTCTCGGACTTCTCTTAGGGAGTGGGTGCCCCTGGCCTGGGAGGCAGGCAGGCACGTGGTGCTTACAGCAGCAAAGTCTGAAGCCCCTTCCTTCTGTGGTGGGAAGTCCGTCGGGGCCGCCCCGAGCAGGTGAGCGCCGTGCCGGTGTCAGGCTGACCGTGGGCGCTGAGCAGCAGGATCCACTGCTGTGGACGCCTGGGCGCTCCTGGCTGGGAGCCCAGCCTGCTCCCGTGGGCATCTCATTAGTCCTGCAGCCCGGGAGGTGGACGTGATTAGATTCTAACAGGGGAATCCTGTTAGATTCTGAAGATGAAATCATATCGGTTTACAGAGCTCTTCCGGAATATCGGAGGAGGATGGGTCCCCAGCTCACTTTCTGAAATGGTCATTACCGACACTAGAATCGGGAAGAAAGGTCTTAGACACAGAGCCCTGGGGGAAACCCCAGCAAGGGGGGTGGGCGTTGGGCCTGCGGTGTCAACACGCGTGCCGCACTGCAGGGCCTGGCCTCAGTTCCTGACTCCAGCTCCCTGGTGCTGCAGACCCTGGGGGCGGTGCTGGTGACTCAAGCCATGGGCTTTGTGCCACCCACGCGGGAAGCCGGGGTCCCGGCCCTGCCTTCATCCCTGGCCTTTGCAGTCATTTGAGGAGTGGGCCAGTGAATGGGAGCGCGCGCTCTCTCTCTCTCTCTCTCTCTCTGCCTCTCACTTTTAAAAACAGTGGCAGGTAGAGTTCAGAAATATAAAAAAAGGTGGTGCGTGAGGCCAGCACTCATCCTGGGAGTGAGAAGCTTCTGCCCTGATTGACATCAGCACTGTCCTAGGTGGAAACAGCATCCGACAGAACGTAGCTCCCAGGTATGATTTTTGAAAACTCAGTGACCTCCGCAATGGGGCTTCATCATGCCGGGCATCTACGGGGCCCTGCAGCTCAGGAGATGGTGGCGAAAGGCCGTGAGCTTCCTCTCTGCTCTGAGCGCCCGTCTTCAGGGCCACAGCAGAAGCAGCTGGAGAAGCAGTGAGAGCTCGCTGGGAGAGGTAGGGCGCTGTTTGCTGTATACTGGGGTGAGTTACGGCTGCGGCCGTTTCCGACAGCTGTGGCCGGGCCCCCAGCCGGGAAGAGAGGTCGGAGTGGCTCCGTTCTGGGGGCACGAGGACATCACTCCCAGGTGGGCAGCCTGGGTGAGTCAGGGCGGGGACTGCCGTGACGGCCCGCTGTCCTGGGCACTCTCCACATGGGTCCCTTCCAAGGGTAGCGCCCCGGTGACCTCCCAGCCTCTAAGTAGCACCTGGGGGACCCAGCCTCCTTCCCAGGGTCCTTGGGACCATGCCCACACCACGCCCGACCACGGCAGCTTGTGTGTGTATGTGTGGGGGCACCAGTGGGGAAGCTGTGAGCCAGCCCCCAGAAGCCAGGGTGTCCCTGCACCCTGCCAAGCACCTGGGGTACCCAGCCTCCTGCCCAGGGTCCTTCGGGCCATGCCCACACCACGCCTGACCACGGCAGCTTGTGTATGTGTGGGGGCACCGGTGGGGAAGCTGTGAGCCAGCCCTCAGAAGCCGGGGTGTCCCTGCACCCTGGCACGCACCAGCCGGAGATTCAGCTTTCGGAATAGTCCCATTGGCAGTGGCGCGCGGCAGACGAAACCCAGCAGAGTGTGCAGTGTTTGTGCCCGGAGCTGCCCAGCGCTGACAGGAGACTCGGGGTTGACGTAGGTGAGGGCTGGGGCACCCAGAGTACCAGGGCATCGGGTGCCCCGTCGCCCTCTGGGCTCAGCGCCATCCAGCCCGAATCCCAGCTGGAGTTTGCTTTATGTGACGATAAATCAGCAAACGGTCTCTAAGCTGTGTGTGGAAAGACAGGGGCTGGGACACCACGACGGTTTGGGAAGTGTGTTCCTGTCACGCTGCCGGGTTTCAGGCCTGAAGCCGCAGGAACCAAGACGCCATCTACGTGTGACAGCGCAGATGTAGAGGACAGAAAGCGATGGAGTTCTAGAAATAGACCTGCACGCGGAGAGCCCATCGATTTGTGTCTGTAAAAGGCACAGAGGCAGTTCAGTGGGAAAAGAAAAGTCTTTTAACAGCTGGCCCTGCGTTCTTGATTTCCAAGGGCAAAACAGACAATGAACAAACACTCTGCAAAAACTAACCCCAGATGGGTCACTGGCCCTGTGGTGATGTGGAAGCTACAGCAATGCTGGAGAGAAATGTGGGAGAGAGTTCTTGTGCTTTGGAGCTAGGAAAACATGTCTTAAACACAATACTGAAATTTTTTAAAATAATTGGTAAATTGGTTTCATCAGAATTAAGGACTTCAGACAGCACTGACAAATAAAAGACAAGTTGTGGCCTGAGACAGACGACCCGGGGCTGCCCAGGCGCAGCCTTGTCCTGTAGCTCAGCGGTGCTCTTGCTGTTACCACTCAGAACAGCCACAGGAAGGGAGGGGCTCAAAGCCACCCACAGATCCCAGCTTCCCTCAGGGACCGAGGCAGCGAGCCCATTGCCCTCATGGAGCCCCCTGGCCTTTGCCATGAGCCCTGGCAGCTGCCCTCGGCGCCCCATGGTCCCTGGACAGCGTCCAGCGCCTGCCTGTGGTCCTGGGCTCCCAGCCCCATCCTCCCCCAGGGCACATCGCCCTGATGTTCTGGACGCTGGTGTTCTCTGCCCATGGCTGGTGAACCACAGTGCTCCCCCTTGCCGGCCTTTCCAGAGGCGCCGGCTGCCGACCACCCTCCCCATGCCTCAACTGCTGGGGTCAGGTGTGCGAGTTTCTGCTCTCCTACGTCAGTGGTGTCTGTTTAACACAGAGTGGGGAGATGGACTGGTACTGCTTTCACTTATGGAGGCCAGAGCTGTGGCTCTCTGCACGGATCCATGGGCTGAGTGACAGCTTGTCCTGGGCCAGGCCCTGTGGGGGTGAGGCAGCTGAAGCATTTTCTTTTTTTTATTTTTATTTTTGACAGGCAGAGTGGACAGTGAGAGAGAGAGAGAGAGAGACAGAGAGAAAGGTCTTCCTTTTTGCCGTTGGTTCCCCTCCAATGGCCGCCACGGCCGGCGCATCTCGCTGATCCGAAGCCAGGAGCCAGGTGCTTCTCCTGGTCTCCCATGCGGGTGCAGGGCTCAAGCACTTGGGCCATCCTCCACTGCCTTCCCGGGCCATAGCAGAGAGCTGGCCTGGAAGAGGGGCAACCGGGATAGAATCCGGCGCCCCAAGTGGGACTAGAACCCAGTGTTCCGGCGCCTCAAGGCGGAGGATTAGCCTGTTGAGCCACGGTGCTGGCCAGCATTTTCTTTCAAATTTGACTTCCACGTTTGTTTCCTATTAGCTTGTAAATTTGTCGAGTGCTGTCACGTTTATGTGGAAAATGCTAACCGTGTTATTAAGCGTGGAAGTAGCGATCTGGTGTTGAGCGGACTCCTCCTGTAGTTTCCGGCATCAGAGGTCAGTGCAGTTACTAGTAACACTGACATCCAGATGGCTCGCCGGCTCTGCCAGTTCGGTGATAGAAGGCAGAAGCAGTAGTGTTTCTGAGCTTCTCACGCCAGCCTTGTTAATCATGAGACGAAGGAAACAGACCCAACGCCGCTGGGACGCCGGTCTGGAGCTGAGTGATGGCCCTGCGACAGGGGAGGTGTTGCACACAAGCCCCTCCCATCACAGCCAACGGGTCTGTTGACACCGCCCCCCAGCTGGTTCCACTCTGTGCCCTGTACTGAAACGTCCAGGACCTCAGCCCACCATGGAGCAGGAAAATCCCCCACCCACAGAGCTGTCAGGGACACACCCTGGTGTCGGAAACGGGCGATGCGTTTGCTCCAGCCTCGCCAGAACATCCTTCTGCTGGCCCCTGGCCCCTGTTGCCCACACGAAACACCGAGGAGGACGCGGCCACCTGAGTGCAGTCGCCTGGATGTCCTGACGTCACAGAAGCGGAGTGAAGTGTAGGATTGTAGCTGCTTTCTCCTGACGGGGCCTCTGGGTGCCAGTGGAAGACCCCGGACTCTGTGTTTCCCGAGGCTGCTGTGACTCATTTGAAAGCATCAGGTCGGCAGGCAGCAGGCAGGACCGGCGTGGCTGTGGGTCCTGCTACAGGCATTTGCACATGACTGTGTGTACAGTGCCTTCGAGGGGAGCTGGCCAGGGTGCTGAAGTGCCAGCCTGTCCAGCACAGGGCCCTCCCAGGACGGTGGACGGCTGCCACTCAGTCCCCTGAACTGTTTGCCACGCTGATCACCCTTTCCTTGTGCTAATATCAGGACGCTGTCTCTCGCCTCCAAACTTCCCTCTGTTCTCTGTGTGCTGGGGGTGGGACCCTGAAAATACAATTTGGGAGATGGCACCATGCCGGTACGGGGACACCGAGGGGCTGCTCTTTCCTAGTGCCCCGTGGACTTCCTGTCTGCACGTAGGTTCCACCCAAGGAGCAGGTGCATGGCCCAGCAGGTGCACAGCCTGCCTGTATGACTGAACAGGGCCTCCAGAGGCACTGGCCCTGCACGTGCCGTGGCCCCAGGCTGTAGCGTCTCTGCTGTCAGAATCACATGGTTTGTGGCACCTGATGTGCCAGCCCTGGTAAAAAAAAAAAAAAAAAAAAAAGGCACTGCCGCACCGTAGCCATGCACAGACGCACACCCTCGAGCTGGAAGAGGGTCCCTGAGCCGCCGACTGCCTCCTGCTTCTGGGACATGTCTGGCCTTCAGCCCTGCAAGCCTCCCTCTCTGCTTGTTTAATGCTAAAGGCTCGCACTTTGCTGGCCGGCCCTGGAGGGGGTCATTCCCTTTGTGGCCGCCATCACCGTGGTACTGGAGTCCTCTTCCCACCGCCCCACACTTAGCGCTCTGCACTGAAGTCTCTGCTCTCAGACCCCTGGCGCAACCTTGACCCCACACACCACCAACCCCTGTGTCTGATTTCCCAGGAGCCACGCTGTGTGGCCTTCCCCTGCCACGGGGCACTCCCCAGGTCTGGGGGTTGCACTCTTATCCCCTGTGGGCCTGGACACAGAGCTCCCTGCCCTCTGTCTCCGCAGGTGGGGACCTTGCCCACCCTTGTACTCCTCAGCGATGGCTGTGAAGCCCGGAGAACAAGGGGCTCAGAGCCCACGGCTGCTGCTCAGGCTGCCGCTGGCAGTAAAACACAAACTGAACACACAGAGGAACTAACCCCTGCAGGAAGTGACAGAGTCCGCTGGGGAGATAAGGAATCCTAGCATTGAACTCCTTAAGGAAATCAGCACACAATTAAAAATGAAGTCACAGGCAGTGTGGAGCTGTTCTTATCCGAGGACAGCAGCATGTTGCAAAACGTGAGGGCGATCAGGTTGTGCTCGATTCCAGCCAGGTGAGGCGCCGAGACCCAGCTGCTTGTGTGAATTCTAGATGTTTGGTGTCCCTCCCCCCGGGGGTCTCTGCAGCCCGGGTCCCCCCGAGTGTTAGGGTACGCCGCCTCTGAAGGGCTGCCCGGCTCAGCGCCGGGACTTGTCCATCCACGGCACAGATGCGGCAGCGAACAAGGCCCTTTCGTCCCAGCTCCCGCTCAGCTGGCTCAGACCCCACGTCCGGTGGTGAGGAATTGATTGCGGCAGATCAGTAAGGCGCATCGGGAGACCACAGAGGGAGGTGTCTTCTCAAGGGAGTGGACTCTCAGTGTTTGCTGATGACCAGTCATTTAAAAGTAATGTTTAATTCTGGAAATCACTAAAATAGCTGCAGATCCTCTTAAACTTTGCATTGCACGTAAATAGCGTTTCACCAAAGGTCACTGAGTCGGTCTGCACAGCACAGGAGGCGGACGTGGAAGCTGTGCTTCAGAGCCTGGGGGGTTTGTGTGCAGGCGGCTCAGGGGAGGGGTCTGGGGGGTTTGTGTGCACACGGCTCAGGGGAGGGGTCTGGGGGGTTTGTGTGCAGGCGGCTCAGGGGAGGGGTCTGGGGGGTTTGTGTGCAGGCGGCTCAGGGGAGGGGTCTGGGGGGTTTGTCCAGGCGGCTCAGGGGAGGGGTCTGGGGGGTTTGTGTGCACACGGCTCAGGGGAGGGGCCTGGGGGGTTTATGTCCAGGCGGCTCAGGGGAGGGGTCTGGGATGTTTGTCTCCGGGCGGCTCAGGGGAGGGGTCTGGGGGGTTTGTCTCTGGTCGGCTCAGGGGAGGGGTCCGGGGTGTTTGTGTCCAGGCGGCTCAGGGGAGGGGTCTGGGGTGTTTGTCTCTGGTCGGCTCAGGGGAGGGGTCTGGGGTGTTTGTCTCCAGGCAGCTCAGGGGAGGGGTCCGGGGTGTGTGCACACGGCTCAGGGGAGAGGTCTGGGGTGTTTGTCTCCAGGCAGCTCAGGAGGCAGGGGCTGGGGTACATGCACACAGCTCAGGGGGCAGGGGCCAGGGTGCGTGCACACGGCTCAGGGGGCAGGGGCCGGGGTGTGTGCTCTGGGAAGTGTTTGCTGGAGCACAGCTGTCTGACCCCTCTGGGAATCCGCATTGATAAAGCTCAGTGCTGGCGGTGCCGCGGCCATGGTCGTCCTTGCCGTAGTCTGGCGAGGTTTACAGAACAGGCTGCTGCAGGCCGGGTTGGGAGGGGGGTGGGAGGAGCCCAGGCAGGAGCGCTGCCCCAGGCAGGTGAGGCCTGTGCCTGAGGGACAGGCCGGGCAGGGGAGGGCAGGTTCTTCCATCTCAGCCTTCCTCGCCTCCGCTGCACGCTGCACTGTCTGTCCTGTGGGACTGAGGTCAGGACACAGCACGAGGGGGAAGGCGGCACGCGGCGTCCCTGGCCAGTGAAGCAGTGCCCGCGTGGCATGGTGGTGTAGCCGGGCTGCTCATTCCAGGCACAGCCATCTGCCGTCTGGGCGCTCAGTGCTGCTGCCCCGGGGCCTCCCTGTAGGCAACCCCCTCTACCTGGGGAACCGCACCCCAGGTCCCGGTGTGGCTCCGGGGCAGGCACCGCTCTGACTTCCAGAGAGAGCGACCTTCCCACAGCTTCCTGTCTGCCGGGCAGCTGCAGCCGTGCCGTGGACTCTGACCCTGGGGGGCTGCCCTGCCCGCCCAGCCAGGCTGCTCTGGCTTCTGTCTGGGTTTGCACCTTGGGATCCTGTGGAGTCACACACAATTCAGGACCCATGCTTCTCGCCCATGGCCCTCACAGCAGCCCCTGCCGGCCTCTGATTCTGTGCGGGGCGCTGATTCGGTGTCCACACTGCCCTCATTTGTGCAAGAGGCCGGCAGTCTTTGTGAGCCTGAGCTTCGAGACCGGGTCCCTCCTCCTGCCTGGCAGCTGTCAGGAGAGAATGCGCCCAGGCCGGGGTCTGCCCCAGAGTG
Source organism: Lepus europaeus (assembly GCF_033115175.1). NCBI lineage: Eukaryota > Metazoa > Chordata > Mammalia > Lagomorpha > Leporidae > Lepus > Lepus europaeus. The sequence goes on along the minus strand of NC_084841.1, from coordinate 95,004,731 downwards.
GAAGGAATCTGCAAGAAGGATGCTTTGGAAACTCGAGTGTTTGCTTGTTACGTTCCTTTGACTTGTTTTTGTGGCTCGATGGTTAGAATCCTTGGGACTAGCGCCGTGCCTCTCCCACGACAGCTGTGGCAGGCGAGGCCCTGTCTGGCCGCCGTGACGCCGCTGCTTGTGGTAGGGAGCAGACAGTCGGATGCAGCCAGCTTTGTGACTGCCGTTCTTGTAGACCATTATTTCGTTTTCTTTATCTAAAAGCCAGCGAGAGAGAACCGCTATCCTTAGGTTCACTCCCCAAGTGCCAGCAGCAGCCAGGGCTGGGCCAGGCCAAAGCCAAGAGCCTGGAACTTGACCCAGGTCTCCTGCCGGGTGACGGGGTTCAGGTAGCTGGGCTGTGACCGGCTGCCTCCCAGGCTGTCGGCAGGGAGCTGGACCAGCAGGGCAGACAGGACGTGGATCCAGGCACCTGGGTGTGGCCGGGGGCTTCCTGCTGCGACGAGGCGCTGGCGTGGGGGCAGGGTCAGCCATGCCTCGGCCCCATCTCTGGCCTCCCTTGGCAGCATCTCGGCTGTCAGTGGCCCAGGAGGAACCGAGAGCAGCGCCTCGGGGGCGGGAGGACTGGCACCGTCAGCTGGGCTCAACGCGTGCGTTCTGTCGGTGTTCAAAGCACGGGCCTCTAAAAAGAAACGGGAGGAACGCCCACCCTGCAGGCGTGTGTTGAGAAGTCTTGTAGTCGTTTGCTTAGCTTCATTGTGCAGCTGCACGTCTGTCCTGCCGCTGGTGCCAACAGTGTGGGCAGGCGACTTGTGGTCCATCACGTGTGACGTTGTCCTGTCTTGGTTGCCGGTTTCTCTGTAGTAGCTGCTGGCCAAGGGCTGTAAAGAGGAGGATGTCCAGGTGGCCTCACAGCGTGGGACTGGGAATTAATGGTGGGGAAGTGACCTGTCCACCGTTCTGCCGTCTGTGGCCGGGTAGGGCAGCCACCAGGAGAGGGTGCAGTGCACAGGTGAGCTGCAGGTGACCGTGTGGTCAGCCCAGGTTCAAGGAGCTAAAGTATAGGCCTCTTGGTGAAAAAGAAAACCCCACGATGTCAGCTGTGGTACCCGAGACAGCAGGCGCCCGGAGTGGCAGTGGGAGGAGTGGGAGGGGCAGAGGTGAAGACAGGGGAGGGCCTGGCTGCAGGGGTGAAGCTGTGACACCCGGGACTCAGCTGTGTGGCTGGCTGGGTGGCAGGTGAAGGGCGGGTCCCACCACCACCATGGGCTCCGACTCGGCAGCCTGGACGCATCTGAGCTGTTGGATGGGCGGTGCAGTTTCCTGCAGGTGGGGCTGCCAACTTGGGGGTGCACTCGTGGTCTCTGTCACCTGTGCTGGAAGGGAGCATGGTGCAGGTGGGGGAGGGAAGCCCCCCGGGTGCAGCCGTGATGCTGTGTGCCAGCTGCTCACTGGCTCAGAGTGAGGAGCCAGGCCATGCTTGGCTCTCCCTCGAAGCGTGCTGGGTGAGAGTGGGCAGCATGACTGTGTTCCGGGTCACGGTGACGCCTCCTCGCACGTCTAAGCTGCCTTGGGTGTTCTTTAAAGGTGCACCTGCCCTGTTTTATTCTTGGGAATGGCTGTTCAGTGTTACCCTGGGGACAGACTTCCTTAAACAGTACTGGGGGCTGTGGGTGCCAGTCCTGCATGGCCATGGCCCTGGGACCCAAGAGGGAAGCACGGTCAGTGGACGGGACCCCGGCCGCTGGGGAGGGGTGCAGAGAGGGACCACGGTGACCCCGCTTCTCTCCTTCTACAGGTCTGTCTCGAGCCCAGAGAGGAAAGCCCCGGACAGGCTAAGAGTGCCCATCTTGCTGCCCGCTGCCCTCGGTGAGATGGACGAGGCTCCCAAGGACAGGACGTCACTGGTGCAGGGCGCCAAGGCTGTCGCCAGGGAGGTGAGGAAGCATGTGCACCAGGCGGTGGACCAGGCCCAAGATGGCTACACACAGAGGTCTTACCACCGCTTCCAGGACGAGGACGACCTCCCCGGGGGGGAGACCTACCCCGGGGACACCCAGGAGGACGAGGGCTCCAGCGAGGCCACGGAGGGCCACGATGAGGACGACGAGATCTATGAGGGGGAGTACCAGGGCATCCCCAGCGAGCCGCAGGCCAAGGACAGTGTCATGGTCGTGGGACAGCCCCCCGGCCCCCAGTACAAGGACCGGCGGGAGCTGGAGTCAGAGCGGCGAGCGGACGAGGAGCTGGCCCAGCAGTACGAGCTCATCATGCAGGAGTGTGGCCACGGCCGCTTCCAGTGGCTGCTCTTCTTCGTCCTGGGTATGGCTGTGATGGCCGACGGCGTGGAGGTGTTTGTGGTGGGCTTCGTGCTGCCCAGCGCCGAGACGGACCTGTGCATCCCAAACTCGGGGTCGGGATGGCTCGGTGAGTGTGGCGGGCACAGGGCGGGCGGGTCTGGCCCTGGTTTATTTGTCGAGCGTGGATGTTGGCATACAGAATCGCTAGTCTTCATCCACAGCACCAGCTGCATTTTTTCCAACAGAATTTTTTATGAGGAGAAATCGTAGACACGCTCAGAACCAAACCAATGGTGCAGTGAACACGTGTGTGTGGCCACCTGTTACCCAGCTGTCAGTGGGTGCCGGGGCCCTGGGGGATGGGTCTGCTCTGACCTGCACCGTGGCAGGTCTTTGTGGATCTGCCCTGGACGATGAACAGAGCTGCTGTGGGACACTGGTTGGTCCCCATCTGGACGTAGAGCCCGCGGCTGCACGGTGCTGACACGTGTGAGGTCAGGGTGCTGGGAAGTGCTGCGTTTACAGCCTTCGGGATCCTGGTGATGTTTAGGTTTCCTGTGATCTGTGGGTAGCTGTTTGCTTATTTTTCCAGTGAGCCCCATTCGCGGAATTTTCTCTGAGTGGCTTTTTAAAAAATATTTTTCAAGGTTTGTACCTAAACAAACTTCATTTCCTGAAATAATTTAAAAGCGATTTCAGATCATTACAGTATTTAAATTACACCTGCTCAAGGTTAGCATGGCCTCTTCACAGCCTGTCTTACTTTTGTTTCAGGTTGCCTGGCCCTCAAGGCTCACCGTCTCACAGAGCTGGGCTCAGGGCTCCCGTTTTCTGTGGGAGGAACGCGAGGGGCTGGGAAGCAGGCACACCGTGGCAGGGGCGTCCCATTGTCTGAGTCGGGAGACTCTGAACCCCCCGCAGATTCTGCCACAGGAACACATTTGTGTGCCTGCTGAACCTGTGTGTGGAAGGAACCTGTAGAAGCCAGGTATTCTTAATACCTGCGTTGGCCCGGGCTGTGTAAACCAAGGCTCGAGAACAAAAGGACCTGATTCTGTTTGTGGAAACCTAATGGCCTTATAAATGAATGTCACAGTCACTGATGCTGGGAAATCGTCCCTGAGTAAAATCAGCTGTCTTGTTTGCTGCCTTGCCGTGTGACACAGGAGCTGTTCATGGACAGCACGTCTTTAACCCCGTGTTGTTACTTTGTGTTGCTTATCTTAATGCTAACCAAAGAAAATAGATTTGTGAAAAAAAATAGATTTGTGGAAGCAAGCTATGGAGGGTAAAGGGACACATTTTGCATATTTTTGCTGGTGGATTGGTGAGAGTTTTTGGCCACCAAAATGCAGACGTGTGAGGTCTGTGAGTCCCAGAGAACATAGGATCACTGATCTGGTCCATCCGTGTCTATCCAGCACTGTCTTTTATTTGTTTTCTTTTGGTGGGCGATTGTCCCCACCCAATGTAAGTGCGGGCTCAACAGACCAGGGCGTTTCAAATGTCTGTGGGAAAGTGGAGTGAAAAGATAACTTTATTTGGGTGCAAAAATGATTGAAGTTAGGGGTAGGTATTGCGGAGTAAGCTGCAGGGTGGGACCCAGGCATCCTCTGTCGGAGCTCCTGCGAGAGGCCCGGCTGCTCCACTTTCTGTCCAGCTCCCTGCTGCTGTGCCTGGGAAGGCAGGGGAGATGGCCCAAACGCGTGGGCCCCTGCACCCACTTGGGAGACCGAAGTGGAGTTCTGGGCTCCCGGCTTCTGCCTGCCCAGCCCTGGCTACTGAATGCATTTGAGGAGTGACCCAGCACATGGGAGATCTCTCTGTCTCTCTTGTTTGCCTTTCAGGTAGATGAGAAGAAATAAAATAAACATAAACCTGAGAAACTTTATGGTGATAATATGGTAACTTAAAAAATTCGAAATCCCTGTGTATGAGGGGGCCTCAGGAAAGTTGCGGGAATGCATATTATGAAAGACACATGCATGGATTTCAAACATCTTTGGTGTCCAAATAAACATAGCTTTAAGAAAATTATTGGAGTCGCATCCTCTGGTTCACTCCCCAAGTATTGGCAATGCCTGGGGCTGGGCCAGGCCAAAGCCAGGAACCAGGAACCCCGTGCAGTTGTCCAGCCTGAGCAGGGACTCAGCTGGGCTGTCTCCTGCTGTCTTCCAGGGTGTGCACAGCAGGAAGTGGGAACCAGAGGGGGGGACCCATGCCCGGGCCCTCTCACACAGAATGCAGGCGTCCCAGGAGTCGCCAGAGGCCCTCGTCCTAACCTGATCTTTCAATTCCATTGTCCATACGCTTTGTGAAGGCCCCTGAGTCTGTTAGGTTTTGCCGCAGCTCCCCCACGCGGATGCTCCACGGCTGCAGGCATCCCCAGAGTAAAACCTCCGGTGCTGTGGTCCTGCTTTTCGCTCCTGGTGCTGATGGGTGCAGAGCCTCCCCACGCCCTCCTACCGGAGCCCTGGTGATGCAGCTCCCGGGGGAGCTCCGGCCTGCGAGAGGCTCCCGGCACCTGCAGCACCGGGCTTGTCATCTGGCCGTGGCTGCTGCCTGCTGCGTGGGTTGCAGCTTCTTCAGCCTCGTGCGTCCCCCCACAAGCCTTCAATGGTTTCCTAGCTGTGCCTTCCAGACTCGCATTTCAGTGATCTTGCCGTGTCATTTCTCATAATTGCATTCTAATGGAGTCTTTTTAGACAGGCATTTAAATTGTTTTCCATTTTCATTTCATCCAGTAATAGCTTTGTAATACAGTTACCACACCGAGTCACAGCAGTGCCATCCACACCCGTGAAGGGAGGACAGGACCTGTGTTGGGGGTGGCCTTCTGAGGATCAGGGTTTGCAAAATAATTTCATTTGCCGCTAAGCATTGTGTGGTTTTGCTCCAGGAAGACCAGGAGCACAAACGTGGCCCAGCTGATCCTTTCTTTGTGTTTGCTGCAAGATTGAGGTACAGGTGGCTAATCTGTGCTGCGCATATCTGTGTACTGTACCAGGACAACCGTCTGTCCGAGGAAGCCGTGGCCTGGTGTGTGCAGGTTTCCAGGACACAAAGCCAGCCTCCATGTGTCCCCGGGAGCCTGTGACGGCCAGGCCCTGGCCGAGGCACAGCAGGGAGGTTGGCATGTGACCCTGGAGGCAGAGCCGGCTCCTTGATTAGTTTGGGAGGCAGGGAGGGGCCGCCGTGGGAGATGGGAAGAAAGGTGGAAGGTTCTGGAACTCTGGTCTTGAGTCCTTGGGGAAGGTCGGAGAGGACGTCACTGGGGAGTGCCCCGTCGGGGCTGAGGTGCTGAGGTTTGGGACTGTCTCATGGTGGCGGGGTCACCGTAGCCTGGGAGAAGGTGGCTTCCTGCTGAATTCCGTGTTTGGGTTCGAGGAAGTGGAGCAGCTGAGGCCAGAGCCAGCGAGGATGAGCAATGCTGGACCAAGAACCAGGTGGACTGCAGCCCATGCTGGATTGACAGGAAGTAGCCGGGTGCCACGAGGCCTGTGTGGGCATCTTGCGGGCTTTCCTGGCTTCCTGTGAAGTTCTGGAAGTAGCCAAGTGCCAGGTACCTACTTATGAGGTCTCGGAAGTAGCCGGGTGTCTTCCTGTGAGGCCGGAAGTGCCGGGCGTCTTCCTGTGAGGCCGGAAGTGCCAGGCGTCTTCCTGTGAGGCCGGAAGTAGCCGGGCATCTTCCTGTGAGGCCGGAAGTAGCTGGGCATCTTCCTGTGAGGCCGGAAGTGCCGGGTGTCTTCCTGTGAGGCCGGAAGTGCCGGGCGTCTTCCTGTGAGGCCGGAGGTACCCGTGTGCCCGGTGTCTTCCTGTGAGGCCGGAAGTGCCGGGCGTCTTCCTGTGGGACACCGAAGGCAGCCGGGTGCCGGGCGCTTGCCGCGAAGCGCACACAGCAGCGCTGAGGGGTGGAGCCAGGCGGGCGGAGGTGGAAGAGATGTCAGGGCGTCAGTACCCAGGCTGAAGTCCCCGTTACTTCTCCTCCACACTCAGGCGCTGTCGAGAATTCTAGAAAACTGAAGGTTGTGTGCGTTGAGCAGTGCTTGGGCGGCGGAGCTGTGGGCTCCCCTTCCCGCAGTGCTGCGCCGCGGCCAGGGCGGGCCAGCCGGTGACCCCGCAGGTGCTGGGGGAGCCCGCGTCCAGCCTTGGGGCGTCCGTTTTCCCGCTCCTGCTTCTCGCAGCAGCGGGGGCGCTTGGCCCAGCGCCCGGGTCCCTCTGCTGGTCCCCTCTGTGCGCCCTGCACGCTGTGCTGCGTGGCAGGGTTCCAGCCCGCGGCCCCGGGCTGGCTCCACGGGGCGTGAAGCGGGCACAGCCACGACTGGGTGGGAAACAGCCGGACGCCGAGTGTTCCAGGCTGTCTCCCGGCCGGGCTCTGCGGCCCTGGCTGCCCATTGCAGCCTCATGGCCCCCAGAGCTCCTCCCAACGCCATGGCCACGTGCCCGGGCTGGGGAGGCGGAGGGGCCCTACTGGTGGCAGCTTTGTTGACATCCGGGGTCTGTGTCTGGACACCCCAGAAACTGTTATAGGACTGAGAGGTACCCAGAGACTGAATACAACCAGACCTACCCCCGAGACCCTGCTCCTAGGAGCAGCACTGTCCAGGTTGGGGAAGGGGGCCGTGGCAGGGTCAGGACAGGCGGGTGGGGACACATCTGAGGGATTTGGGAGTGAACCCCCCATTCGTGATCCCACCTGTGTGCCGTGTGTTGGGACTTCCAGCAGTGGTGTCTGAAGGTGAGGATGGCCCGGCTGTGGACCTGAGCCGCCTCCCGTAACCAGCTCCCCAGCGACGCGCCTGCTGCAGTTCTGGGAGTAGCACTGCAGGCCCCTGGGCCAGTGCAGCCCGTGGGCGGCGGGAGTGCAGTGAGGGCTGTCGGGCTGTGGTGCCGCGGGTGCTCTGAGTGCAGGTGCGCTGGGCGGGCCGTCAGCAAAAGCTGCAGGACTTCCCTGTTCACCGAAGCACCGCAGCGCCCGAGTGCCGGGGCTTCCATGAGTAGACGCTTTCTCCACAGCGGGGAGCTGCTTTCCTCTGCCATGTGGGCTGGCAGTGTCTTCCTGCACGGTGGGGGACACTGCGGGCCCCGGCCACGTCCAGCTTCCCGTCCCAGCATGGGCTGGGAGACACCGGCGCAGTGTGGCTGCTGTGTAGACAGTGTCTCCGTGTGGAGCGCGTCTTCCCTTCTCGCCCTCCCTCCCGTGTGGGTTTCAGAGCTGTGAGTGGCTGTGTTCTCAGCAGGGTCCAGCCGGGTCAGAAGCACTGACTGCACAGCAGGGTTGGAGCCAACTCTGAGAACTGACAGCTAGCCTGTCCCAAGATGGCTGGAAGCCGGCCATGAGCCAGGGCCTCACGGCAGCCTCAGCTAGTGGGGCGGCGTGCCTCCAAGGCGGTCGGCTGCTCCGTGCCCTCTCTCTCTGATTACTGGCTTTGTTTTCTCAGTGATGGAGTGGCCTGGGGTTGACACCTGTGTCCCCTGTGGGAGGGCTGGGTTAGGGTTCACCTCCGACCCCTGACTCCACTCCCTGCTGACGCACCCCTGGGAGGCAGCAGGTGGTGGCTCAAGGACTTGGGTCTCTGCCGCCCATGTGGGATCTTGGCTGCTGGCTTTGGCCTGAGCCAGGCTTGGCTTCTGTGGGCATCTGAGGCGTGAACAGCAGATGGGAGCTATCTCAGTCTCTTGCGCTCTCTCCCTCTCACATACGTGAAAGGTTTAAACGGTTGGCAGTTCTCCCACAGGAAGAGCCTACGGGCCCACGTTCCACCCCTCTCTGTGTCGAGCGTGACCCCGTGCTGTTCTCTTTGGCGGAGCCGTGGCTCTCACAGAAGACGCCGAGGCTGGCGTTGGGGCCGGGCTCTGACTTTCCCAGGGAACCTGCCCTTGCAGGGGTGGGCTGGAGCCAGGTGGTCCCTGGAGGTGGCAGGGGTCCTGCAGTGAGGGGGTGTTGCACTGGGTGCAGACGGTGGTCTGCTCTGTGGGTGGGGAGCACACCGGGAACGCGCGGTGGGACCTGCCTGTTCATGGAGGCCTCGGGTGGAGGTAGTTGCTGTGTGAGAGGGCTGCTAGGCGGGGCTCTCGTTCTGTGCATGGCCGTGGGTGGCTTCACAGGAGAGCAGGGAGCTCCAGTCCCGTGTTGGCTGGCCCATGGGTGAGGTGGGCCTGGCTGTGTAGGGGCTACAGAGGGGCCTGTGGGGCTGCCTGGACCCTCTCAGCTGAGGGGCTGTGGAGCAGGACATGGCTGGCCATCTGGCCTGGAGGCTCAAACCTGGTGTTGTGCATTAGGGATTGGAGCTGGGGCTGGTGGGAGGCGAGTGGGGAGGACACAGGATGTGGGCGGGAGGTTGATGGCAAGGGCTGGGCGTGTCTGTTCTCTGAGCGTACTGCAGAGCCTGTGTGGTGCCTGCTGCCCCTGGGTTTGTGGGGCGCGAGATGGCAACAGGCTGCTCGGGAGGTCTGCCCGGGAAGGCCATGGGAAGTGGTGCAGGGCTCAGTGGGGACACAGCTGTGGCGATGGCCCATTGCAGCGGTCTGGGGGAGCGTGGGGTGGAGGCCCCTGGGGCACACAGGGCTGAGCTGGAGCCTTGGTGATGCTGCACGGGCTCTGGGGAAAGTCATCAGGTAACAGACTTGAGAGCGGCAGGGGAGAGCTCGGAGTGTCCCGGGCAGGGCTAGGGAAGGGGCCGCGAGGCCAGGAGGGGGCAGCTCCATGAGTTCAGGGGACACTCGGGTTAACTGACTGCTGTCCTGATGCCGCTGACCACGCTGGCCAAACTCGGCGTTAATGTGAACCTGTAAAGGGGAGGAAACAGACCAGTGCATACAGGGTGGTTACGGGTGCTCCGTGTGTGGGAAAGCCTGTGTCCAGAGCCCCCACGTGGGCACCCAGGCACAGGTGTGGCCGGAGCTCCTGGGAGGTACACTGCACAGACCAGTGCTGCACACCATGTGTGCTGGGAGTGGGTTTTTAAAAAGACTGACTTATTATCTATTACAGAGAGAGAGCTTTGATCTGCTGGTTATCACCCCCGGTGGCTGGGAGTTGGGCCTGGGCCAGCCTGAAGCCAGGATTCAGGAACTTCGTCCAGATCTCCCACAGGGTGGCAGAGGTAAAGGCACAGGGGCCATCTGCTGCCGCTTTCCCAGGAGTGTTAGCAGGGAGCTGGATCAGAAGTGGAGCGGCTCGGACTTGAACCGGTGCCCGTATGAGACGCTGGCATTGTAGGTGGTGGCTTCACCTGCTGCGCCTCAGCGCTGGCCTCTGTGTATTTTCTATGTTGAAAGGCCATGAATTGCTTGACCTGTCTTGGCACATGGCCACAGCTGCCCGTCCCAGTGGGTGACCCATCTCAGCACAGGGCCACAGCCACCTGTCCCAGTGGGTCACCTGTCTCAGCACTGGGCCACAGCCACCTGTCCCAGTGGGTCACCTGTCTCAGCACAGGGCCACAGCCACCTGTGCCAGTGGGTCACCTGTCTCAGCACTGGGCCACAGCCACCTGTCCCAGTGGGTCACCTGTCTCAGCACAGGGCCACAGCCACCTGTCCCAGTGGGTCACCTGTCTCGGCACAGGGCCACAGCCACCTGTCCCAGTGGGTCACCTGTCTCAGCACAGGGCCACAGCCACCTGTCCCAGTGGGTCACCTGTCTCAGCACAGGGCCACAGCAGCCTTTAGGGCAGATCCCAATATTTATTCCTCCCTCTTCTGGCCGACAGCTGAGGTGTGTGCCCTTCTGAAAACCCAAGGTCACACCGGGCAGCAGAACGTGGGCACTGAGCTTCCTACAGACATGGCCAGAGTTTGTCCTGGGCTAGTCTAGGAGTTATTTTGCCATCTTTGACCCAGATATGAAAACCACCACAGTAGCAAAAGAATATACAGGTAATTTTTCGGTGGCGGGGTCTTGGAGGACTTGTGTGGTTGTTTTCCGATCACTGTTGGCCAGACACCATGTGACCTCTGAGCTCAGGTTCGGGCGCAGCCATGTCCGCATTGTCTGGAAGCGCAGAGCTGAGCAGTGAGCACCCGGCCCTCCAGGCCTTGCGTGGCTGTGTCTATCAGAGGTGTCATGTGGACGCAGATCAGTGTCTCCTTCCCTCCCTCTGAATTCCACTTCCCTTCCTGGTTTGCGCGGCGTGATGGAGTCTCAGCGAAAACCCCTTTCACTGTCTGCAGTTCAACTTGGAGAGAGCAGCGGCTGCCCGTGAGCTGTTTCCCACGCGTCTTCTGGAAGCCAGACCCGTGACGGTGCCGTCCTTCCAAGGCAGCCCTCGCCTGCGTTGCTGTGCCACTGTTCTCTGCTGTGTTTCAGGACACTTGTGTCCCCTGCGCCCCCCCCCCCCCCCCCATGACGCTCTGGGTCGGCCCCGTCCCCTGCTGGACCCTGTCTGTTCCAGTCCCTCCAGCCATGCTGTGCCTCGGGCCGCTCTGGACAGCAGCTGTTGTGAGCCCCGCCCCTGTCTTCCTACCCATGCTGCTTCAGTCTCGACGGGCGGCTTTTGGTTATTACAGCAGAATGGCTACCTGTGGGCAAAGGAAGTTTGTTTTGATTCACAGTTGGATTTTGCCTCTGGCGAAGACAGAGGGTGGCAGTGGTGGAGCTCACGCGGAGGAGGGTCCCCATGGCAAGGCAGGACACGGTGAGGGCACACGCCAGCCCACTGTCACCACCATCACCTGCGTCCACCCTCTGGTACCACCGGCTTACGGCGTTGGGGTTGACCGTCCTGTGTGAGCGCGGGAGCCAGGCCGTGTGCACGGTGCAGCGAATGCCTGGCCCTTGCTTTCACTGCTGTCATCCACACAGGCCTGAGGCCCTTGCAAGCCACCAGTGGTTCTTGGACAAACCTGCGGGTCTTTTCTTCTTTTACAATTTTTTTTGTGTTTAATTTTTGTTCATCTGAAAGGCAGAGAGACAGGCCACACACAGACGCCGAGAGATCTTCCATCCAGTTTCACTCCCCAAATGCCCACAGCAGTTAGGGCTGTGTCAAGCCAAAGCCAGGAATTAGGAACTGAATCCTGGTCGTCACATGGGTGGCAGGGACCCAACTCCTGGAGCCTCCACCTGCTGCGTCTGCACCTGGTGACATGGCTGTTTCAGGCAAGCATGTGGCATGCCTGGGGTTACACAGTGTGACGTGTTGGTGTGGCCCGAGCAGCCGCACCTGCTGTGTCTGTACATGGTGACATGGCCATTGCAGGCAAGCGTGTGGCACGCCTGATGTTATACACATTGTGATGTGTTGGTGTGGTCCGAGCAGCCGCACCTGCTGTGTCTGTACATGGTGACATGGCCATTGCAGGCAAGCATGTGGCACGCCTGGTGTTATACACAGTGTGACGTGTTGGTGTGGCCCGAGCAGCCGCACCTGCTGTCTACACCTGGTGACATGGCCGTTCCAGGCAAGTGTGTGGCATGCCTGGGGTTGCGCACAGTGTGACATGTTGGTGTGGCCCGAGCAACTGCTACTGCTGTGGGAGCGGAACGCAGAGTCCGTGTGACATTGGTAACCGACGTCCACGCCTATGTGTCGGAAGCCTGCCTGACCCGCGTTCTCCCCCCCGCCCCAACCACCGTTTTATTCTCTGTCTACAGCAGTCTCCCCTTCCCCATGTGGTGTGTCTGCTGCCGAATCCACTCCGGCTGCCTCCGTGTCTGGGCTGTCATGAACAACGCTGGCGGGACCGGGGAGGGCAGAGCGTTGCACGGCAGGCGGGCAGCAGTGAGGACCAACGTGATTACCGGGGCAGGCGGCTGCTTGGTTCTGACTCCCCCGGGATCCTGGACCGGATCCTCACCGGCTACGCCTGTGTTCCCACCCTCAACACGTGAGGGGCTCCTGTCCTTATCTGTAGTGATGCTCCACTCCGGCCCTTCCTCCCTCCAGAGGGGTCCCTGTGCCACTGCCACTGCTTCGGGGTTCTGCCCCTTCACGTGTGTAGGGAAGGCGGCTTGTTTGAGACATGGCCCTGCGAGGCCAGCCCCGTGCTCATGCCCACACGTCCTTCTCTGTTGACCTTGTTTAGCCTGTCGCAGGCCACGCTGCCTGCCTCACCCCAGGTTCCCAGGAACTGTGGGTTCTGCCTGCCCAGGCTGCCCCAGCCTCTTCTCCCTTCCCCAGGCACTGGAGTGAGCTGTGGAGAATCGTCCTCCCTCCAGGCTGGGACGCGTGAGGAGGGCAGGTGCCTGGGGCGTGGACGGCAGGGAGCCCCACTTGTGGAGCCACGCGGGGACAGAGCGGACCGCAGGGGCCCCCTCCCTTCCTGCTCCAGCTGCTGGTGTCCTGGGAGTTTTTCAGTTGCCCAAGGGTCAAGCCTGGGTCAGCGCTCGGCTGACCTGACTGCGTTCAGAGGGCCTGGGAGCCGGAGAGGCCGTGTGTGCAGTGTGTCGGGGGTGTTCCAGCGAGGTCAGCACGGGAGTATGGTGGGCCAGATGGGGGCCCAGCCTGGATGTGGGGGCCGGGGGTCTGGAGGGGATACATGCAGAGGCGACTCGGTGCCTGGGGGCTGGGACTCCTCCAGCTCTGTCCAGGAGGCCAGGTGCTGGTACCCAGCCTCCAGGACTCAGACCTGCTGGCACCCGGGCTTCCGGCCTTGCTCGGTCACTGCCTCAGCTGCTCTGGCTCCCAGGCCCTGGACATGGACTGGGCCACGCACCCTGCTTCCCAGGGCCTCAGCTGCCATCAGTCAAACTCAGCAGGGAACATGGTCCTCCTGCCTCCTGGAAACTTTCCAGGGGCCATCCTGTCCATCATCTGAACCCAGCACGCGCACCTCCTCTGTGCAGCCCCTCAAAATTCCCTGGCAGTAATTAAGTAGCCCCTCCTTTCCCACGGGAGCATAATGTGCTTGCCTTCAGCATACCATGTGTCCCATTTGTGGGAATTAGTTTTTGGCAGGTTTAATGTCCCAGGAATGCCCGTGTGTGGCCTGGGCACCTGTGCTGTGTGTGGACCCAGTGTCCCTGTGTGTGGCTCCAGACACTGCTCTCTGTGTGGACCCAGTGTCCCCACGTGTGGCCTGGGCACCTGCTCTCTGGCCCCAGTGTCCCTGTGTGTGGCTCCAGACACTGCTCTCTGTGTGGACCCAGTGTCCCCGCGTATGGCCTGGGTACCTGCTCTCTGGCCCCAGTGTCCCTGTGTGTGGCTCCAGACACTGCTCTCTGTGTGGACCCAGTGTCCCCGCGTATGGCCTGGGTACCTGCTCTCTCTGTGGACCCAGTGTCCCTGTGTGTGGCTTGGGCACCTGTGCTGTGTGTGGACCTAGTGTCCCTGTGTGTGGCTTGGGCACCTATGCTGTATGTATTCCGTGTCCCTGTGTGGCCTGGGCACCTGCTCTCTCTGTGGACCCAGTGTCCCTGCATGTGGCTTGGGCACCTGTGCTATGTGTGTACTCAGTGTCCCCGTGAGTGGCCCCAGGCACTGCTCTCTGTGTAGACGTAGTGTCCGTGTGTGTGACCTGGGAACCTGCTGTCTATGTGGACCCAGTGTCTCCACTGTGGCCTAGGCACCTGCTGTCTATGTGGACTCAATGTCCTCACATATGGCCTGGCCACCTGTGGACCCACTGTCCCCACGTGTGGCCTGGGTATCTGCTGTCTATGTGGACTCCATGTCCCCACATGTGGCCTGGGCACCTGCTGTCTGTGTGGACCCAGCGTCCCCATGTGTGGCCTGGGCACCTGCTGTCTGTGTGGACCCAGCGTCCCCATGTGTGGCCTGGGCACCTGTGCTGTGTGTGTACTCAGTGTCCCCATGTGTGGCCCGGGGACCTGCTCCCTACGTGGACTCAATGTCCCCACATGTGGCCTGGCTGCCTGTTGTCTATGTGAACTCACTGTCCCCGCATGTGGCCTGGGCACCTGCTGTCTGTGTGGACCTACTGTCCCTGCGTGTGGCCTGGCCACCTGCTGTGTGGACCCAGTGTCTCCGTTGTGCTCTGGCCACCTGCTATGTGGACCCACTGTCCCCATGTGTGGCCTGGCCATCTGCTGTCTGTGTGGACCCAGTGTCCATTGTGGCCTGGCCACCTGCTGTGTGGACCAACTGTCCCCATGTGTGGCCTGGCCATCTGCTGTCTGTGTGGACCCAGTGTCTCCATTGTGGTCTGGCCACCTGCTGTGTGGACCCAGTGTCTCCAGTGTGGCCTGGCCATCTGCTGTCTGTGTGGACCCAGTGTCCATTGTGGCCTGGCCACCTGCTGTGTGGACCCAGTGTCTCCATTGTGGTCTGGCCACCTGCTGTGTGGACCTAGTATCTCCAGTGTGGCCTGGCCACCTGCTGTCTGTGTGGACCCAGAGTCTCCATTGTGGTCTGGCTACCTGCTGTGTGGACCCAGTGTCTCCAGTGTGGCCTGGCCATCTGCTGTCTGCGTGGACCCAGTGTCTCCAGTGTGGCCTGGCCACCTGCTGTGTGGACCCAGTGTCTCCATTGTGGCCTGGCCCCCTGCTGCATGGACCCAGTGTCTCCACTGTGGCCTGGCCCCCTGCTGTCTGTGTGGACCCAGTGTCTCCATTGTGACCTGGCCCCCTGCTGTCTGTGTGGACCCAGTATCTCCACTGTGGCCTGGCTGCCAGTGCTTCATGGGGATTTGAAGCTCCCTGGGTGACGCACGTACCAACTGCCCGGTAAGAGCTGCAAGAGGGGAAGGCACACAGCGTTTACTGGACGATGTATGTCTCTCCCATCCCCGTCCTTGGAACCCTGGGGAACTGTGAGGTTAGGGGCTGCTGCTGCACCTGTCGGGGGGTCCGTGGCTGGCACTTTGGGAGCAGGCCCTGTCCTTACCACCCCACCTGCAGCACAGGACTGGGGGAAGAGTCACAGAAACAAATCCCAAATCTCACAGGCATGGAGCTGACACGGTCTCCAGGGTGCATCACAGCCACTGCTTTCGTGCCCCTGATGGCTGACACCTGTGCTGCCGCAGCGCTGAGTCCAAGTGGGTTGCAACTGCCAGATGCCTTGTGGTGGTGGGGTGGTGGCCGCGGAGCCACCCAGGCGTGCTGTCTCCTGACCACTGGGAGGTGGTAGAGATGCGCGAGGGCTGCAGGTGCTGCTCTCTGGATCAGATGGTGTCTTTGGCTCCCGTGTGCTGTGGAGGGCCCAGGTGGACTGAGGCCAGCTGACACAGCACCCCCTGCCTGTGACGGCAGCGCTTGTCCCTGCCAGACCCCTGCCCGCGTGGGGCTTTCCACACCTGCAGCTCAGACACGCTGCTGCTGCATCTAGCATCAGCTCGCCGTGCGGTGCTGTGACTATTGGCAGTGCAGATAAGCACAGTTTTCCCTCTGCACACTTGGCTTTTTTTTAAAGGTTTATTTATTTATGTTTGGAAGTCAGGTCATCCATCTGCTGGTCCACACCCCAGGTGGCAGCAATGACCTGTGCTGGGCCCAGCCGAAGCCAGGAGCCATGATTTCTTCCGGGTCTCCCACTGCGGTGGACGGAGTCTGGTACTTGCACCATCACCTGCTGATTTCCCGGGCTGTTAGCAGTGAGCTGGCTCAGAAGGGTAGCAGCCAGGACACTGTGCCCATGAGGTTGCCAGCATCACGGGCGGTGGCCACACCACAGGCCGGCCCCGCACACCCGCCTTTGGTGCTGTTCCTGTCTGGTTCTGTTTCATTCTGTGGCGGTTCACAAATACCTTTGAGCACGCAGTGCAGGGCCACGGAGCAAAGTGTGGGGGTTGGTTTTAGGAGAAGCCTGGTGACTGTGTCAAGAACTTCAGTTTCAGGAGCGTGTCGTGTCCTTGGAATGAAAAGCAGAGGATGCCCAGAGCTGGCCCAGGCATGTGCTTCTCTGGGTCCTTCCCCTCCCCGGCTGCCCTGTCTCCCCTCACACCCGGTGACGTGAGGGGCCCTTCTCCCGCTAAACCGCAAACGCCTTCAGTGTAGCCCTGTTAGCCCCTGTGTGCCCAGGTAAAAACTGGGGTGCAAGGAAGCTAAGCCACGGCCCCAGGATCACGAAGCCGGGAAGTAGCAGGCAAGAATTCAGATCCGGGTTTTTTGTTTGTTGTTAGAGAAACCTGGTCCTGTCAAACCTGCTTATCTTTTTTAACTCTAAGATTTATTTATTTAAAAGAATCAGAGAGAGAGAGAGATATATATATATATCTCCCCAATGGCCTCACTCCCCAGTGGCCTCAAGGACCAGGGCTAGGCTGTGCTGAGGCCAGGTTCTTCATCCAGGGCTCCCACGTGGGTGCAGGGGCCCAAGCACTTGGCCATCTGCTGTCTCCCAGGCACATTAGCAGGGAGCTGGATCGGAAGTGGAGCAGCCGGGGTTCCAGCTGGTGGTGCTTCTGTATTGGATGTGGGTGTCCCACGTGGCAGCTTACTCCACTGTGCCGCAGTCTGGGATCTTAGCTCTTGGCTGCCCGACTGGAGCTCAGCGAGTAGGTGGTGGTGGGTATGGAGGAGGAAGCCGTGTGTGTGTTTACTACACAAATGGGCTCACCTCCCCAGCACTGTTGGGGAACACAGCAGCAGGAGAGCTGGGCTTAGCTCTAGGTGGTGTCTGATGGCGTGAGGTCAGTGATGAGAAGCAGCAGCAAACTGTAGGCGGAGAGATGCTGTGGCCTTAGCATTGGGAGGGGCGGGGCAGCTGGGGAGGGTCTGCCCACTGGACTTAGCCATTGTGGACAGTGGTGGGGTCTGGCCGGGGCGAGGACAGGTGTGGCTACACTTAGCATTGGGAGGGGCGGGGCAGCTGGGGAGGGTCTGCCCACTGGACTTAGCCATTGTGGACAGTGGTGGGGTCTGGCCGAGGCGAGGACAGGTGTGGCTACACTTAGCATTGGGAGGGGCGGGGCAGCTGGGGAGGGTCTGCCCACTGGACTTAGCCATTGTGGACAGTGGTGGGGTCTGGCCGGGATGAGGCCACGTGTGGCTACACTTAGCATTGGGAGGGGCGGGGCAGCTGGGGAGGGTCTGCCCACTGGACTTAGCCATTGTGGACAGTGGTGGAGTCTGGCCGGGGTGAGGCCACGTGTGGCTACACTTAGCATTGGGAGGGGTGGGGCAGCTGGGGAGGGTCTGCCCACTGGACTTAGCCATTGTGGACAGTGGTGGGGTCTGGCCGGGGCGAGGCCACGTGTGGCTACACTTAGCATTGGGAGGGGCGGGGCAGCTGGGGAGGGTCTGCCCACTGGAATTAGCCATTGTGGACAGTGGTGGGGTCTGGCCGGGGTGAGGCCACGTGTGGCTACACTTAGCATTGGGAGGGGCGGGGCAGCTGGGGAGGGTCTGCCCACTGGACTTAGCCATTGTGGACAGTGGTGGGGTCTGGCCGGGGCGAGGCCACGTGTGGCTACACTTAGCATTGGGAGGGGCGGGGCAGCTGGGGAGGGTCTGCCCACTGGACTTAGCCATTGTGGACAGTGGTGGGGTCTGGCCGAGGCGAGGACAGGTGTGGCTGCACTTAGCATTGGGAGGGGTGGGGCAGCTGGGGAGTAGCAGTCAAGGCTCCTGGGTGAGTGGGGGAGGGAAGATCCCTAAGAGGCATCGAGAGAGACCACCCTGGCCACCCCTCCCTGGGAGCAGAGAGGAGAGCCTGGCTGGCTTTGCAGGGCCCTCCCAGCACCTGTCCCAGCCCCAGCGTTTGGCACAGGGGAAGCTGGAGGCCTGGCCTGAGAGCTCACGGCTAGTTACTAGTCAGTGGAAGACTAGTTCAGTTACTAGTCAATGGAAGACTAACTAGTCCTGCTGTCTCCACCAGCGTAGCAAGGATCTCCCAGGGTGAACCTGGCGCTGGCCCCCGAGTGCTCACAATGTACCCAGGATCTTCACTGCCTCAAAAGAGCCCAAGGACAAGTGGAGAGCGGGGAACGGCCCACAGCAGGGTTTCCCCGGAAAGCGCAGGTGCACTCTCCCCAGGCAGAGTGGCCCCCCTGTGCAGGGTGGTGGTGAAAGTGAAGTGAACCAGTGTTTGGAGTGTTCTGGAAGAGAGCCTGGCACAGACAGATGCCGGGTCAGTGACGTCGGTAGCAGGACTGTTGGCGCCGTTGCTGGGAGATAAGACATTGGGGTGCCAGAGGAATCACCACGGCTCAGTGGTGCCGTCCTGGCGCCTGCCCTCAGGGAGCAGGTGGCTGTGCCCCCAGTGCTGGGCTGGAGCAGACATGGGCACTGTGACCTGTGGGCATCACCCTGGTCTGTAGGGGTTTTAAAGACGGACATTGTCATGAAGAAGCGTGGCTGCTATTACCCTGGGAGGCAGGGAGGACAGACTGAAGCCTCCCAGCCTGTGGACAAGAGGGGGCTGTGTGTGCTGCCTGGGCCGCTTGCCTGCCTAGGGGATTCCCTGTGGACAAGAGGGGGCTGTGTGTGCTGCCTGGGCCGATTGCCTGCCTAGGGGATTCCCTGTGGACAAGAGGGGGCTATGTGTGCTGCCTGGGCCGATTGCCTGCCTAGGGGATTCCCTGTGGACAAGAGGGGGCTGTGTGTGCTGCCTGGGCCGATTGCCTGCCTAGGGGATTCCCTGTGGACAAGAGGGGGCTGTGTGTGCTGCCTGGGCCGATTGCCTGCCTAGGGGATTCCCTGTGGACAAGAGGGGGCTGTGTGTGCTGCCTGGGCCGATTGCCTGCCTAGGGGATTCCCTGTGGACAAGAGGGGGCTGTGTGTGCTGCCTGGGCCGATTGCCTGCCTAGGGGATTCCCTGTGGACAAGAGGGGGCTGTGTGTGCTGCCTGGGCCGATTGCCTGCCTAGGGGATTCCCTGTGTGTGTCATCCATCTGCTCTGGAATTCTCGCACTGTGCATTTCCTGGGCACGTCCATCTGCTCTGGAGTTCCCTGCACTGTGCTTTTCCCAGGCAAACCCATCTGCTTTGGAGCCCCGTGTGTGTGTGTGTGTGTGTGCGCGCGCGCTGGGCGAACGTGTCTGCTCTTGGGTTCCCTGGGCTGTGCATCTCCTGACGAGCCCTCCCGCTCTGGAATCCCTGGCTCTGCTCATGCATCCTTGGAGTTGGCTGCTGGGCGTGTGAGGTCTCGTGCTGTGGTCTGTTGGGAGGGGTCATTTGCGTCTGGTCAGCGCTGTGACAAGTCTGCCTGCACACGGAGGCCCAGGACAGCCACCAGCTGTACAAGAACCCTGTCTCTAAAGACAGCTGTTGTCTTGGTCTGTGGCTACTCCCAGACCTCCGAGCCAGCTGAGCTCAGCCCTGTGCAAAAGCTGCATTGTCTCCTAACTGGCGTGATGGCCACCAGACTTGGCCAGGGGCTGTGCCCCGGGACTCATGTCGATCCGTGAGCCCTGTGGTTAGACTAACCGGGGGTGACCCCTAGCAGCAAGCGGCAGTGTGCTTCTAGAACAGGCTCTCACCTGTCGCTGCTGTCGCTGGACCTGACCGAGAACAGAGCTTGAGGGAAGCAATGGATGTGGGGAAAGATGAGGTCAGGACTCCTGCAGGGCCTCGGCGAGATGGGACCTCCAGTAGTAATCCTGCGCCTCCTCGGGTGCCACGCCAGCTCCACGGGCAACACTGATCACATACTTCCCTCCTCAGAGCCACGCCCAGCTCCCCTCCATCACTGATCACACGGTTCCCTCCTCAGAGCCACGCCCAGCTCCCCTCCATCACTGATCACACAGTTCCCTCCTCACAGCCACGCCCGGCTCCCCTCCATCACTGATCACACAGTTCACTCCTCACAGCCACGCCCGGCTCCCCTCCATCACTGATCACACAGTTCCCTCCTCACAGCCACGCCCAGCTCCCCTCCATCACTGATCACACAGTTCCTCCTCACAGCCACGCCCAGCGCCATCCATCACTGATCACACAGTTCACTCCTCACAGCCACGCCCGGCTCCCCTCCATCACTGATCACACAGTTCCCTCCTCACAGCCACGCCCAGCTCCCCTCCATCACTGATCACACAGTTCCCTCCTCAGAGCCACGCCCAGAGCCTGTCCATCACTGATCACACAGTTCCCTCCTCACAGCCACGCCCAGCTCCTGTCCATCACTGATACACAGTTCCCTCCTCACAGCCACGCCCAGCTCCCGTCCATCACTGATCACACAGTTCCCTCCTCAGAGCCACGCCCAGCTCCTGTCCATAACTGATCACACAGTTCCTCCTCACAGCCACGCCCAGCTCCTGTCCATCACTGATACACAGTTCCCTCCTCACAGCCACGCCCAGCTCCCGTCCATCACTGATCACACAGTTCCCTCCTCACAGCCACGCCCAGCTCCCTTCCATCACTGATCACACAGTTCCCTCCTCACAGCCACGCCCAGCTCCCGTCCATCACTGATCACACAGTTCCCTCCTCACAGCCACGCCCAGCTCCCGTCCATCACTGATCACACAGTTCCCTCCTCACAGCCACGCCCAGCTCCCCTCCATCACTGATCACACAGTTCCCTCCTCAGAGCCACGCCCAGCTCCTGTCCATCACTGATCACACAGTTCCCTCCTCACAGCCACGCCCAGCTCCTGTCCATCACGGAGCACACAGATCCCTCCTCACAGCCACGCCCAGCGCCATCCATCACTGATCACACAGTTCCCACCTCAGAGCCACACCCAGCTCCCCTCCATCACTGATCACACAGTTCCTCCTCACAGCCACGCCCAGCGCCATCCATCACTGATCACACAGTTCCCTCCTCAGAGCCACGCCCAGCTCCTGTCCTGATCACACAGTTCCCTCCTCACAGCCACGCCCAGCGCCCGTCCATCACTGATCACACAGTTCCCTCCTCAGAGCCACGCCCAGCTCCCGTCCATAACTGAGCACATAGTTCCCTCCTCACAGCCACGCCCTGCTCCCATCCATCACTGATCACACAGTTCCCTCCTCAGAGCCACGCCCAGCTCCTGTCCATCACTGATCACACAGTTCCCTCCTCACAGCCACGCCCAGCTCCTGTCCATCACGGAGCACACAGATCCCTCCTCACAGCCACGCCCAGCGCCATCCATCACTGATCACACAGTTCCCACCTCAGAGCCACACCCAGCTCCCCTCCATCACTGATCACACAGTTCCTCCTCACAGCCACGCCCAGCGCCCGTCCATCACTGATCACACAGTTCCTCCTCACAGCCACGCCCAGCGCCCGTCCATCACTGATCACACAGTTCCTCCTCACAGCCACGCCCAGCTCCCGTCCATCACTGATCACACAGTTCCCTCCTCACAGCCACGCCCAGCTCCTGTCCTGATCACACAGTTCCCTCCTCACAGCCACGCCCAGCTCCCATCCATCACTGATCACACAGTTCCCTCCTCACAGCTACGCCCAGCTCCTGTCCTGATCACACAGTTCCCTCCTCAGAGCCACGCCCAGCTCCCATCCATCACTGATCACACAGTTCCTCCTCACAGCCACGCCCAGCTCCCATCCATCACTGATCACACAGTTCCCTCCTCAGAGCCACGCCCAGCTCCTGTCCATCACTGAGCACACAGTTCCCTCCTCACAGCCACGCCCAGCTCCCCTCCATCACCGATCACACAGTTCCCTCCTCACAGCCACGCCCAGCTCCCGTCCATCACTGATCACACAGTTCCCTCCTCACAGCCACGCCCAGCTCCCCTCCATCACTGATCACACAGTTCCCTCCTCACAGCCACGCCCGGCTCCCCTCCATCACTGATCACACAGTTCCCTCCTCACAGCCACGCCCAGCTCCCCTCCATCACTGATCACACAGTTCCTCCTCACAGCCACGCCCAGCGCCATCCATCACTGATCACACAGTTCCCTCCTCAGAGCCACGCCCAGCTCCTGTCCTGATCACACAGTTCCCTCCTCACAGCCACGCCCAGCTCCCGTCCATCACTGATCACACAGTTCCCTCCTCACAGCCACGCCCAGCTCCCATCCATCACTGATCACACAGTTCCCTCCTCAGAGCCACGCCCAGCTCCTGTCCATCACTGATCACACAGTTCCCTCCTCACAGCCACGCCCAGCTCCTGTCCATCACGGAGCACACAGATCCCTCCTCACAGCCACGCCCAGCGCCATCCATCACTGATCACACAGTTCCCACCTCAGAGCCACGCCCAGCTCCTGTCCTGATCACACAGTTCCTCCTCACAGCCACGCCCAGCGCCATCCATCACTGATCACACAGTTCCCTCCTCAGAGCCACGCCCAGCTCCTGTCCTGATCACACAGTTCCCTCCTCACAGCCACGCCCAGCGCCCGTCCATCACTGATCACACAGTTCCCTCCTCAGAGCCACGCACAGCTCCCGTCCATCACTGAGCACATAGTTCCCTCCTCACAGCCACGCCCTGCTCCCATCCATCACTGATCACACAGTTCCCTCCTCAGAGCCACGCCCAGCTCCTGTCCATCACTGATCACACAGTTCCCTCCTCACAGCCACGCCCAGCTCCTGTCCATCACGGAGCACACAGATCCCTCCTCACAGCCACGCCCAGCGCCATCCATCACTGATCACACAGTTCCCACCTCAGAGCCACACCCAGCTCCCCTCCATCACTGATCACACAGTTCCTCCTCACAGCCACGCCCAGCGCCCGTCCATCACTGATCACACAGTTCCTCCTCACAGCCACGCCCATTGCCCGTCCATCACTGATCACACAGTTCCTCCTCACAGCCACGCCCAGCTCCCGTCCATCACTGATCACACAGTTCCCTCCTCACAGCCACGCCCAGCTCCCGTCCATCACTGATCACACAGTTCCCTCCTCACAGCCACGCCCAGCGCCCGTCCATCACTGATCACACAGTTCCTCCTCACAGCCACGCCCAGCGCCCGTCCATCACTGATCACACAGTTCCTCCTCACAGCCACGCCCAGCTTCTGTCCATCACTGATACACAGTTCCCACCTCACAGCCACGCCCAGCTCCCATCCATCACTGATCACACAGTTCCCTCCTCACAGCCACGCCCAGCTCCTGTCCATCACTGATCACACAGTTCCTCCTCACAGCCACGCCCAGCTCCTGTCCATCACTGATACACAGTTCCCTCCTCACAGCCACGCCCAGCTCCCGTCCATCACTGATCACACAGTTCCCTCCTCACAGCCACGCCCAGCTCCCGTCCATCACTGATCACACAGTTCCCTCCTCACAGCCACGCCCAGCTCCCCTCCATCACTGATCACACAGTTCCCTCCTCACAGCCACGCCCAGCTCCCGTCCATCACTGATCACACAGTTCCCTCCTCACAGCCACGCCCAGCTCCCGTCCATCACTGATCACACAGTTCCCTCCTCAGAGCCACGCCCAGCTCCCCTCCATCACTGATCACACAGTTCCCTCCTCACAGCCACGCCCAGCTCCCGTCCATCACTGATCACACAGTTCCCTCCTCACAGCCACGCCCAGCTCCCATCCATCACTGATCACACAGTTCCTCCTCACTGCCAGGCCCAGCTCCCGTCCATCACTGATCACACAGTTCCCTCCTCACAGCCACGCCCAGCTCCTGTCCTGATCACACAGTTCCTCCTCACAGCCACGCCCAGCTCCCATCCATCACTGATCACACAGTTCCCTCCTCACAGCCACGCCCAGCTCCTGTCCTGATCACACAGTTCCCTCCTCACAGCCACGCCCAGCTCCTGTCCTGATCACACAGTTCCCTCCTCAGAGCCACGCCCAGCGCCCGTCCATCACTGATCACACAGTTCCTCCTCACAGCCACGCCCAGCTCCCGTCCATCACTGATCACACAGTTCCCTCCTCAGAGCCACGCCCAGCTCCCCTCCATCACTGATCACACAGTTCCCTCCTCTCAGCCACGCCCAGCTCCCGTCCATCACTGATCACACAGTTCCTCCTCACAGCCACGCCCAGCTCCCCCTCCATCACTGATCACACAGTTCCCTCCTCACAGCCACGCCCAGCTCCCGTCCATCACTGATACACAGTTCCCTCCTCTCAGCCACGCCCAGCTCCCGTCCATCACTGATCACACAGTTCCCTCCTCACAGCCACGCCCAGCTCCCCTCCATCACTGATCACACAGTTCCCTCCTCACAGCCACGCCCAGCTCCCCTCCATCACTGATCACACAGTTCCCTCCTCACAGCCACGCCCAGCTCCCGTCCATCACTGATCACACAGTTCCTCCTCACTGCCAGGCCCAGCTCCCGTCCATCACTGATCACACAGTTCCCTCCTCACAGCCACGCCCAGCTCCTGTCCTGATCACACAGTTCCTCCTCACAGCCACGCCCAGCTCCCATCCATCACTGATCACACAGTTCCCTCCTCACAGCCACGCCCAGCTCCTGTCCTGATCACACAGTTCCCTCCTCACAGCCACGCCCAGCTCCTGTCCTGATCACACAGTTCCCTCCTCAGAGCCACGCCCAGCGCCCGTCCATCACTGATCACACAGTTCCTCCTCACAGCCACGCCCAGCTCCCGTCCATCACTGATCACACAGTTCCCTCCTCAGAGCCACGCCCAGCTCCTGTCCATCACTGATACACAGTTCCCTCCTCTCAGCCACGCCCAGCTCCCGTCCATCACTGATCACACAGTTCCCTCCTCACAGCCACGCCCAGCACCCATCCATCACTGATCACACAGTTCCTCCTCACAGCCACGCCCAGCTCCCGTCCATCACTGATCACACAGTTCCCTCCTCACAGCCACGCCCAGCTCCACTCCATCACTGATCACACAGTTCCCTCCTCAGAGCCACACCCAGCTCCCCTCCATCACTGATATCACAGTTCCTCCTCACAGCCACGCCCAGCTCCCGTCCATCCCTGATCACACAGTTCCCTCCTCACAGCCATGCCCAGCTCCTGTCCATCACTGAGCACACAGATCCCTCCTCACAGCCACGCCCAGCGCCATCCATCACTGATCACACAGTTCCCTCCTCACAGCCACGCCCAGCTCCCGTCCATCACTGATCACACAGTTCCCTCCTCTGAGCCACACCCAGCTCCCCTCCATCACTGATCACACAGTTCCCTCCTCACAGCCACGCCCAGCTCCCGTCCATCACTGATCACACAGTTCCCTCCTCACAGCCACGCCCAGCTCCTGTCCATCACGGAGCACACAGATCCCTCCTCACAGCCACGCCCAGCGCCATCCATCACTGATCACACAGTTCCCACCTCAGAGCCACACCCAGCTCCCCTCCATCACTGATCACACAGTTCCTCCTCACAGCCACGCCCAGCGCCCGTCCATCACTGATCACACAGTTCCTCCTCACAGCCACGCCCATTGCCCGTCCATCACTGATCACACAGTTCCTCCTCACAGCCACGCCCAGCTCCCGTCCATCACTGATCACACAGTTCCCTCCTCACAGCCACGCCCAGCTCCCGTCCATCACTGATCACACAGTTCCCTCCTCACAGCCACGCCCAGCGCCCGTCCATCACTGATCACACAGTTCCTCCTCACAGCCACGCCCAGCGCCCGTCCATCACTGATCACACAGTTCCTCCTCACAGCCACGCCCAGCTTCTGTCCATCACTGATACACAGTTCCCACCTCACAGCCACGCCCAGCTCCCATCCATCACTGATCACACAGTTCCCTCCTCACAGCCACGCCCAGCTCCTGTCCATCACTGATCACACAGTTCCTCCTCACAGCCACGCCCAGCTCCTGTCCATCACTGATACACAGTTCCCTCCTCACAGCCACGCCCAGCTCCCGTCCATCACTGATCACACAGTTCCCTCCTCACAGCCACGCCCAGCTCCCGTCCATCACTGATCACACAGTTCCCTCCTCACAGCCACGCCCAGCTCCCCTCCATCACTGATCACACAGTTCCCTCCTCAGAGCCACGCCCAGCTCCCCTCCATCACTGATCACACAGTTCCCTCCTCACAGCCACGCCCAGCTCCCGTCCATCACTGATCACACAGTTCCCTCCTCACAGCCACGCCCAGCTCCCATCCATCACTGATCACACAGTTCCTCCTCACTGCCAGGCCCAGCTCCCGTCCATCACTGATCACACAGTTCCCTCCTCACAGCCACGCCCAGCTCCTGTCCTGATCACACAGTTCCTCCTCACAGCCACGCCCAGCTCCCATCCATCACTGATCACACAGTTCCCTCCTCACAGCCACGCCCAGCTCCTGTCCTGATCACACAGTTCCCTCCTCACAGCCACGCCCAGCTCCTGTCCTGATCACACAGTTCCCTCCTCAGAGCCACGCCCAGCGCCCGTCCATCACTGATCACACAGTTCCTCCTCACAGCCACGCCCAGCTCCCGTCCATCACTGATCACACAGTTCCCTCCTCAGAGCCACGCCCAGCTCCCCTCCATCACTGATCACACAGTTCCCTCCTCTCAGCCACGCCCAGCTCCCGTCCATCACTGATCACACAGTTCCTCCTCACAGCCACGCCCAGCTCCCCCTCCATCACTGATCACACAGTTCCCTCCTCACAGCCACGCCCAGCTCCCGTCCATCACTGATACACAGTTCCCTCCTCTCAGCCACGCCCAGCTCCCGTCCATCACTGATCACACAGTTCCCTCCTCACAGCCACGCCCAGCTCCCCTCCATCACTGATCACACAGTTCCCTCCTCACAGCCACGCCCAGCTCCCCTCCATCACTGATCACACAGTTCCCTCCTCACAGCCACGCCCAGCTCCCGTCCATCACTGATCACACAGTTCCTCCTCACTGCCAGGCCCAGCTCCCGTCCATCACTGATCACACAGTTCCCTCCTCACAGCCACGCCCAGCTCCTGTCCTGATCACACAGTTCCTCCTCACAGCCACGCCCAGCTCCCATCCATCACTGATCACACAGTTCCCTCCTCACAGCCACGCCCAGCTCCTGTCCTGATCACACAGTTCCCTCCTCACAGCCACGCCCAGCTCCTGTCCTGATCACACAGTTCCCTCCTCAGAGCCACGCCCAGCGCCCGTCCATCACTGATCACACAGTTCCTCCTCACAGCCACGCCCAGCTCCCGTCCATCACTGATCACACAGTTCCCTCCTCAGAGCCACGCCCAGCTCCTGTCCATCACTGATACACAGTTCCCTCCTCTCAGCCACGCCCAGCTCCCGTCCATCACTGATCACACAGTTCCCTCCTCACAGCCACGCCCAGCACCCATCCATCACTGATCACACAGTTCCTCCTCACAGCCACGCCCAGCTCCCGTCCATCACTGATCACACAGTTCCCTCCTCACAGCCACGCCCAGCTCCACTCCATCACTGATCACACAGTTCCCTCCTCAGAGCCACACCCAGCTCCCCTCCATCACTGATATCACAGTTCCTCCTCACAGCCACGCCCAGCTCCCGTCCATCCCTGATCACACAGTTCCCTCCTCACAGCCATGCCCAGCTCCTGTCCATCACTGAGCACACAGATCCCTCCTCACAGCCACGCCCAGCGCCATCCATCACTGATCACACAGTTCCCTCCTCACAGCCACGCCCAGCTCCCGTCCATCACTGATCACACAGTTCCCTCCTCTGAGCCACACCCAGCTCCCCTCCATCACTGATCACACAGTTCCCTCCTCACAGCCACGCCCAGCTCCCGTCCATCACTGATCACACAGTTCCTCCTCACAGCCACGCCCAGCTCCCGTCCATCACTGATCACACAGTTCCTCCTCACAGCCACGCCCAGCTCCTGTCCATCCCTGATCACACAGTTCCCTCCTCACAGCCATGCCCGGCTCCCGTCCATCACTGATCACACAGTTCCCTCCTCACAGCCACGCCCGGCTCCCGTCCATCCCTGATCACACAGTTCCCTCCTCACAGCCACGCCCAGCTCCCCTCCATCACTGATCACACAGTTCCCTCCTCACAGCCACGCCCGGCTCCCGTCCATCCCTGATCACACAGTTCCCTCCTCACAGCCATGTCCAGCTCCTGTCCATCACTGATCACAGTTCCCTCCTCACAGCCACACCCAGCTCCCCTCCATCCCTGATCACACAGTTCCTCCTCAGAGCCACACCCAGCTCCTGTCCATCACTGATCACACAGTTCCCTCCTCACAGCTACGCCCAGCTCCCGTCCATCACTGATCACACAGTTCCCTCCTCAGAGCCACACCCAGCTCCCCTCCATCACTGATCACACAGTTCCCTCCTCACAGCCACGCCCAGCTCCCGTCCATCACTGATCACACAGTTCCTCCTCACAGCCACGCCCAGCTCCCGTCCATCACTGATCACACAGTTCCTCCTCACAGCCACGCCCAGCTCCCCTCCATCACTGATCACACAGTTCCCTCCTCACAGCCACGCCCAGCTCCCCTCCATCACTGATCACACAGTTCCCTCCTCAGAGCCACGCCCAGCTCCTGTGCATCACTGATCACACAGTTCCTCCTCACAGCCACGCCCAGCTCCCGTCCATCACTGATCACACAGTTCCCTCCTCACAGCCACGCCCAGCTCCCGTCCATCACTGATCACACAGTTCCCTCCTCACAGCCACGCCCAGCTCCCCTCCATCACTGATCACACAGTTCCCTCCTCACAGCCACGCCCAGCTCCCGTCCATCACTGATCACACAGTTCCCTCCTCACAGCCACGCCCAGCTCCCCTCCATCACTGATCACACAGTTCCCTCCTCACAGCCACGCCCAGCTCCCCTCCATCACTGATCACACAGTTCCCTCCTCACAGCCACGCCCAGCTCCCGTCCATCACTGATCACACAGTTCCCTCCTCACAGCCACGCCCAGCGCCTGTCCATCACTGATCACACAGTTCCCTCCTCAGAGCCACGCCCAGCTCCCGTCCATCACTGATCACACAGTTCCTCCTCAGAGCCACGCCCAGCTCCCTTCCATCACTGATCACACAGTTCCCTCCTCACAGCCACGCCCAGCGCCTGTCCATCACTGATCACACAGTTCCCTCCTCACAGCCACGCCCAGCGCCATCCATCACTGATCACACAGTTCCCTCCTCACAGCCACGCCCAGCTCCCCTCCATCACTGATCACACAGTTCCCTCCTCAGAGCCACGCCCAGCTCCCGTCCATCACTGATCACACAGTTCCTCCTCAGAGCCACGCCCAGCTCCCTTCCATCACTGATCACACAGTTCCCTCCTCACAGCCACGCCCAGCGCCTGTCCATCACTGATCACACAGTTCCCTCCTCACAGCCACGCCCAGCGCCATCCATCACTGATCACACAGTTCCCTCCTCACAGCCACGCCTGGATGTGACTTCCCTTACTGATAGCACCATTTACCCAGATATTTTCGCCCTTTGGAAACATTCCTCACCTAACCTGGGTCATAGCTACCGTAATGTCCCACGGACAGAGATCTGGACGGGCTGTGGGGCTGTTTTTCTGGAAAGCAGTGGGTGGAGACTCCCAGTGATGGAGACCTGCAGTGAGGACTCCTGCTTCCCTAAGAGTGGAAGCCATCCAGGCCACGTTCAGTGCTTCCCAGCACTCACAGCTCGGTACCCTCTGTCCAGGCTCCTGAATCAGTCTCTTTTAGGAGCAGAGCTAGGAGGGTTTAGGATTAACTCCTGTGTTCGCTCAGCCACAGGTTCTCCAAGGAAGAGCTTCTTCCCCCCCGTGCTCCCAGTGACCCCATCTCCCACTGGGCCCCGGCTCTCCAAGGCCACCAGCAATCCCACCCAGGCCAGTGCCAGAGCAGGATGGAGTCTGGAGGGTTGGGGTGTGGCCCGCACCACTGGTGAGGCAGAGACTTGGAGCAGGGCAGGCTCCACCTTGACCAGGAAGCCCTGGACGTGGTCCTCATCTTGGCAAAGATGGAGCTGCAGTGGGTCAAAGTCCAGGATGCCTGTGCAGGACACTCGGGCCAGCCCGCTGTGTACCGTCTGCAGGGCTTAGAGGCTGCATGTCTGTCTCCTGTGTGTGGGACAGCAGACCCCGTGTCATCCCACCAGCCCTCGCGTGGGCCAGGGGGGCCAAGGTGGCCCCCGCAGCTCAGTTGCCACCTGAATACTGACTGCTGTGTCCCGAAGGGTGTGTTTCATGGAGCCTCCCCACGGAGGGTGCTGGGCGTGTTTTGTTTGTTTGTTACTGTTCCGAGTGTCCTGCCTATCTCTGATGCATCTGTGTTCCGTGTCTTGCAGGCAGCATCGTGTACCTCGGGATGATGGTCGGGGCTTTCTTCTGGGGTGGCCTGGCGGACAAGGTGGGGAGAAAGCAAGCCCTGCTGGTCTGCATGTCCATCAACGCCCTCTTCGCCTTCCTCTCATCGTTTGTCCAAGGCTATGGCTTCTTCCTCTTCTGCCGCCTGCTCTCAGGATTCGGGTAAGGGTGCTCGGCGCTCTGGGCGTGTTTGCTCCCCGTGGTGGTGGTTCTGCAGAACCTTATTGCCAAGAAACTGTCCCTTTGTACGGCCCTGCCCTGCCTCACGTGGCTTTGGGCCGCCTTGCTGGTTCCCAGAAGGCAGTGGTCAGGCTTCAGACACCGCGAGAGGGACCTCCGTGCTCGCTGCTGTCCTGTCTCGCTCCCTTCTGGGAAACTGCTGCTGTTTCGACAATTGCCTGTGCCACAGCCATTCACACAGTGCATTATTTTAAATATTTATTTTACTTATTTGAATGGCAGAGTTTCAGAGGAAAGGGAGAGAGATTAGAGAGAGCCTCCACCTGCTGATTTGCTCCGCAGATGGCTGTAAGAGAGCTGGGCCAGGCGGAAGCCAGCAGCCAAGAGCTTCATTCGGGTCTCCCACATGAGTGCGGGGCCCAGGGGTTTGGGCCGTCTGCAGCTGCCTTCCCAGGTACATCAGCAAGCAGCAGTATTGAAAGTGGAGCAGCCAGGACTTGAACCAGCACCCATGTGGGATGCTGGCACTGCGGGTGGAGGGTTAACCCATTGTGCCACAACACTGGTGCCCCACACACATGTTTATCCTAAACCCTGGATCTAAGCAGGAACTGGCTCTGGTCCTGCCTGCCGTGAATGGTTGAATGAGTGAAAGACCCACACCCATTAGTCATACTCTTAGACCCATAATTAGAGCGTCACACAGGTCTGTGGGCTTAGCCTATCTACTGATAGGAAGCCTCCATCTTCAGACACAGTGGGTTCTTTAGTGAGCCCCTGACTTCTGTTGAATTAATGAAGAAACAATGGTAGCCAAGCACAGTGCATGGTGTGGCGATGATGTCGTCATTTTCTTCAGCTCGAAGCTTTATCACTACTAACTGAATCCCCAGACTTAGGAGCGCCCTTAATCAGGAGTGATGAGAAGAATCCTGCCCTCATCAGGGGCCAGCGTTGTGCAGAGGCAGGAAAAGCTGCCTCCTGCAGTGCTGGTACCCATGTGGGGGCTGATCCATGCCCTGGCTGCTACACTTCTGATCCAGTTTCCTGCTAATGGCCTGGGAAAGCAGAAGAAGATGGCCCAAGTGTTAGGGCCTCTGCACCCATGTGGGAGACCTGGTCGAAGCTCCTGGCTCCTGGCTGGAGCCTGGCCCAGCTTTGGCTGTTGTGGCCATTTGGGGAGTGAATTGGTGGATAGAAAACATCTGTCTGTCTGTGTCTTTCCCTCTCTAACTCTGACTTTCAAATAAATAAATAAATCTTAAAAAAATAGTTTTCCTTAATCAGTAAAGTACTGAAGATGTATAGTTTCTGATTCATTTTTTTAAAAGACTTATTTATTTATTTGAAAGTCAGAGTTACAGAGAAAGAGGAGAGGCAGAGAGAGAGGTCTTCCATCTGCTGGTTCATTCCCTAGTTGGCTGCAACAGGTGGAGCTGCGCCAATCCAAAGCCAGGAGTCAAGAACTTCTTCTTGGTTTCCCCTGTGGGTGCAGGGGCCTGAGGACTTGGGCCATCCTCCACTGCTTTCCCAGGCCACAGCAGAGAGCTGCATCAGAAGTGGAGCAGTCAGGTCTCGAACCGGCACCCCTATGGGATGCCAGTGCCTCAGGCCAGGGTGTTAGCCCGCTGTGCCATGTCGCCAGCGCCCCTCAGATTCATTCTTGAGGATGTAGAGACCTCCTTCTCAAGGTGTCTGGCGTAAAATGAATATCAGAAAATAACAGTAAACAGGGAGTGTGAGGGCGTCGGGGCCGGCGACGGGCTTGGGAAGCCGGCGGTGGTGGTGTGAGTGAGTCAGCATGGCAGCCTGTGGGGCAGGATGTGGTTTTGTGCAGGGGGTGGAGTGGCTGCGTGTCGCCCCTGCTGCACTGTGCCCTTGGCGCCTCTGGGCTCCCCTGCCCGGTGTGCTGGGCGCGGGTGTGAGTGGTACGGTGTCAGGAGCTCTCGTCGGCTGGAGATTAGGGGCCGTGTGGAAATGTCTTCTCTTGGGACAGAAGGTCAGGGTCAGTCATCGCTCTGTGATGACAGAGAGAGGGGCTTTTCCTCCAGTGCCGGGGTTCGATTTGTGTGCCACTGGCTGAGGACACAGTGCTCTCTGGAACAGCTCGGGGTGACGGGGCAGTGGGGTGTGGACGGCACTGTTGAATGCGCGTGGTGTCACTGGGACTGTGTGCTAGGGGACCTCCAGTGAGTGGCATCCATCTTGTCACTGAAGAGGCCGTGGCTTCCGTCTGCCACCTACACCCCAGCAGTGTCTGGGTGCAGCTGCCCGAAGGCTTCGCTGAGAGGCGCCACTGAAACCCAGAGACTCAGCAGTGCTCAACCGTGGTCACATCACCGCATGGATTCCTTGCCAGCCTGGGTGGGGACGCTCAGCCTGCTGCCCTGACAGGGAAGGCTGCCGTGATGGCCATGGTGTGCCCCACACCTGCAGAGTGTCCGGTAGCATATATGGAGCAGGCTGGAGGCAGAGCGGAAGGGGGAAGGGAGGTCACAGCTCCAGGTGCTCCTGCCTCCGGTGTGAGGGTCTGAGTTATTTATTCATATTGGAAAGGCAGAGATTGGGGGGAAGGAGGGAGGGCGGGAGGGAGGGAGAGAGAGAAAGGAGGGGGGAGGGAGGGAGGGAGGGAGGGAGAGAGAGAGAGAGAGAGAGAGAGAGAGAGATCGATCTTCCATCTGCTGGTTCACTCCCCAAATGGCTGCAGCAGCTGGAGCTGAGCTGATCTGATGCCAGGAGCCAGGAGCTTCTTCCTTGTCTCTCACATGGGTGCAGGGACCCAAGGGCTCAGGCCATCTCTGCTGCTTACCCAGGAGCATTACCATGGAGTGGACTGGAAGTGGAGCAGCTGGGACTCAAATTGGCGTCCATGTGGGATGCCGGCACTGCAGGCGGTGGCTCAGCCACAGTGCTGGCCCCAAGGGCAGGTATTGAAGGTCCCTGGTTGGGGAGAAAGTGGTGGTGACTTTGGAAACTCCCTGAGCAGTCCCTGTACCCTCCTCACAGACACACCACATGGACCACCCTCCCCCTGTGCAGGCGATCTGAATCCAGGCAGGTTCACACCTGATCACCTCTCACCTGAGTCAGGGCTGCCTGCCCTGCCCTGTGCCATGACCCAGGGCGTCCTTCGTGGTGATTCTGTCCATCTGGGCCTGTGCCCTGACTCCTGCCCTGGGTCTTGGGAGTCCCTCACCCCACCTGTGTTTCCCAGGTCCACTCCAGTGCAACTCAACAAGCCCCTGACACCCACCCCACCCCTGAGACGGCGCTGGGCCTGTCTCAGGTGGAGCTGGGCCCTGGCCAGGGCGGAAGTGGAAGGAGGCACTGCCCCCACGTGTCAGCCAAGGCCTGGGCGAGGTCACAGGAGGCTGAGGGTGACAGCGGAGGAAGCTAGAGGATCTGCTTTCCATACGAGGCTGCGCTGCTCTGTGCCGGTGCTCTGAGCCCAGTGGGTGGATGTGCTGTGTGGGTTCCCACTCCTCCCTCTGTTAAAACGTGGGCCAGAGAAGCACCACCCCCGAGCAGCCCTGAAGTGAGAATGCCGTTCCCCACAGCTGACCCACACCTGGGAGACCAAGGACATGGGGTCCTGGGGTGTCAGGAACAGGAGTCGCTGGCATTGGATATCTGGTCCCTGCCAGCCTGCAGCCCTGGGAGCAGCGCCTGCCCCTTGCTGGGACTCTCGCCCCCCCCCTCCCCCAGAGGGCGCCCTGGAGCCCTTGCGCTCCTGTCCCAGGCCCACAGAGCTTTGCCTTCTTGGGGCTGCCTCCTCTCCATGGCTGGAGATTGTGCTGGGGGATTCCGGACTGGGCCTCAGTGTCCGTGAGGGGCAGGGCCCAGGACCCCAGCCCGCAGATGCCCGAGTCCCACACGGAGGAGTGCAGTGTGGCGTGGAGCTTCAGATGAGGGCGTTGTACGTGGTTGTTGCCCTGTGTGTGCAGGTCCCGCACCCAGGGATTGGGGGCACTTTCGATGTGCAGTTGGTTGATGAGTCTGCAGGGGGGGGGGGTGCAGGCAGGCGGGCGGTGGTGATAGACGGCAGGTCACAGCACGGTCGCTGTGGACAGATCCAGGGCCATGGCGGGTGGCCCTGCACTCCTGGAGGCGAGATAGAAGCTCCGCAGTGCTCACCTGATCTCTGAGCAGAAGAGGTCACCTCGCCTGGGCCTAAGTCTAATTCAAGTAACAAAAGCTCCAGTTCGAGTCACGACCGCTTGATCAATTCCTAGTCTCAAAGCCCCCCGAGTGGAGGGAGGCCAGGCCCCCGAGGAAGACGCTGCTTCGAGCCAAGGTGGACTTCCTCCCGGCCTTCCCAGCGGGGCCTGTGGCCTCTCACCAGGGTAGCTGCAGTCAGAAAGGAAATCGTTCAATATCTTGGTGCTGAGCTAACCCACCTCTGAGCTGAGACCAATCCCAGGAGACTCAGACGTCCCCGGGGTCCACCGGGCAGAGCAGGGCTTTGGAGGTCGGGCGAGTGGTGGGCCCAGGCATCACCGAGTCCACCCTGTGCCCGTGCCTTGTTCTGGAGCACACGATGGCTCTGAGCCACTCAGCGGTCAGTGCCCCCCCCCCCCCCCCCCCATGGCTCAGGACCTGTCCTAGCTCCTGTGCTGGGACAGAGGAGCACCAGGGGGGCCGGCCGCAGAGCAGCCACACGTCCTCCAGCTTGCGACTCTGAACCCTGGGTCTGGGCGCCCCTGTGCTCTGTGCTCTTCATGGCTCAAGCCCCTGGGCAGCTGTTAGGCTCCTTCCCCTGCGGTCGAAGGTCACTGTGGGTCTGCCCGGCTCCCTCGTTTGTGATTTCATTTTCTCCCAGCGTCTCCCCTTTGAATTCCCTCTGTCAGCTCTGGAGTCTGTCTCCTGGGAGCAGGCACGTGCGTAGCTGCCGTCTTCCATGCGACTTCCAACGTGTGTTCAGTGCGCAGTGATGTCCTGTGGCCTCCACAGCCACTCCCCTGTCTCTCGCCATCCTAAATGAATCTCGCACAGGCACAGACGCTCCCTCCCCTTTGTTCCGGGTAATTAGAAAGATGGGAATGGAGCTGGCATTGAGGGCTCACTTTCCTTTGCTCAGAATTGAATTATTTGTGTCTAGTCACTGTCAATTATGGGGACGATCGCGCATGGGGCGCCAGCCAGTGTCTGAGGAGGGAGCTGCTCAGGGAGGCCTGGCAGTGCTGAGCAGAGCCGGAAGGTGGGGCCGACAGCCGTGAGGCTTCCTGCGTGTGCAGTGGGAGGTGGAAGCGGCGGCGTCACGATGCCCACGTCAGAGCTGTGGTCCGCGTCCACGCTTCCCGGGTGTTAGAATCTGGAGAACACCCGGGCATTGTGGACATGACCACCACCAGTGAGAGGTCTTCTTCAGATGTGACCTCGCTCGCTCACGATGGTTTTTAACGGCTGGGCATGCAAAAAACAGTGCCTCGTTTTTTCTTTAAAGTTTTATTTATTTAGCTGAACGGCAGAGTGACAGAGAGGGAGAGGAAGAGAGATCTCTCTGCTGGCTCACTCCCCAAATTTCACATCAGCTGGGGCTGGGCCAAGCCGAAGCCAGAAGCCAGGAACTCCACCTGGGTCTCCCGTGTGGGTGGGAGGGACCCAAACCCTAGGGCCATCTTCCACTGCCTTCACAAGCCATTAGCTGGCAGCAGGGAGCTGGGTTGGACTTGGAGCAGCCAGGACCCTTAACGGGCGCTGTGATGCCGACGCTGGTGTTATGAGCCGTGGCTTAACCTGCTGTGCCACACGCCAGCCTCTGGACCTGTTTTATAAAAGGAGAAACTTGAGGACCTATCAGGTTACTTCCGAACGGTCAGCAGCCCCCAGGTCTACTTTTTTTTTTTTTTTTTTTTTTTTGACAGGCAGAGTGGACAGTGAAAGAGAGAGACAGAGAGGAAGGTCTTCCTTTTGCCGTTGGTTCACCCTCCAATGGCCGCCGCGGTTGGCGCGCTGCGGCCGGCGCACCGCGCTGATCCGATGGCAGGAGCCAGGGGCTTCTCCTGGTTTCCCATGGGGTGCAAGGCCCAAGGACTTGGGCCATCCTCCACTGCACTCCCTGGCCACAGCAGAGAGCTGGCCTGGAAGAGGGGCAACTGGGACAGAATTGGTGCCCCGACCGGGACCAGAACCCGGTGTGCCGGCGCCGCAAGGCGGAGGATTAGCCTAGTGAGCCACAGCGCCGGCCCAGGTCTAATTTTTAAAACCCAATTCTGGGCTACAAGATTTTCCTATCAAAGGTAGTTTTTCTGTTAAGATATGTCTTGTTCCCCTAATGTATTAGAAAAGTACAGGTTCATGTAAAAATTCATACAACTTTGGAAATATGTCCCGTCAGTCCCCCAGTGCTTGTCCTGGACAGATCTGAGTTCACACTGTGAACACGAGGACACATGTAAGCCTCAGGGACCCTGTGAGGGCGTTCCTGTCGGGCGTACCTTTGCCTGTGCACCCTGGGTAAGGAAGGTCACACAGTAAGTGAGGTTGTCGGGTTTCAGAGCTGGGCAGTCTGGGTCCAGAGCTGTGCTCAGGACCGCCAGGATGTGCTATGCTTGGACTCAGCTGGAAGCATCCCAGGTTTTAAATGGCACCCTGCCTGCCACAGGGCACCTGCCTGCCACAGGGCACCTGCCTGCCACAGGGCACCTGCCTGCCACAGGGAACCTGCCTGCCACAGGGCACCCGCCATGCCTGCCCTGGCAGGTGCCCGCCCTCGCTGTCACAGAGGGACTCACCCTGTCTGCCACAGGGCATCTGCCATGCCCGCCCT
Organism: Lepus europaeus; assembly: GCF_033115175.1. Lineage (NCBI taxonomy): Eukaryota > Metazoa > Chordata > Mammalia > Lagomorpha > Leporidae > Lepus > Lepus europaeus. Next base: position 94,967,422 of record NC_084841.1, on the reverse strand, counting down.
GGCAGGTGCCCACCCTCGCTGTCACAGAGGGACTCACCCTGTCTACCACAGGGCACCCGCCATGCCCGCCCTGGCAGGTGCCCACCCTCGCTGTCACAGAGGGACTCACCCTGTCTACCACAGGGCACCCCGCCATGCCCGCCCTGGCAGGTGCCCACCCTCGCTGTCACAGAGGGACTCACCCTGTCTGCCACAGGGTACCCCGCCATGCCCGCCCTGGCAGGTGCCCACCCTCGCTGTCACAGAGGGACTCACCCTGCCTGCCACAGGGTACCCCGCCATGCCCGCCCTGGCAGGTGCCCACCCTCGCTGTCACAGAGGGACTCATCCGTGTCGTGGGAGGGTGAGGTGTGTATGCCAGCGGCTGTGACTGTGTTCCTTCCTCGGATCCTCGCCACGCCTGCTGCCGTCCCGTTCCCTGTGTGGTGCAGTGAGAACGCTCCCTCCCCCTGAGTCGGCGGCTGAATTCTGTTTCTCAAGGCAGCGCTGGGTCCTGGGCCACAGCCGTGCTGCTTTCCCCGGTGTCAGCTCGGCTGCTGTGGGTGCCTGGAGCTCCGAGGTGCGGGGCTTGTGACAGGGGCCGTGGGTGGGGCCTCAGCTGGTGCTGCGTTTCCTTAGCAGAGCACTGGTTTTACCCAGACTCTGCGTTTACAAATGAGTATTTCTAAAATAACCAAGTTTGCTTTCTTCTTTTTAGGTTTTGTTTATTTGAAAGGCAGAGTTGGAGAGGGAGAGACAGAGAAAGATCTTTATCTGCTGGTTCACCCCCCAAATGGCTGCAGTAGCCAGGGCTGGGCCAGGCCAAAGCCGGGGACCTGGAACTTTATTCAGGTCTCCCCTTGGGCCATCTGCTGCTGCTTTCCCAGGTGCATTAGCACGGAGCTGGATCGGAAGTGGAGCAGCTGGGCCTTGAACTGGTGCCCATATGGGATACCGGCATGCGGGCAGCAACTTACATCACTAGGCTGCAGTGCCAGCCCAGATAACCTAAGTTTTCTACCAATTTCTTCTGCTTACAGTTTATATAATGCCAAAAAACTGACAACTTCCCATGTCACAGAATACTGGTCTTGCTCCTGTGACTTGGAGCATGGAGGCCTAGAGCTGACCACGCATGCCCGTGTGCCGATGTGGGCAGAGCAGAGCCCGCTTCTGGTTTTATTGTGGGCGGGGTTGGGCTTCCTAATCCAGGCTCTTGCTTCTTACTTAGAGAAGCATTCTAAATACAGGCACAAACACAACGTGCAAAGTGATAAAGCTCATTTACAAAGTGAGGAAGGCGCTCACACACACACGTGGGCGTTGTTCAGGGAGAGTGGGCCAGGGACAGAAGAGAGGTTTTCATACGCTGCTCACGTAGGTCCATGTGGAGAGACAGGGATTCCCCTCTGCGTCGCCGGGCTTCTTATGATCTTAGAAAGGGAAGTGTTTACATGCACCACCCCAGGTCCCAGGGAAGGGTCATCTGATTGACAGCTGGGTGGATGAGATTACACGGGGCAGGGGAGGTGTGGCTTCCAGCTGTGACCCTACTCCCGCTCCCTGACTTATCCCGTATCAGTTTGACCCTGGGTTTGGCCACCAGTGAGTGTTGGTCATTGTCCTCCTCCCTGTGCCTCCCCCTATGCCCCCTCCCTCCTTCCTGTGTCTCTCCTGATCATGTGTGACAGCTCAGGCCTCCCTCGCAGCCTGCACCCAGCCTGTTGGGGTGTCAGCCTGTGCTTTGTGGCTCACCCCAGGGCTGTGATATTCTGTTTCCTTTAATGACATGGGAGATGCTGGAAGAGCGTCTGGACCCAGCGCACAGACGAGGCACGCCCTCTGCCGGGTCAGTGCCTTCCTCCATCTCTGCTGGTTGTGACTGGGGGTCAGCGAGACGTTTTTCTGCGAGCTGTTTGTGAACCCAGCATCTCCCAGACTGTCCGCTGGTCTTTACGAACCTGAGTGCTCACCCGGTCCTGAGCTGCCAGGGTCTGCTCCCCCAGGCTGTGCCGCTGTCCACCCTCCTGCAGAACACAAGACCTCAGAGCATCATCCAGCTCTCCTACACACGTTCCTCCCAGGTCTGTTTGCAGTGGATGTGGGAAATGGAAGCCGAGCAGCCGCCTTCCCTGGCACAGGGAGCGCGGGGTCCGGCCTCTGTGGTTTCCCTTCAGACCGTTCTCAGTGCACCTGCTCTTTCACCTTAACCTCCCTGCCCGTTCCCTGCGGTCGGGGATGAATCGGACCCACTGACCCGCCGTCTGCTCTGGGCTGAGATGCGGCCTGGCTATGGCTTTGCAGGTTTAGGACATTGGACCTCAGTCTCCCCGTGAACCCGTGCACCCCCCTCCCCCTGCAGGGCTGAACTGATGGAGCAGACACAGCTGCTGTCTCCTGACACAGGAGGGATATTACCTGCGAAGCCAGTGGGTTCTTTCCTTACACAGGAACCCAACCGATGAATTTGCCTTTGGTTATCTCTACAGAGTTATCTGTTTGGAAGAACATCAGAGAGGGAGGGAGGGAGAAAGTGAGAGAAAAGGAGAGAGAGAGATCTCTCTTCTCTCTGCTGGTGCACTCCCCAAGTGGTGGCAAAGCCAAGGCCAAAGCCAGGGAACTCCGCTGGGTCCCCCACATGGGTGGCAGGGACCCAAGTACTTGAGCCATCCTCCACTGCCTTCCCAGGTGCATCCACAGACAGCTGGATTGGAAGCGGGGTAGCCAGGACTCAAAATGGCACTGTAATACCAGATGCTGGTATTGCAAACGGCGGCTTAACCCACTTCGCCACGGTGCCAGTCCCTGCCTCAGGCTGGCAGGGAAATGAATGTTCATGGCCTTTTCCAGGCACATGCACACGTGTTGAGGCGTTGTTTGCATGTGTACTGGCAGCTGCATCACTTGTGTGTCTGTGCGTGGGTGCATTGTGTGTGTGTAAGCTTAGTGTGTGCCTCGGTGGGAGGTCCCAGCTGACTCTCGGAATGTGTCTTCATGTGGAGTGTTTTACTTCTGTTTACATTTCTATCAAGTTGCAAGGACCTAACATTCATGTCACAAAGCTGCACACCTTGACCACTGTCGCGGCTGTGAGGATGAGTGCTGTCGCGGCACGGTGTAAAGGTTGCACAGGGTGTTGTGCACAGTCTGTCCTGTCGTTCCACATCTTGTAAAACGGTTCTGGAATGCACACGTTGCCAGGACATTAACAGTGAACGTTTCCCACACTACCTTACACTGACGTCTCAGCGGTTCCAAAATTCAGGGTTGAGGTTTATTTAAAGTAAGGACTCCGTGGCCCATCCCCCTAGAATGAACAAACTGTGAACCTGTACAGGCCATGTTCTGTTCACACCCGGCCTGCACAGCTGAGCCAGCCCCACTTGGTTGCTGTGTGTACCCGCACCTCCGTGTTCTGTTCTGTCTGCGTCCCTTTTGTGGGTGCTTGGTTCGCGGTGATGTCTGGTAGCTCAGGTCGAGGACTGATCTCAGAAGTGACCCGCAGGTCTGTTGTCAGCCTGGCTGGGCCGCAGGCAGGGACAGCCGTGGGGGAGACGGTGAGGCAGGCTGCAGGCGGCTCTGGGAGTGTTTGACATTGTTCCCACCTATCACAGCATCTCTGCTCAAAAAAAATGAGTTAATGGAAATGCTAGCTAGATCAAACTAAATCATTGCAACTGCTGTTACATATCCTGTGGACCCCCTCCCCAGCCCTGGAAACCTGAGGCCAAGCTCTGCATGACACGGGTGGCTACCACTGCCTCCCCTGGGCCCCAGAGCCTAACTGCAGATTCCGGAGGGAAAGAGAGCCTGCACAAACCGTGCAGGCTAACATCAGTGTAACACAGCAGGAGGAGGTGTGTGCTCCTGGCATGCTGGGGTGGGCAGGGGGAGGCAGGTGTTAGCTCTTCCCTTTGCATCTCACGTGTTCCCTGTGCCTTTTGCAGGATCGGAGGGGCCATTCCCACCGTGTTCTCCTACTTTGCTGAGGTGCTGGCCCGGGAGAAGCGGGGGGAGCACCTGAGCTGGCTGTGCATGTTCTGGATGATCGGCGGCATCTACGCCTCCGCCATGGCGTGGGCCATCATCCCGCACTACGGTAAGAGGCCGGCCTCACGGCAGCCGTCGTGTTCCTCTCTTTCAGTGCTGGTCTCACAGCAGCTCTGCCATCCAGTGCTTCTCGCTTTCAAGGTGTCTGCGAGCCCCCCTACCCCCTGCCCCCAGTGCGGAGATCTGTATAGAGTGGGACTGTGTCACCAGACACGGGCAGTACCTGTTCCCTAGCTGGTCTCCCAGGTCAGTGTCACACAGTTTAACCCCATAGTGACACCATCTGCCTGCGTCTGTGGTCAGGTCCCACAAGACCAGCCCAGCTCTTGGTGCCAGCAGCAAGGCCAGACATGCCATTGCATCTGTATTGCTGCAAAGAGCAGGTTTGCATTCTTTGTAAAGGCTGAATGGGGTGGGTGTGCGCGTGCGTGTGCAGTTTAAACGTTTGCAGTTTATGGATCCCTAACGTGAGGTCTCACATTTAAGCCTTAAATCCATGTTGAGTGGATTCCATGGTGATACAAGACAAGCTCCACGTCCCATGCCCTTTGTGGGTGTTGAGTTTTGCCAGTTGTTCATGGCAGACCTGTCCCTGCCTGCTGTGGGTCTGGGTGCCTTGGTAGGGGCTGGTTTGCCTCTGGGCTCTCGGCTGTGTTCCGTGCTGGTCTCTCTGCGGCGACGGTAGCGCCCTGCTGTGTCGCTGGGGTTTTGTGATGGGATAGAAACCAGGAAGTGCCGTGCCTCCAGCTTCGATCTTCTGTGGATTCCTTCGGCTGTTTGGGGTCCTCTGTGTTCCCATGGGGATTTCACAATTGCTTTCTTCTGTGAAAAATTATCTTGATTTTGCTCAGGATTGCATTGAATCTGTCGATCGCTTCGGGCAGTGTCAGCATTTGGAGAACCGTAATTATTCTAATCCATAAACAAGACACCGCCACACTGACTTGTGTCATTTCTGTCAGAAGAGTTAGGTCATCTTCAGCATACAGATCTTGCCTCTCCTTGGCTGAATTTACTCCAAGTCTTTTGTTCTTTTTTTGATGCTATTGTAAATGGAATTGTTTCTGCAGCTCCCTTTCAGTTGGATCATTGTTCATATATAGAAACAAAATGAGTTTTTCTGTGTTGACCTTATATCCTGAAACCTTCCTGAGTTCATTTGCCTCATAACTGTTGGGGGAGCCTAGAATGTTCTCTGTGTAAGTTCTGTCACCTGCAGAGAGTGCCAGCAGCTTCCTGTCTGATGTCAAGGCCTGGTCTAGCCAGGGCCTGCAGGATCATGCTGGACAGAGGTGGTAGAGGGCATCCTTGTCTTGTTCTCGCTCCTAGAGGAGCTCCTGGCCTGCAGGCGGCCTGTTTGTGCTAAGTGAGGGACAGGCAGGCTGACAGGTCCGGGCAGGGTGGGGGAGACCGCCTTGGGGGAGAGGAAGAGTTGGAACAGGGCGGAGTTTGCTGAACCGCTCAGCTGTGGAGAGGACAGGAGAGGCGACACAGGGCTGCGTGTGTGACCGAGGTGCCTTCCACTCCCAGGCAGCCGCTGAAGCCTGCAGCCCTCTTCCCGGAATCATCTTACAACACAGAAAGTGCACCGAGTAGGCTGTAAGGAAGAGGATTGTTCTGGTTAGATAACGTGGTGTACCGCATCCGAGGGAACAGCAAACAGGGACAGGGCTGCTGGCTCCAAGGCTGCCAATCAGCTTGCACTCCTCCCTAAACACTGGGGACCACTGGGCCCTGGTTCCCTCCATGGGTGCTGGTTGGAGGACACCCAGCAGGCAGCCAGGCCCTCTCAGGCTGGAGGGACCTGAGCTTGCCCAGGGGACACAGTCCCCGTGACCAGAGGAGCAAGAGCCTGGTTTTGCCGGAGGCTGGACGTGAACCAGAGCTGCACGGCAGGCACGGCCCCTCCCATGACAAGGCTCCTTGGTGGCTTGCGCAGGTTTTCACGCACATCAGCCCCGACACAGATGACAGTCGAATTTCTTGGGCACCTGTCCTGTGCGGGCCTGGCGAGGCAGGGGGCCAGGCTGCAAACACAGGCCCTCTCGGACCTGAAGTCCTAGTGGGTGACTGAGTTTCCCTGCTGCAGCGTGGAGGGATCGACTGTTGGGGACGCTTCCGTGTGTGTGACTGCCCTAGACGTGGGCCATTTCCTGTCGTCGCTGCATGGTGGGCGAGTGCGGGCACGTTGGCCGTGGTCGGCTGAACGCTCACTCCCCAGGGAGTGCCTGTGCAATGCACCTGTGCCGCACAGGCTGGGCAGCTCTGCGTCTGCCCTTCCAGGCCCCCAAGGCGATGTTCGCCCGTGTGCAGGCCCCAGTGCATGGCATCACCCCTGCCCGTGGCAGCCTCACAAAACTCCCCGGAGGTTGTCAGAGGAGAAGGTTTCACTCGAACGCTTTGCGTCCTTGGAACCGTGGTTTCCACACTGGAAGAGGTGGGTTTCCTTCTGCCAGCGCCGCCTCGTCCACGGAGAGCGGCTGCCGCGGCCATGACAGCCTCGCTGTGCCCCCGCTGCCGCCGGCCTCGAGGCCCCATCCACGGAGAGCAGCTGGCAGCACGAGGGCACGCCCCGAGTCAGTTCTTCGTCTCTGGGCAGTTATGGGTGGGCTCATTCCCTCGCCCTGCTCTGGCACAGATGTCGGTGGTGTGAGCGCAGTGCATCACCGCCCCGGGGGGCGGAGCCGCCTGATGGATGCTGCCAGGCGGCTGGGTGGGTGCCTGCGCGCTGCTCTGCTCGTCCTGCCGTGACTGCACTGGAGAGATAACAGCCAGCCGGGCCGCGTCGCAGTCACTCACGGAGACAGTGATCGCGGCTGAAGCCGAGTTGCTTTCAGAGCCAGCGGGCGTTCAGGGTTTCCAGCCATCCTCAGCTTGGCCTTTCGGAACAGACCTTGGGTGTGCTGGGACGTAAGTGATAGTTTTCCACAACAGGGGCTGAGACAAGACAAATGGAGATTCATCCATGAAGAAAGGGCAGACAGAAAACGGAGTCAGGAAATGGAGATGAGACATTTGCTGATGCCCTGCGAGGCGCAACGCTGAGGAATAAATTAATATCTTCAGTGAAACGAGGCGATGCCACGAAATGTCTTGGCAGCGAGACGAGCAGGGCTGGGTTCTGTTTTCTCTCCTCAGGGCTGTGCTGGGTTTTGTCTCCTGTTCTGGGCTTTTCTGCAGCGAGATGCACTCCCCTGGAGCGAGGGGCCCACAGCGAGCATCTCTAAGGCTGAGACCCGGAAATGTGTTGAATGTAGTTAATGAGAAAGTACAGAAGAAAGCAGGTCTCGTCGACGTACGACTTGAATACATGCAGTACTGTAGTGCCGGTGGCGCCGGCTGCCCCAGCCTTGTGGTTGAGATGTTCGGGGCTTGCTTCTCTGGAAATCTCAGGCCATCGGCTTGGTGCAAGAAATGAATGAAGATCGAGGAAAAGCACAGCGGGCCGTCTGTTGCCCGAATTTCAGATCAGAAGAGAAGTCCGCGTCCTGCTCCTCCGTAGCTCGCAGACAGGTGCAGCGCATCTCGTGAACTGTGTCTCCTGCGTCCAACTGATGGAAGTGGAGAAGGAGCGGCTGGAGGAGGAGCTCTCCCCCACCGCGCCCGCTGGAGAGGAGGTGGAGGGAGTATCTCAGTCCTAACCAGGAACTGTGGCCGCAGAGGCCCGTGAGGGGCCTGTAGCAAGTCCCGTGCCGTGCCGTGCCGGGCCATGCCGTAGCTGGGCCGCATCGAGAGCGTGGGAACTGGAAGCAGGTGCACCGTGCGCAGGTCAGCAGCCCACCGACTTCAGCTCAGCCCTTTGTGATCCAGCGCCCCGGGGCCCTGGACAGTGGACAGCGGCCAGTGGCCCTTCACAGCTTCAAAACCCAGTTTGTCTATCTTTGCTGGTTTCTCTGGGTCAACGTAACACGTGAGGGCCCTTCAGAGTGTTGGTGGGATTGGGATGAAGAGATAATTTGGGAATAAGCATTTAGCTTAGCACCTGAGGTGCCACCAGAACCACACTGGATCAGTCCCTGGCCCCGGCTCCTTCCTGCCACTTCCTGCGAGTGCAGACCCTGGGAGCAGCCCTGCTGGCTCCAGTACTTGGATCCCAGCCGCCCGTGTGGGAGACGGGATTGAGTTCCTACCCACAGCCAGGCCATGGTGGGAATGTGGGTTGTACACTAGCGGGTGAGAGCTCTGTCTGTGTCTCTGCTTTTCAAATAAATAATAAAATTTTTTGAAGATAAATTTATTTAGATGTGAAAAATTTATAGATCCATGTTTTTTCCTAATACATATTTTCCTTGAACTTTTTGGAGACTCCCCCATAAATCAATACAGATTTCATAGATACAGTTTCAGGGTGTTTTGCACCAAAATTTCTTTTAATGCCATTTTATTGAGCTTTTTGAAGTTCCTGCATGCATCCATAGCCCTAAAGATGAAATGCCCTGAAGACATGAGGAGAAAGAGCAGTCCCAGTTCGCACCTCCAGTGCTTGGTGTCAAGATGAAGTAGCAGTGGTGCCTCCGTCGGTAGGGCAGGTCTGCACTGCACGTGATCTGGTGACTTGTATCAAGCTGAGCTGTGGCGCTGACACAGACCCACCCCCAGAGTCCTTGTCCCATCTCACACGGCCCTGCGTGGCACTGGGGAGGTCAGTGGTCAGAATCCGCGCTGTCTGGCTCCCACTGAGTCAGGCATGGTGTGAGAACACGCTGTCCTGTGCCATTGGTGATCGAGTGTGTCCTCACTTCTTGGTGTCCATGTGTGTCTCCCGGTCTCCCCACATCCATGACCCCACCGTGTATCCACCTGAAGCTTTCCCATGTATTTCTGCCACAGGCCTGGCTCCCCCTGAGGTCTGTGTGCCCGACGCTGCTTGGCTGCGTCTGGACCCACCCTGTGGCACAGCCCAGTCTCAGGCCGTTCCCCGAGAAGAGTGGAATGGGAGATTTCCCCTGTGCCGTTCATTCCCCTGGGTCTGCTGCTTGCTTTGGCCTTGCCCATGGACGTGTTCCTTCTGGGCCGTTGGACGCTCTGGAAGCTGAGCAGGCAGGGCTCGCCACTGCTGCCAGGCAGTGACCGGTGGCCTCTGGTCCAGACTGCCTGGCGCCAGACGGTGCTTTCTGCTGCGCGGAGCCATCCGTCTCCTGATTGGAGGAGGAGGAGGCCTGACTCCTGGGCCCCCGCCGTTCATGTCCTAATTGGAGGAGGAGGCCTGACTCCTGGGCCCCCGCCGTTCCTGTCCTGATTGGAGGAGGAGGCCTGACTCCTGGGCCCCCGCCGTTCCTGTCCTGATTGGAGGAGGAGGCCTGACTCCTGGGCCCCCGCCGTTCCTGTCCTGATTGGAGGAGGAGGCCTGACTCCTGGGCCCCCGCTGTTCGTGTCCTGATTGGAGGAGGAGGCCTGACTCCTGGGCCCACACTGTTCATGTCCTGATTGGAGGAGGAGGCCTGACTCCTGGGCCCCCGCCATTCCTGTCCTGATTGGAGGAGGAGGCCTGACTCCTGGGCCCCCACCGTTCCTGTCCTGATTGGAGGAGGAGGCCTGACTCCTGGGCCCCCACCGTTCCTGTCCTGATTGGAGGAGGAGGAGGCCTGACTCCTGGGCCCACACTGTTCATGTCCTGATTGGAGGAGGAGGCCTGACTCCTGCCGTTCGTGTCCTGATTGGAGGAGGAGGCCTGACTCCTGGGCCCCCCGCTGTTCCTGTCCTGACTGGAGGAGGAGGCCTGACTCCTGGGCCCCCGCCGTTCCTGTCCTGATTGGAGGAGGAGGCCTGATCTGGGCCCCCGCCGTTCCTGTCCTGATTGGAGGAGGAGGCCTGACTCCTGGGCCCCCGCCGTTCCTGTCCTGATTGGAGGAGGAGGAGGCCTGACTCCTGGGCCCACACTGTTCCTGTCCTGATTGGAGGAGGAGGCCTGACTCCTGGGCCCCCGCCGTTCCTGTCCTGATTGGAAGATGAGGCCTGATCTGGGCCCCCGCCGTTCCTGTCCTGATTGGAAGATGAGGCCTGATCTGGGCCCACACTGTTCATGCAGATGGAGACGTTGCTCTGCGTGCCCTGCTGCTCTGAGAAGGTTGTGGTGAACGGCTCTCTGGCTTTCAGCGTCCGAGCATCTCACGTCCCCACCTGCAGGACCCCCGGCCTCCGCTCCCTCAGTTCCAGTGAGGCGCTTCCTGCCCCGTGTCTGCCTGGGGTCCCCCAGGATCTCGTAGGTTCCCTTCCCGCTGCCCTGCCCCTGGTTTCTTTGTTCCCCTCGCTCCTGCTCGGGAGGGAGAAGGCAGAATGTTGCTCGGTTGACCACTGTGGAGAAGTCACACATTAGGGCCCGTGTGGGGCCGGCACACACAGGAGGTAAGTACCGAACCTGGCAGCTCCAAGTCAGGACGCGGGGGACCCGCTGAGCTCTGGACCTTGACTCCTGGACTCGCAGCCTGTGGATCCAAGGCTCAGGAGCCCGGGCTCATCTGGACACTTCTCTGAGCCTGAAGGGTCAGCCTTGCGGGCAGGCGGCTGCCTCACAGGCCTGGCCCAGACCACGTCCCATGAGGGGCCCTTCACAGCCCTGGACTGCCCTGCCTGCCCAGCACTCACGGTCACACAGGGCCCAGGCAGAAGCTGCTGGGAGTTTGCTGGCCTCACCTGGGCAGCCACACGCTGCCGCTCACGTGGCTGCCGTGCCCTCTGCACGAGGCCACCAGCACCAGGACATGGTGTCCACGGTGTCCACCTTCTTGGTGCCCTTCCTTAGGACTTTGGGCTGTGAAGTCCTACGTGACAGTGGAGCCAGATTGCACTCCAGCCATACTGGCAAACATGCCTGCCCTGTGGACAGGTGCTTAATGAAGAAACTCATGTCTTCTAGAAACATCATCAGCCTTCGGGCACCTGCCAGCCTCGCGCGAAGGGCCCGCGGGCTCTCAGGTCCCTTCTCAGTCAACACAAACTGGAGTTTAATTTCCTGGCACAGCTCAGAGGCTCCTCGTGGGGCCCCCACAAGCCTGGGAGAGTTCAGCTGTGAGTGAGCCTGCTGTGGGCCTGCTACAGGCATTGGCTGGGGACGAGTGACCTTTGGAGCAGAGATTTCCTGGGGTGGTCTTCAGTCTGCCGTCCAGTACACGTCAGATGTCAGGCTTAGCACAAGGTTTCGTCCTGGCTGTCATGCCGTCAGGGACCCAGAGCCTCCCCTGATCACCTCCTCCTGCCCCACGAGCCCTCGGGTGCTCCGCAAGTTCACCCTGATCCTGTCCTAGGATCCTGTCCAGGCTCTGGCTTGGGCTCCAAGTCCGTCCCTCTGAGGCCGTCAGAGGGATCCTTCAGATGTCAGCCCACCCTGCCCGGTGTGCGTGTTCTGCTCGTGCTGCTGAGCCGTGGCCCCGGAGGCCTTGCTGGCGGCCAGGGTCCTGCCTGGTCGGCGTCCTGGCTTCCCTCGCATTGTGCGCTCCGCGGTGGCTGTGCTGTGCCTTCCCCTCTGAGTTGGGTTCACAGTCACCTGCATCTGCAGTGTCCTTCCCCCAGACCCCACTGCACTGGCTTCTGCTCCTTGAGTGGCCGTCCCTGGCCACTCCCTGCAGCAGCCGAGCCACCCCTGTGCAGATTTACTGTGGGTGCTCTCTGTGGCTTCCCCAGTTAGAATGAAGCTGCAGGTGGGCAGGAGTCAGCGGCGGATGCCTGACAACAGGCTCCCCCATCAGTACCTGGAGTGGACGCTGGGTGGGTCAGTCGCGCCTGCTCGTGGGTTGTCCTGCTCTCTTGGGAAACACTGATACACAATGCCGTGTGCCAGGATTCAGTCGAGGCCTAGCCCAGTGCTGTCTGACAGAAATCCAGTGCCAGCCCATGCAAATCCTCTCAGTTCTCTAGTCGCCACAACCGGTAAAAACCAGCATGTGTGATGATGCTTCCAATATGTATCCCGTCTATGTCCAGAGAAGCACTGCAGCACGCCATCGAGGGCACAGGTGACACGCGTCACCTTTTGTGGGGACGAGGCCTCAGATCCAGCACGGAGCTCTGACCATGCGTCTCCACCTGGCTGGCGTGGGTGTCCACAGAGACCCTGCACAAACCCAAGCACAGTGCTGTTTGCACTCGCTCCCGAGTTCACTGTCCCCTGGTGCTGAGTGGACTGGGTTCCAAGGCTTGACCTGGTCACCACATTCCCTGCTCGTGACGGGGCGGGTTCTGAAAGGTGAAGGAAGCCGTGAGCAGTGGGTGCTGGCTAGGGGCTGGGCGTGGCTTGTGGGCTCTGGGTCCGAAGATGCTTCAGGATGGGATTGTTGGAGGTGACTGATCCCAGAGCACAGCTCACTCCGAGCCCGCGGAAGCCTGCAGGGCGCTCTGAACGGGGGCTCTGGTTCCGCCATGTGGCGAGGGTTTTGTCGGGCACAGAGCTCACAGTGCAGAAGGGCCTCTCTCCAGGCATGGAGACTGTGGTTGCAGGATTCCGAGGGCAGGTTTAGCTCTTCAGAGTGCTGCACGGTGCCCATCACCAACACAGAAGCGGGGTTCCTGACTCGGTGCTGGCGTCCTGACGGCCCCTGCGTGTTGGGGGATAGCTGGGAGCTTGCGGGGGTCAGCTCCTTGGGCCCACATCTTGAAGGCCATTGTGGGTTCCTTTTTCCTGAGTGCCCCTTCCCCTGTGCCATACAGGGAAACCAGAAGACAACGCAGAATGCCCTCGTGTTTATCTCGGTAGAAAAGTGAGCATCGGCAGCGTACGGCTGCTGGAATGGTCATGGAACTGCGGCCTCAGGGCGGGCTGGGTGGGCCTGGGCTCGGGGCTGTCTGGTTTGTTGTTGCAGCCCTCACGATGACAGCATCCACACGTTTTCCCAGCAGCCCCAGATCCTCAGAGCAGCCGGGGAAGGAGGCCTGTTTGTCACTGTAGACGGTGTCTTCGGCTGCAGGGCCTGCGGCTGTGGGCTGCGCCCAGCAAAGATGCTCTTTGGAGGTCCGCGTGGCGGGAGGGACGGGAAGCTGCCGCGGACTCTGCACTCCGTGTGCAGCCAGCAAGCAAGACGCGGGCTGAGACTCAGGGCCCCTCCCAGCACACGCGTGCTCACACACACACACACACACGCCCTGACGCCACTCCCTGGTGAGAAAGCAGGGCCCTCGCTAGCGGGGACCACGGGGGTGAGGCGGAGGATGGGTGGTGCAGCTGGGAGCTGCAGAGCTGAGAGCGACCCCTGCCCTGCCCTGAGTGAGTGGAAGTGGTGACTTGTCCGGACGGCTCTGGACGGCTTTGACATGTCACACACAGCATGGGGATGGAAGAACCAGCTTGTCCCTCGGAGCCACAGGGCTGGTGCTGCTGACGCACCCTGAGGGAGGGCTCCATAGCCTGCGAGGGCTGTGGGCGGGCGTGGGTGTCTGACCACAAGGGGGCTGTGGGGCGGGCGTGGGTGTCTGACCACGAGAGAGAGCTGTGGGGCGGGCGCGGGTGTCTGACCACAAAGGGGCTGTGGGGCGGGCGTGGGTGTCTGACCACCAGGGGCTGTGGGCGGGCGTGGGTGTCTGACCACGAGAGAGGGCTGTGGGGCGGGCGTGGGTGTCTGACCACAAGGGGGCTGTGGGGCGGGCGTGGGTGCCTGACCACCAGGGGCTGTGGGGCGGGCGTGGGTGTCTGACCACAAGGGGGCTGTGGGGCGGGCGCGGGTGTCTGACCACAAGGGGGCTGTGGGGCGGGCGTGGGTGCCTGACCACCAGGGGCTGTGGGGCGGGCGTGGGTGTCT